>NC_091283.1:91221846-91531345 GCF_032444005.1 Ranitomeya imitator
TGATTTTTTGTATTGATTTATTTTGAATGGGGCAAAAGGGGGGTGATTTAAGCTTTTATATTTTTTATTTTTTTCACATTTTTTAAAACTTTTTTTACTTTTGCCATGCTTCAATAGCCTCCATAGGAGGCTAGAAGCTGGCACAACTCAATCGACTCTGCTACATAGCAGCGATCATCAGATCGCTGCTATGTAACTGAATTGCAGGTGTGCTATGAGCGCTGACCACAGGGTGGCGCTCACAGCAGGCTGGCATCAGTAACCATAGAGGTCTCAAGGACCTCTATGGTTACCATTCTGATGCATCGCTGACCCCGATGATGTGACAGGGTCATCGATGCGCTCATTTCCGGCTGGATGGCCGGAAGCGCGGTTAAATGCTGCTGTCAGCATTTGACAGCGGCATTTAACTAGTTAATAGCAGCTGGTGAATCGCGATTTCACCCACCGCTATTGCGGGCACATGTCATCTATTCAAAACAGCTCTAACCTATTGGATATTTTAATAGCACTGGGCAGCCTGCCTGAGCTAATAGAAGGGCATCACTAATAGTCTGTTAACCTGGATGCTGTGCATTCCCATTGTGTGAACAGCGCCACATACAAGTCTCTAATGTGCAGTCATATGCCAAGCAGTCATCCCCTCCATTAGTTTGGTAGGTTGAGAGTGGCTGCCTCATTGGTATTTCTGCACCTGTGTTGCCGCCATCTTAAACACATGGGTCCACTGCATCCTGATAGTGCATGTGTTTGGAGGCCCAGGCAGGTATGCATCTCCTGCCCTTTTTGCTATTTTTCTGAATTTTTGGAGGACCTCTGAATCCTCTTTTTGTGCTAGCATTGGTTAGAGTAGGACTCGTAAGCGTGGGGACCTGTGACGTGAATTATGAGCTTACATATTTTGGCCAGAATATTAACTAATACCTTACATATTTTTTTATATATGTGTTTTTTGCATTTTTTCGGGGTGCAGTTGGGCCCATTCTGTCTTGTAAACTGTGGTGTCTGTTCACATGGTCCACTGCATCCTGATAGTGCATTTGTTTGGAGGCCCAGGCAGGTGAGCATCTCCTGCCCTTTTTGCTATTTTTCCATAGAGAAAGATTATGGGCAGCACGGTGGCGCAGTGGTTAGCACAGCAGTCTTGCAGCGCTGGCGTCCTGGGTTCTAATCCCACCCAGAACAACATCTGCAAAGAGTTTGTATGTTCTCTCCGTGCTTGCGTGGGTTTCCTCCGGGCACTCCGGTTTCCTCCCACATTCTAAAGACATACTGATAGGGAATTTAGATTGTGAGCCCCATTGGGGACAGCGATGATAATGTGTGCAAAACTGTAAAGCGCTGCGGAATATGTTAGCGCTATATAAAAATAAAGATTATTATTAAAAACCATGCAGATATCTCCATGGAGAGGATATATATCCCCTCACATTGAACACATTGGGAAGTGAGAAAGCACACTAGCATTTTCATATCCATTGAAGTAGTGGCCCCTGGAGTGACCAGGTAATCAGATACCAAATTGGAAATATATTTACACAGAGACCTAAGCTTCAGCTGATCAAAGGATCTCCTCAGCCCAGCCGTTGCCAGTGATCATTGAAGAATATAGCGGATTGCATCAATCTGATATTCATGGGAGATATATTTTCGGTGTCCTATCAAAAAGACAAACAGAATACATTCACTCACACCACTGTAAGGCCATTCCAACCTCTCCAACTTAATAACGGTCTGATGGATGATGCTATCCAGGTCATGTTTAATCTACATAAAAACATAAAATCGCAATAGGAAACATAACAACAATATCTATCAAATAAGACATTCAGGTGTGAAGATATCCTGTAAATTGGGGATCTCGTAAAATTCTGAAAGACCAAGTACATGGTCAGCCAGCTCACACATGAGCTGCTTATTTAAAGTAATTGTAAATATCATATTAATTTGTTTCCATTTTGTACAATTGTATATTTTTTATAAACACTGCCTATATTTCTGTATTAAATATATAAATCTAAATAGCTCTGCTCCTCTCACTCTGTAAACTGCACCCCTGAAGCCATATTCAGCCTGTATAAAAGATTGGTGGTGGCAGCTAGTGGTTCTTTTTTTAGTTTATTTTTATATATACCCCGACTGTTACCGTATCGGGGTATATATATATTTCAGGCGTTGGAATTGGAGTTGTATATATACTGTACGCTCACAAACAAAAATAGTACTTGGATCTGCAATCAAGGTAAGGTTTCCAAGAAAAACATGCTTCAGGTGTTGTGAGTCCCTGGCTACCTCATGTTCTAGACCATATCACTTTGATGGTATTACTGCGCATTGTAAACTGGAAAAAGAAGAAAAGCCAGCTCACCTCAATTCTAGTCTCTCTGGAGCACAAAATGAATCTCGCTGCCACCGACATTCATGATCAGAATATAGTAGGAGAAATCCATCTCATCAGTAGAAAATCTTCAGCTTTATTTGTGTATTATTAAACCATCTTTAGATGCATCATTAATCCATAGATGAGTACATCAATGTGTTTCCGATGCACTAGTTGTTTGCTATTGTTATCAGTCCTTTTGAGAAGAAAATTTGAGAACAAGGCAGAAATCAACCTTTTGATTTGTCTCTATACTAGCTCGGTCAATGTATTTTCATTTAGATTTATAAATAGAGATGTGGTTTTATATTTGCCTTGAACTTATTTCTCTTGATAAGTATGAATATGAATTTATATGCTTTGAAAGTAAAATCTCCACCAAACGATAGCTTTTGTGCGATTCCTTACAGACTTTTCTAATAAACTACAGATTTTAGTAAAATCAGTTAAATAAACATACTACATATACAATGTTTGTGAGCATATCCTTAAAGTGTAACCGTTGTTATAATTTTTATCTTGCAAATCAATAGTACGTGTAAAAATGGGCAACCTTGTAGTATATCTCATAAGAGAAATCTGCTACTTTCTCCTCCTGGACTGATCTTTAATTTCCACAATTCTCAATTCAAGGGTAAAATCTGTATTCATTGAAGGCACATTTTTATGTTTCTGAGATAGATGATAGCTGCTTCTGATAAGATTCTATGTAGATGGTTGGGGAAGCGTTCTGCTTCTAGCTCCTTCCACCTCTTCTACATAGAACCTTATCAGTAGCAATTGTCACTTCTTATCTCAGTAATGTAAAAATCTGCCTTCACTGAATACAGATTTAACCGTGAATTGAGAATTTTGAGAACAAATAATCAGTCCAGGAGGTGAAAGAAGCTGATTTCTCTTAAAAGATGCAATACAAAGTTGTTTATTTTCACATGTAGTATTGATTTATGAAATAAAAATTAAAAAGACGGATACACTTTAACCCCTTTCTGACATCGGATGTACTATCCCGTCGAGGTGGGGTGGGCCCCCCTGACCACGGACGGGATAGTACGTCCAGCGCGATCGGCGGCGCTCAAGGGGGGAGCGCGGCCGATCGCGGCCGGGTGTCAGCTGCCAATCGCAGCTGACATCCGGCACTATGTGCCAGGAGTGGTCACGGACCGCTCCCGGCACATTAACCCCCGGCACACCGCGATCAAACATGATCGCGATGTGCCGGTGGTGCAGGGAAGCTGTTATGTTTGCTAATGACAGGTGTTATGAAGGCAATCCAGAAACACAGTGTGCTTAGCGATCAGAGCGCACACAGTGATCTGACAAATACCCAAAAATACAAGAACGAGCTCTGAGACGTGGAAACTCTGTAGACTGCACACCTGATCCTATCCTAAACACAACTAAAAGCGGCTGTGGATTGCACCTAACAACTACCTAGGCAACTCGGCACAGCCTAAGAAACTAGCTAGCCTGAAGATAGAAAAATAGGCCTGACTTGCCCCAGAGAAATTCCCCAAAGGAAAAGGCAGCCCCCCACATATAATGACTGTGAGTAAGATGAAAAGACAAAACGTAGGGATGAAATAGATTCAGCAAAGTGGGGCCCGATATTCTAGGACAGAGCGAGGACAGTAAAGCGAACTTTGCAGTCTACAAAAAACCCTAAAGCAAAACCACGCAAAGGGGGCAAAAAAAACCCACCGTGCCGAACTAACGGCACGGCGGTACACCCTTTGCGTCTCAGAGCTTCCAGCAAAACAAAAGACAAGCTGGACAGAAAAAAAGCAACAAAAAAGCAAAAAGCACTTAGCTATACAGAGCAGCAGGTCACAGGAACAATCAGGAGAAGCTCAGATCCAACACTGAAACATTGACAAGGAGCAAGGATAGCAGCATCAGGCGGAGTTAAGTAATGAAGCAGTTAACGAGCTCACCAGAACACCTGAGGGAGGAAGCTCAGAAGCTGCAGTACCACTTGTGACCACAGGAGTGAATTCAGCCACAGAATTCACAACAGTACCCCCCCCTTGAGGAGGGGCCACCGAACCCCAACCAGAGCCCCCAGGCCGACCAGGACGAGCCGCATGAAAGGCACGAACAAGATCGGAAGCATGAACATCAGAGGCAAAAACCCAGGAATTATCTTCCTGAGCATAACCCTTCCATTTAACCAGATACTGGAGTTTCCGTCTAGAAACACGAGAATCCAAAATCTTCTCCACAATATACTCCAATTCCCCCTCCACCAAAACCGGGGCAGGAGGCTCAACAGATGGAACCATAGGTGCCACGTATCTCCGCAACAACGACCTATGGAATACATTATGTATGGAAAAGGAGTCTGGGAGGGTCAAACGAAAAGACACAGGATTGAGAACCTCAGAAATCCTATACGGACCAATAAAACGAGGTTTAAATTTAGGAGAGGAAACCTTCATAGGAATATGACGAGAAGATAACCAAACCAGATCCCCAACACGAAGCCGGGGACCCACACGGCGTCTGCGATTAGCGAAAAGTTGAGCTTTCTCCTGGGACAAGATCAAATTGTCCACTACCTGAGTCCAGATCTGCTGCAACCTATCCACCACAGAATCCACACCAGGACAGTCCGAAGACTCAACCTGTCCTGAAGAGAAACGAGGATGGAACCCAGAATTGCAAAAAAATGGAGAAACCAAGGTAGCCGAGCTGGCCCGATTATTAAGGGCGAACTCAGCCAACGGCAAAAAGGACACCCAATCATCCTAGTCTGCAGAAACAAAACATCTCAGATATGTTTCCAAGGTCTGATTGGTTCGTTCGGTCTGGCCATTAGTCTGAGGATGGAAAGCCGAGGACAAGGATAGGTCAATGCCCATCCTACCACAAAAGGCTCGCCAAAACCTTGAAACAAACTGGGAACCTCTGTCAGAAACAATATTCTCAGGAATGCCATGCAACTGAACCACATGCTGAAAGAACAAAGGTACCAAATCAGAGGAGGAAGGCAATTTAGCCAAGGGCACCAGATGGACCATTTTAGAAAAGCGATCACAGACCACCCAAATGACTGACATCTTTTGAGAAACGGGAAGGTCAGAAATGAAATCCATCGAAATATGTGTCCAAGGCCTCTTTGGGACCGGCAAGGGCAAAAGCAACCCACTGGCACGAGAACAGCAGGGCTTAGCCCTAGCACAAATCCCACATGACTGCACAAAAGTACGTACATCCCGTGACAGAGATGGCCACCAGAAGGATCTAGCCACTAACTCTCTGGTACCAAAGATTCCAGGATGACCAGCCAACACCGAATAATGAAGTTCAAAGATAAGTTTATTAGTCCACCTATCAGGGACGAACAGTTTCTCTGCTGGACAACGATCAGGTTTATTCGCCTGAAATTTTTACAGCACCCGCCGCAAATCAGGGGAGATGGCAGACACAATGACTCCTTCCTTGAGGATACCCGCTGGCTCAGATAAACCCGGAGAGTCGGGCACAAAACTCCTAGACAGAGCATCCGCCTTCACATTTTTAGAGCCCGGAAGGTACGAGATCACAAAGTCGAAGCGGGCAAAAAATAACGACCAACGGGCCTGTCTAGGATTCAAGCGCTTGGCAGACTCGAGATAAGTCAAGTTCTTATGATCAGTCAATACCACCACGCGATGCTTAGCTCCTTCAAGCCAATGACGCCACTCCTCGAATGCCCACTTCATGGCCAGCAACTCTCGATTGCCCACATCATAATTACGCTCAGCGGGCGAAAACTTCCTGGAAAAGAAAGCACATGGTTTCATCACTGAGCAATCAGAACCTCTCTGTGACAAAACCGCCCCTGCTCCAATCTCAGAAGCATCAACCTCGACCTGGAACGGAAGAGAAACATCTGGCTGACACAACACAGGGGCAGAACAAAAACGACGCTTCAACTCCTGAAAAGCTTCCACAGCAGCAGAAGACCAATTAACCAAATCAGCACCCTTCTTGGTCAAATCGGTCAATGGTTTGGCAATGCTAGAAAAATTACAGATGAAGCGACGATAAAAATTAGCAAAGCCCAGGAACTTTTGCAGACTTTTCAGAGATGTAGGCTGAATCCAATCCTGGATGGCTTGGACCTTAACTGGATCCATCTCGATAGTAGAAGGGGTTAAGATGAACCCCAAAAATGAAACTTTCTGCACACCGAAGAGACACTTTGATCCCTTCACAAACAAAGAGTTAGCACGCAGGACCTGAAAAACCATTCTGACCTGCTTCACATGAGACTCCCAATCATCTGAGAAGATCAAAATGTCATCCAAGTAAACAATCAGGAATTTATCCAGATACTCACGGAAGATGTCATGCATAAAAGACTGAAACACAGATGGAGCATTGGCTTGTCCGAACGGCATCACTAGATACTCAAAATGACCCTCGGGCGTATTGAATGCAGTTTTCCATTCATCTCCTTGCCTGATTCTCACCAGATTATACGCACCACGAAGATCTATCTTAGTGAACCAACTAGCCCCCTTAATCCGAGCAAACAAGTCAGATAACAATGGCAAGGGATACTGAAATTTAACAGTGATCTTATTAAGAAGGCGGTAATCAATACACGGTCTCAGCGAACCATCCTTCTTGGCTACAAAGAAGAACCCTGCTCCCAGTGGTGAAGACGATGGGCGAATATGTCCCTTCTCCAGGGATTCCTTCACATAACTGCGCATAGCGGCGTGTTCGGGCACGGATAAACTAAATAATCGACCTTTAGGGAATTTACTACCAGGAATCAAATTGATAGCACAATCACAATCCCTATGCGGAGGTAGAGCATCGGACTTGGGCTCTTCAAATACATCCTGATAATCAGACAAGAACTCTGGGACCTCAGAAGGAGTGGATGACGAAATCGACAAAAATGGAACATCACCATGTACCCCCTGACAACCCCAGCTGGATACCGACATGGAATTCCAATCCAATACTGGATTATGGGTTTGTAGCCATGGCAACCCCAACACGACCACATCATGCAGATTATGCAACACCAGAAAGCGAATAACTTCCTGATGTGCAGGAGCCATGCACATGGTCAGCTGGGCCCAGTATTGAGGTTTATTCTTGGCCAAAGGTGTAGCATCAATTCCTCTCAATGGAATAGGACACCGCAAAGGCTCCAAGAAAAACCCACAACGTTTAGCATAATCCAAATCCATCAGATTCAGGGCAGCGCCCGAATCCACAAACGCCATGACAGAAAACGACGACAAAGAGCTTATCAAGGTAATGGACAGAAGGAATTTGGACTGTACAGTACCAATGACGGCAGACCTAGCGGACCGCTTAGTGCGCTTAGGACAATCAGAAATAGCATGAGTGGAATCACCACAGTAGAAACACAGACCATTCAGACGTCTGTATTCCTGCCGTTCAACTCTAGTCATAGTCCTATCGCACTGCATAGGCTCAGGTTTAACCTCAGGCAGTACCGCCAAATGGTGCACAGATTTACGCTCACGCAAGCGTCGACCGATCTGAATGGCCAAAGACAAAGACTCATTCAAACCAGCAGGCATAGGAAATCCCACCATGACATCCTTAAGAGCCTCAGAGAGACCCTTTCTGAACAAAGCTGCCAGCGCAGATTCATTCCACTGAGTGAGTACTGACCATTTCCTAAATTTCTGACAATATACTTCTATATCATCCTGACCCTGGCACAAAGCCAGCAAATTTTTCTCAGCCTGATCCACTGAATTAGGCTCATCGTACAGCAATCCGAGCGCCAGGAAAAACGCATCGACACTACTCAATGCAGGGTCTCCTGGCGCAAGAGAAAATGCCCAGTCTTGAGGGTCGCCGCGCAAAAAAGAAATAATAATCAAAACCTGTTGAATAGGATTACCAGAAGAATGAGGTTTCAAGGCCAGAAATAGCTTACAATTATTTTTGAAACTTAGAAACTTAGTTCTATCTCCAAAAAACAAATCAGGAATAGGAATTCTTGGTTCTAACATAGATTTCTGATCAATAGTGTCTTGAATTTTTTGTACATTTATAACGAGATTATCCATTGAAGAGCACAGACCCTGAATATCCATGTCCACACCTGTGTCCAGAATCACCCAAATGTCTAGGGGAAAAAAAAAAAGTGAACACAGAGCTGAGAAAAAAAAAAAAAAATGATGTCAGAACTTTCTCTTTCCCTCTATTGAGAATCATTAGTTTGGCTCCTTGTACTGTTATGTTTGCTAATGACAGGTGTTATGAAGGCAATCCAGAAACACAGTGTGCTTAGCGATCAGAGCGCACACAGTGATCTGACAAATACCCAAAAATACAAGAACGAGCTCTGAGACGTGGAAACTCTGTAGACTGCACACCTGATCCTATCCTAAACACAACTAAAAGCGGCTGTGGATTGCGCCTAACAACTACCTAGGCAACTCGGCACAGCCTAAGAAACTAGCTAGCCTGAAGATAGAAAAATAGGCCTGACTTGCCCCAGAGAAATTCCCCAAAGGAAAAGGCAGCCCCCCACATATAATGACTGTGAGTAAGATGAAAAGACAAAACGTAGGGATGAAATAGATTCAGCAAAGTGGGGCCCGATATTCTAGGACAGAGCGAGGACAGTAAAGCGAACTTTGCAGTCTACAAAAAACCCTAAAGCAAAACCACGCAAAGGGGGCAAAAAAAACCCACCGTGCCGAACTAACGGCACGGCGGTACACCCTTTGCGTCTCAGAGCTTCCAGCAAAACAAAAGACAAGCTGGACAGAAAAAAAGCAACATAAAAGCAAAAAGCACTTAGCTATACAGAGCAGCAGGTCACAGGAACAATCAGGAGAAGCTCAGATCCAACACTGAAACATTGACAAGGAGCAAGGATAGCAGCATCAGGCGGAGTTAAGTAATGAAGCAGTTAACGAGCTCACCAGAACACCTGAGGGAGGAAGCTCAGAAGCTGCAGTACCACTTGTGACCACAGGAGTGAATTCAGCCACAGAATTCACAACAGGAAGCATCGCGCAGGGAGGGGGCTCCCTGCGGGCTTCCCTGAGCCCCCCGCAGCAACGCGATGTGATCGCGTTGCTGCAAGGGTCTTACCTCCCTCCCTGCTTGTTCCAGGCCTGGATCCAAGATGGCCACGGATCCGGGTCCTGCAGGGAGGGAGGTGGCTTCACAGAGCCTGCTCAGAGCAGGCACTGTGAAGCAGCCTGCACTGCTCTCAGATCGGTGATCTGACAGAGTGCTGTGCACACTGTCAGATCGCTGATCTGTGATGTCCCCCCCCCGGGACAATGTAAAAAAGTAAAAAAAAATTTTTTCAAAATGTGTAAAAAAAAATAAAAAAAATATTCCTAAATAATGAAAAAAAATATATATATATTATTCCCCTAAATACATTTCTTTATCTAAATAAAAAAAAACCAATAAAAGTACACATATTTAGTATCGCCGCGTCCGTAACGGCGCGACCTATAAAACTGGCCCACTAGTTAACCCCTTCAGTAAACACCGTAAGAAAAAAAAAAAAAACGAGGCAAAAAACAACGCTTTATTATCATACCGCCGAACAAAAAGTGGAATAACACGCGATCAAAAAGACAGATATAAATAACCATGGTACCGCTGAAAGCGTCATCTTGTCCCGCAAAAAACGAGCCGCCATACAGCATCATCAGCAAAAAAAAAAAAAAGTTATAGTCCTGAGAATAAAGCGATGCAAAAATAATTATTTTTTCTATAAAATAGTTTTTATCATATAAAAGCGCCAAAACATAAAAAAATGATATAAATGAGGTGTCGCTGTAATCGTACTGACCCGAAGAATAAAACTGCTTTATCAATTTTACCAAACGCGGAACGGTATAAACGCCTCCCCCAAAAGAAATTCATGAATAGCTGGTTTTTGGTCATTCTGCCTCACAAAAATCGGAATAAAAAGCGATCAAAAAATGTAACGTGCCCGAAAATGTTACCAATAAAAACGTCAACTCGTCCCGCAAAAAACAAGACCTCACATGACTCTGTGAACCAAATATGGAAAAATTATAGCTCTCAAAATGTGGTAACGCAAAAAATATTTTTTGCAATAAATAGCGTCTTTCAGTGTGTGACGGCTGCTAATCATAAAAATCCGCTAAAAAACCCGCTATAAAAGTAAATCAAACCCCCCTTCATTACCCCCTTAGTTAGGGAAAAATTAAAAAAATGTATTTATTTCCATTTTTCCATTAGGGTTAGGGCTAGGGTTAGGGCTAGGGTTAGGGCTAGGGCTAGGGTTAGGGCTAGGGTTAGGGCTAGGGTTAGGGCTAGGGTTACGGCTAGGGTTAGGGCTAGGGTTAGGGTTAGGGCTAGGGTTAGGGTTAGGGCTAGGGCTAGGGTTAGGGCTAGGGTTAGGGTTAGGGCTAGGGTTAGGGCTAGGGTTAGGTTTGGGGCTAAAGTTACAGTTAGGGTTTAGATTGCATTTACAGTTGGGAATAGGGTTGGGATTAGGGTTAGGGGTGTGTCAGGGTTAGAGGTGTGGTTAGGGTTACTGTTGGGATTAGGGTTAGGGGTGTGTTTGGTTTAGGGTTTCAGTTATAATTGGGGGGTTTCCACTGTTTAGGCACATCAGGGGCTCTCCAAACGCGACATGGCGTCCGATCTCAATTCCAGCCAATTCTGCGTTGAAAAAGTAAAACATTGCTTCTTCCCTTCCGAGCTCTCCAGTGTGCCCAAACAGGGGTTTACCCCAACATATGGGGTATCAGTGTACTCAGGACAAATAGGACAACAACTTTTGGGGTCCAATTTCTCCTGTTACCCTTGGTAAAATACAAAACTGGGGGCTAAAAAATAATTTTTGTGGGAAAAAAAGATTTTTTATTTTCACGGCTCTGCGTTATAAACTGTAGTGAAACACTTGGGGGTTCAAAGTTCTCACAACACATCTAGATAAGTTCCATGGGGGGTCTAGTTTCCAATATGGGGTCACTTGTAGGGGATTTCTACTGTTTAGGCACATTAGGGGTTCTGCAAACGCAATGTGACGCCTGCAGACCATTCCATCTAAGTCTGCATTCCAAATGGCACTCCTTCCCTTCCGAGCCCTCCCATGCACCCAAACGGTGGTTCTTCCCAACATATGGGGTATCAGCGTACTCAGGACAAATTGGACAACAACTTTTGGGGTCAAATTTCTCCTCTTACCCTCGGGAAAATACAAAACTGGGGGCTAAAAATAATTTTTGGGGAAAGATTTTTTTTTTACTTTTCTTAGCTCTGCGTTACAAACTGTAGTGAAACACTTGGGGGTTCAAAGCTCTCACAACACATCTAGATGAGTTACTTAGGGGGTCTAGTTTCCAAAATGGTGTCACTTGTGGGGGGTTTCTACTGTTTCGGTACATTAGGGGCTCTGCAAATGCAATGTGACACCTGCAGACCATTCCATCTAAGCCTGCATTCCAAATGGAGCTCCTTCCCTTCCGAGCCCTCCCATGCGCCCAAACAGTGGTTCCCCCCCACATATGGGGTATCAGCGCACTCAGGACAAATTGCACAACAAATTTAGGGGTCCAATTTCTCCTGTTACCCTCGGGAAAATACAAAACTGGGGCTAAAAAAATAATTTTTGTGGGAAAAATTCTTTGTTTTATTTTTACGGCTCTGCATTATAAACTTCTGTGAAGCACTTGGTGGGTCAAAGTGCTCACCACACCTCTAGATAAGTTCCTTAGGGGGTCTACTTTCCAAAATGGTGTCACTTGTGGGGGTTTCAATGTTTAGGCACATCAGGGGCTCTCCAAACGAAACATGGCGTCCCATCTCAATTCCAGTCAATTTTGCATTGAAAAGTCAAATGGCACTCCTTCGCTTCCGAGCTCTGCCATGCGCCCAAACAGTGGTTTACCCCCACATGTGGGGTATTGTCGTATTCAGGACAAATTGTACAACAATGTTTGCGGTCCATTTTCTCCTGTTACCCTTGGTAAAATAAAACAAATTAGAGCTGAATTACATTTTTTGTGAAAAAAAGTTAAATGTTCATTTTTATTTAAACATTCAAAAAATTGCTGTGAAGCACCAGAAGGGTTAATAAACTTCTTGAATATGGTTTTGAGCACCTTGAGGGGTGTAGTTTTTAGAATGGTGTCACACTTGGGTATTTTCTATCATATAGACCCCTCAAAATGACATCAAATGAGATGTGGTCCCTAAAAAAAAATGGTGTTGTAGAAATGAGAAATTGCTGGTCAACTTTTAACCCTTATAACTCCCTAACAAAAAAAAATTTGGGTTCCAAAATTGTGCTGATGTAAAGTAGACATGTGGGAAATGTTACTTATTAAGTATTTTGTGTGACATATCTCTGTGATTTAATTGCATAAAAATTCAAAGTTGGAAAATTGCAAAATTTTCATAATTGTCGCCAAATTTCCATTTTTTTCACAAATAAACGCAGGTACTATCAAAGAATGTTTACCATTGTCATGAAGTACAATATGTCACGAGAAAACAGTGTCAGAATCACTGGGATCCGTTGAAGCGTTCCAGAGTTATAACCTCACAAAGGGACAGTGGTCAGAATTGTAAAAATTGGCCCGGTCATTAACGTGCAAACCACCCTTGGGGGTAAAGGGGTTAAGTGTCTAGATAGATTTGGCTATGAAAGCCAGTGTGTTAGGGGTCGAGTTCCCACCTCTGTACAGGGGGAATCTCGGGCCATCTCCGCTGCGGTCTCCCATTCTTCTCCTGTCGCAGTGGAGCCTGCTCAACAGAGACGTCAGTCCCAGCGTCTCGCTCAGTCTCACTCTGTACAAAGAGTTACTGCTGCTTTTCCTGCTTCTGCCATTGAAGTCAGTGCTCGGCAGCGGCGAGCAGATGCTTCTGGGACTAAGTCCTGGTTTTCTCATTCTGAGCATGCCCAGAGTAAGATCTCTCAGTGGAGATCGAGGGTCACATGTTCAGATACTGCAGCTAAAGCCATTGGCCCTTCAGGAAGGTCCTGTAGGTGCTCAGGCTCTGTGGCAGCCTCTCATTGGTCCTTCTAGGAAGGTCCTGTACGTGCTGCAACTATTTAAGGCTCGCATGGCCGCACGGCCATGCGCTAGTATCTTTCTATGTTATGTACTTTGCGCCAGTGTGGTCATGTAAGTTTGTGTACAGGGACCCGGCTGAAATAAGCCCCTAGAATGCTGGCATCTCTGGCGAGGAGATTGTGTGTGTATGTATTCAGGGACGTGGCTGAAATAAGCCTCTAGAATGCTGGCACCTCTGGCGAGGAGTTTTGTGTGCATGCATGACCACTGACTACTCTCAGTTGGGTAGTTAGCCTGTGCCTCTGTGAAGTCTAACAGGGTGCAGTGCTTTGCTTTCACAGCTACTCTGTGAAATAACAGAGTTATTTCATACCGCCATATAGTTCCGCCGTTTGCTAGCAGCAGGTTCTCCTGCACGGTGGACCCCGAGCTGCGAACGCATCAATTTCAATAAAACATCTATATTTACTCGGTGCATTCCGCTAGCCCTAACACAGTGTTAGTACTATTTAAGATTCTGTCATGGTAATGCAATAGCTAGACAGGGCCTAAATCAGTAAGGCCATGTGAACTAATAAATTAATAAATTGATGAATAGAAAGCAGAAAAGGACAATTCAAGGTCTCTTATCTGTCTGCTGAAATTCAGACTTATCACTCAAATGCTGCATTTCACGGGGCTCTCAAGTCTAGAGACATCATTTTTGGTGGATTTATAATGTCTAGAAAAAAATGTATTTGTTTTACATAACTGTCAAAATGTACAACAAAAAAAGTTAAATTTGCACTTGACTTTACAGTTCAAATTCATTACCTAAAGGCAATATCTACTCCCCAGAGTTAGTAATTCTGCTGTAACTATAGTTGGCATTCATGCCTAGACTAAATTCCTCAAAATTTATATACATGTTTCAAAAGGAAATGAAAACAGGGTTTGTATACTAGAAAAAAATGCTTTGTTATTAAGAAAAATTCAATTACACTACCTATTTAACTGAAAGATCAGAAACAGTGGAACAATAAGAGAATATATGTTTGCAGTTTCTAAGCACTGAGTGTTCAGTGCTCAGATCCTGGCTGGAAGCAATGCTGCACATAAGAGAACAAAGGTTTCTTTATGTTGGATTCTATTAAAGAAAAGATGTTACAAACAATAAAAAATTGTTTTCTGATTGCCTGACAGAGTTTTCAAATGATGACTGTATTGGCATGCAAGTATTATTCAATTTCCAGCAGATCATGGCTGCTATAACTGGAAAAGTTACTGACTCGAAAAAGATAGGTTTTGCATTGTCGGTGCTGAATTAGCAGTTTTACTAGGACACGAGCTAGAGAGGAGTAAATCAATTTGATGAAAATCAAACTTGTGCCACATTTTTAGTAATTCACTGAACTTATTAAAATCAGCAGTTTGCAATTTGCTTGAGTAGAATGACCTAAATTGCACACCTTCATTGTAAACATGCAGAAGACTGCTGCAGCCAAAGATGGTTCACATGACTTCAAGCACAGCCAAATGGACTTCCACATAAATCATTGCAGCTATCACTTCACATGTTATGGTGCAGCCACTAAAGAGGAACCATCACAGCCTAAATAAAAGCTGAAGGAGGGAATGCAGCAGTCACGTTGTGGTAAATTTTGATAATGAAAGGATGTCATAGTGAACAATTTAACCTAACCGATGGGCAGAGAAAGCCATAAGACACTAAGCAAACTGTATAGATAGCCTGTGTGACAACTCAGCAGTGAAGAACAGCAATCAATCATTTACTCACAGCCTATAATGTATATTAAGGTCACGTTTGTTAGGGCTAGCGGAACGTATCAAATAATAAGATAGGTAGAATAAGGTGCGTTCACAGCCCGGGGTCCACTGTGCAGACATGGAACCTGCTGCCAAGTAATGACGGACTATATGGCGGTACAATGTGAATACACACGGGTTAACTTCACCCTGTGTGAAGGAAGCGAACCCTGTTAAGTCACAGGGCCACGGTTCCACACACAAGAGCACAAGCAAGGAGTCTCCGAGCTCAGTCCTAAGACTTGGGATCTGAGTCTGTGTAGACTACTTGCGGTCGACACCGCAACTGGGGTGTCAGCATAACCAAAATAATAACAAAAGAATGCACGAGAGTGCGTGCGGTGCCGCACTGGCGGACGCCACTAACCATCCAGGCTTGGGTCAGGAAAGCGCTGTGAAAGCGCACGGCGCCACACTGGCGGACACAGGAACTAGACGCTGTAATAGTGTGTAACGTGCTGTTGGATAAGTCGGGCGCTATATAGCAATCATACACCTTCCGCGAACAGTCATCCAATAGGGAGGGTTATTTAAAGAGCGACCTTCACTCATAACACACACACGTTTACAAATGTACACTAGCGCATGGCCGTGTGGCCATGCGAGCCTTAAATAGCTGCAGCATGTATAGGACCTTTCAAAGAAGGACCAATGGAATTGCTGCAGTACCTGAGCATGTGACCCTAGATCTCCACTGAGAGATCTTGCCCTGGGCATGCTCTGTGTGCAAAGAAGAACTTAGTCCGAGTACCTACAGGACCTTCCGTGAGAAGGACCAATGGAAGTTGCTGCAGTACCTGAGCATGTGACCCCAGATCTCCACTGAGAGATCTTGCCCTGGGCATGCTCAGTGTGTGCAAAGTAGGACTTATTTCAAAAACCTGACCGGCACATCCAGACATAGACTCAGTGTGAACAGGTGCTGAACCTAGAGTCGCCAACTCGCATATAGTTAAGTAAATAAGGCAGCACACTGCAGCGCTAGAACATACAAACTTGAAAAACGAAATTTGAACTGCATTACTGCACTAGAAATATGAAAAATGAGAGCGTTTAGCGCATAAAAATGGCCAATTTTATGTGTACCTGGTAGCCTCTTTACGGCATCTCTCTTATACCAGGTCCTACACTTGCCTTACCTCGCTGAGAATAAACGTCTCCATCTGAATGGGTACATGTGAAACCTCTTCTTAGACTAAAATTCTCTCTCTCTGTGGAGGGGTATTGGACCTGCTGTAATTAAAACACCTGTGGCTAGGAGGCGGAGTGCACGATCAGAAGGCTAGAGAATACATTTCAAAAACCTGACCGGCACATCCAGACATAGACTCAGTAGGACTTAGTCTCAGAAGCATCTGCTCGCCGCTGCCCAGCACTGGCTTCAATGGCAGAAGCTGGAAAAGCAGCAGCAACCCTATGTACAGACTGAGTGAGACTGAGCAAGACGCTGGGACTGACGTCTCCACTGAGCAGACTCCACTGCGGCTGGAGAAGAATGGGAGACCGCAGCAGAGATAGTTAGAGATTCCCCCTGTGCAGAGGCGGGAACTCGACACCTAACATCGTTGACATTAGACTGTGTTTGTTTAGCTTGAAGGAGGTTGAATACAAAGTAGAAGACCTTAGAGAATCATACATGTCTTTTCTAAGCAATTTGAGGCTTTGCAGTAGTTTAAATGTGTGGTTAATTGATTACCTGTGAATCAAATTTTTTTTCTAAATTTGACAAAAACTGAAGAATTTGAATTTTAAAAAATTGCTCTCTATGATGATCATTAGGAGGCCCACACATTTCTTTACTGTGTAAACCACCTATTTTATGAAAAGTGCATGGTTTATATGGGCACAATTAAAATTTCAAATTGGAGGCAAGGTTTTCATGCTACACTTTGAAGCAGATGCATTATATAAAGCAAGTTAAAGGGGAAAATTTATTTCTGTATTTTCTTTTGAAGATATATGCAAATAATTAAGGAGTGTTCTACTCACTACCCCTCTTCATGATCCACAATAGACAGCTCCTACAAATATGTTGCATACAGGGAATCTGTCATTAGGTTTTGGCAATTTAATCTGAGAGTAGCATAATATAGGACAAATGCTAGGTGTCGAGTTCCCGCCTCTGCACAGTGGGAATCTTGAACCATCTCCACTGTTGTCTCCCATTCTTCTCCAGCCAAAGTGGAGTCTGCTCAGATGAGACATCGGTCCCAGTGTCTAGCTCAGGCTGATACAGGACGACTGGTTACTACTACATTTCCAGGCTTTGTCCTTGTAGCCAGCAATGTTTATCAGCGAGCAGGTCTTTCTGGGACTAAGTCCTGCTTTTCCCATACTGAGAATGCCCACGGGACTACCTCCCATTGGAGGTCAGGGGTCACATGCTCAGGTCCTGTTGCGGCTCCTATTGGTCCATGTGGAAGGTGTTGTACCTCTGCCGCTATAAAAGGTTCACATGGCCGCTCGGCCATGCGCTAGTGTACATTTGAAAATGTGTGTGTTGATGAGTGCAAGTCGTTCTTTAATCATCCCCTCCCTTGTGTATGACTGCTCGCGTAAGGTGGATGTCTGCTATTTAGTGCCCGGCTGATCTATCAGCACAAGAAACACACGAAACAGCGTCAAATTGCTGTGACCGCCAGAGCGGGATAGAGTTCTGTGATTCCTTGCTTGCGCTCTTTGTGCGGTACCGTGGCCCTGTGATGCAACAGGGTTCGCTTCCTTCATACAGGGTGAAGTTAACTCACATGTGTATCCACATTGCACCGCCATATAGTCCATCATTACTCAGCAGCAGGTTCCATCTCTGCACGGTGGACCCCGGGCTGCGAACGCACATCATACCTTCTCTCTAACTATTTGGTGCGTTCTGCTATCCCTAACAACAAGTGCGCCTGATTCCAAGATTCCAATGATATATCAATTAGTTTACAGGGTGCAGAAGTTGTGACACAATTAGAGTTCTTAGATACAGCATGAGGCCGGTTTCACACGTCAGTGGCTCCGGTACGTGAGGTGACAGTTTCCTCACGTACCGGAGCCACTGACACACGTAGACACATTAAAATCAATGCATCTTTTCAGATGTCATTGATTTTTTGCGGACTGTGTCTCCGTGTGCCAAATACGGAGACATGTCAGTGTTCGTGGGAGCACACGTATTACATGGACCCATTAAAGTCAATGGGTCCGTGTAAAACACGTACCGCACACGGATGTTGTCCGTGTGCAGTCCGTGTGCCATGTAGGAGACAGCGCTACATTAAGCGCTGTCCCCCCCACTGGTGCTGAAGCCCCATTCATATGTTCCCTGCAGCAGCATTTGCTGTAGAGAAGATATGAATATTAGTGTGTAAAATCAATATCCAGGTCCCCACCCCCCTCCCACTCCCTGTGCACCCCCCCCTCCGCTGTGATTAAAATACTCACCCAGCTTCCGGATCCCTCGCAGCGACCTGGATATTGATTTTACACACTAATATTCATATCTTCTCTACAGCAAACGCTGCTGCAGGGAAGATATGAATGGGGCTTCAGCACGTTGCCGGGGACATCGCTAAACTTTAGTGCTGTCTCCGGCATGGTGCGTGTGGTACCCAGTGGTTACATGGGCGGCACACGTGTGCCGCACATGTACCACACTGATGTGCCACAGAAACGCACTGGCACACAGACATGGATAATTCCGGTACCGATTTTTCTGGTACCGGAAATATCTGGACGTGTGAGACTGCCCTGAAGCACAGCTCAAAAGCCAACCCCACACACGCCACAGCTGTCTGTGTGCATTGTCTATTGACAGTAAGCTGCTTATCAGAGAAAGAGGTGGAGTCGAACCACTGCTCACATAAGCACCAGTCCTGGGAGTGTTAATTCCTGGGTGATAAAACCTTCATTGTAAGTAAAGAACAGCACACATCCAAAAAAGTGACACATCCTTAAAATCGGTATTTCTGCCCCTATCTTCTGCTGTCTTCAGATTACATAGCAATAAACTGCTGACATATTTTCTTTCATCTACTGCACTCCTAATATTACATGGATGAATGATTAATGGGAAGAGCATGTCATACTATTTTTTTCTAATAGAAGCTGCCACACATTAAATGAGCAGTAGATGGTCTTGGGTGATCAAATTTCAGTAATCAGATAATCATTGATGCAGCTTTCATGTTAGGATAGAAGTCTATGATGAGACAACTCCTTTATAACTCCAAAATTGAAAGATATTTAACATCTTGTTTAACCCTGCTGTTCTGTTTAGATTTCACATACACTTGTACTGTTCCCAGTCATTTTTGACCGTCCTTATAAAATAATCATTTTTAGCTAATCTAAGTGGTTTTTTTAAACAGTTTTTGCACTATTATATTGCTTGTGAAGATGGTTGATCAAATACCAGAAAAAAAATAAATACAAAGCTTGTTTTATATTTTTTTTATATCCAAAAGGGAACATGGTATTTTTTCGATTTTTGTAAAAATTGATTATTTTTGCAGATAAAAAAAAAATATTGATCTAAATGTTAACTATAAGTAATAATATCAAACATTATGTAGATATACTTTTTTCAAAGGCAAAAAAAAAAAAAAAAGCTTTTTTCTCTATAAAATGGCAAAAAACGTTGTTTTTTTATACACTTATACTGTTCCCGGTCATTTTTGACCGGACCTAACAAAGTTGTGATTTGTACCTAATTCAAGTGTTATTTGATTACCTGTTGCATTGTTTTACTGTATGTGAACATGGTTTTCAATAATCAGATGAAAAATTAAATCAAAAACTTTTATTTTTTGAATCAAATAAATTAACATTTTTTGCAATATTTGCTTCATATTGCACATAAAAACTTTTCTTTATTCTAAACTATATACAAACTTTTTTTAAAAAAAAAGGTTTTTTGTCAAAAACAAATGATAAATGCGATCAATGTATTACTTGCATTGATCACATGTATAATTTACATGACGCTTGCACAAGTATTTTGCACATTTGCAACACATAATATTAGATTTATGGTTACTGGACGTTGGACAGAATGAGCATCTTTTTCGCTTGCAGCTGGTTGCGATGGTGGAAGCCGTTTCAGTATCAGTGGTGGTTGAAGCTGTTGGCTCGCCGTCTCCACCATGCTCTCGAATTAGTCGGGCCACTTTTTCTGCACTCTCATTTCTTGGATTTCGTGGCCGTGTTTTTACATATGGATTAGTGAGAGACTTCCCCAATTCCTCAATAAAAAGCCGTCGTTTGTGTAATTTTTTTTCTTGCCATTTGGGGTTTATTTCCCGCCACAATACAAAGGCATTATAGGCAGATACATCGATCAGGTTGTAAAAGAGAATCATAGGCCACCTATTTGTTTTTCTTTTACATGTATACGTGCCTACAAGCTGGTCTAATGTGTCAACAGCACCTTTAGTGGCGTTATAGTGAAGAATCATGTCTGGCTTTCTGTCATCTCTCTCACTTATTTTTGCATCATGGTGCATGGTGCTCATGAGGATAACTTGTTTATTTTTTTTGGGAACGTACGACACTACCGTAGTGTCCTTTGTAAAATAAAACATTGAACTGTGTACGTCTCTCTTATTGAGGATACCCTGTGGAAGTTCAGGTTTATTTTTTCGTACAGTACCCAGCATAGTTATATTGTTTTTTTGTACCATCTGCCCAAATTGGTAGGATGTGAAGAAATTGTCACAGGTAACGTTTCTCCCTTTGAGTCCATGGGTCAAGTCCAAAACTACCCTCATGCCTTGGTTTTTTTCAGGTCTTTCTAGAGGGTTTTTTCCAATATATACTTGAACATTTGCAGCATATGATGTTTTACTGTCACACAGAGTCCAGATTTTTATACCGTATTTTGCTGGTTTACTTGGAATGTATTGCCTGAATGGGCACCTGCCTCTAAATGACACCAGCTGCTCATCAACAGTGACATTTTCTATGGTATTATAACATTTTGGGAGTATCTCGACCCATTTACTCCACAAATCCCTAATTGGGGCAAGTTTATCTGTGCTTCTTCTTTCAGATCTATCCGTTTTGTCATCAAACCGTAGAACTCTGGAAATTTCGTGGAATCTTTCTAAAGACATGGTGGCCCTAAATATATGGCGCCCCGTTTCCGAATTCCACAAACTTTTAGTGGACTCTCCATATGATTTGTATACTCCAGCTAATAGAAGTAACCCGATGTAAGCATTCATAGCCGTCACATCGAAGTTCTTCCATTTATCGCCATAAACCTTTTTTCCCTCAATGTTTGTCATTTGGATAAGTATATTTTGCATGGCTATATTTATGAATAATAGGAATGCCGATTGAATGTCATCAATTCTAGCAATTGCATATCTAGTGGGACCTGGAGTATCTGTGATGACATTTGATGAAGACCTTCTACCAGTCGGAGCAGGAGGCTGCAATTTCCAAACGACATCTTTGTTTTTTGAATTGATTTCTTGCGTCAGACCGGTTGTCGGGGTTTCCACATCAGATTCACCCTCAGAATCCGAGTTCTCGGCAATATCTTCATCCTCACTAATGTTGTCCTCCTCTTCGGAGACATTTTCAGGTGGGACATCCTAGTCTGTATCGGAGTCGTTTATAAACTCCTCCAATTCAGCTTGGGTGAAGTGTCTTCTTCTCATGCTGTAAGGCATCACTGTTGAATGAAAAAATAAAATATATCCATAAACAATGAATGAAAAAAAAAATCAAAACAATTTCGCAACAATACACACAATAACGTCCCGTCACACATTGAGATATGCCCTGTGATTGTGGTGCTGGAGCGTCGCAAACAAAAATGAGGCATGCACTCATTCTATCACAGCAGTGAGAATATGTACTCATAAGCAGACATTGAGTCTACACAACCCTAATGCTAACCCCCTATCATCCATTCTATCACAGCAGTGAGAATATGTACTCATAAGCAGACATTGAGTCTACACAACCCTAATGCTAACCCCCTATCATCCATTTTATCACAGCAGTGAGAATATTGAATAATTTTAGAATAAAAGAATAATTTATCTGTAACATACCTGTAAAAATGGGACTTCAGAGCTCTGACGTCTGAACCTCTGCTCACTCTGTGTTGTCTCCAGCTGAACTGAAACTCTACACTGCTATGTTATCTGTCTACAGATAAGATCAGAGCAGACACCACCCTGCAGCAGGAAAAAGCTCACAGTACAACACTTTAGGTGAATTCTGCTTAGGACAGCATTGCACAGTGTAATACTGTACAACCAGCAAACACATGGAAAATCAGAAAATCATGATTTACAATATGAAATGTTGACAACTGAATGGAACTAGATCTATATGAACAGCAGGGTAAATAAAAACCAGTGAAATAAATTGCGCATAGCTATACTGGAAGCGAATCCGTCGGCTGTATCGCAACTTGAAAATGTTGGTATGTGTAAATCTTTTCTGACCAAAAGTAGTCAGATACATTGATAAATAGTAGTAGATGCAATATATAGTTCAAAATGAGGTGATAGCACCTTTATTTTTGTCAAAAATTGTCTGGAGAGCTGAATAAAGGCCTATCGGTCATTTTTGACCGAACAGTACAAGTGTAAAAAAAATTGTACCAAATAAAGTAAACAAAAATTAAAAAAAACAAAAATTCCCACAGAGAGTACCCCCCTAATGACGAAAAGTCAGGAAGCCTCAAGTCTCAGAATCACACGCTGAATTTTTATAACATGATAGAATTTCAAAAACGGTCATTTTTGACCTAACAGAACTGCAGGGTTAAGGACAGATAAAAAAAAGATCTGTAAACTTCTTTCTCGGAGGGATCACAGATCATATATGCTTCTAAATATAGTTGTGTAAAGACTTGATTTTGCCATTCAATTGAAAATATCATACTTCATGAAGTATCAGTGCCCGCAGCCTCTGTTTTCATATTAAGTACAGATTTCCATTCTCAGATTCTACTTTAATTAATTGGATTACTTATGGCCATTTGACATTATTCTCCAAAAGACTGAACATAATCCTGTGTGTTTCCAATCTTTTATATTTAACCCACTGATGTCTGGATTGTGTCCTGCAAGGGGAAGAAAAATTAATTCTTAAAAGCCCAAAGGGCTAATGTTATTTGGTTTCAAACAATACTCCATCTGTTAACCATTTCCTTTTTGTACATTTACATGTAGCTGAAGTGAGATGCCACTTTTTTCATTTGTTCCTCATATTTGCTTGTGCAGCACAGGAACTTGCTGTCTGTGAAGGTCGTGACACATTATGGATGAGAAAAGCTTGATAGATAAAGGTATAGGACATGGATGAAGGAAGAGTTAGGGGTAAATCTTAGAAATGAACAGCCAAATGGTAGCTTGCAGCATGATGTAATAATGTTAAAAGTATACAGCTTGTTATGGACTGGCGGAACGCACCAAGTACAAGATGAAAAGGAACTAGGTGCGTTCGCAGTCCGAGGTCCACCGTGCAGGAAAAACCCTGCTGCTAGTAAGATGGACTATATGGCGGTACTGCAAGTATACACGCACGGGTTAACTACACCCTGCGTGAAGGAAGCGATCCTGTTGCGTCACAGGACCGCGGTACCACACATAGAGCGCGAGCAAGGAGTCAGCGAACTCAAGCCCAACTAGGATTGAAGTCCGATTAGACCCTTGCTGGCACAACACCGCAACAGGGTGTGTAAGGAAACTAAATAATAATATTAAGGCACAAGAGTGCGTGCGGTGCCGCACAAACGGACGCCGCTAACCACCCAGGCTTGGGTAAGAAAAGCGCACGGCGCCGTACAGGCGGTCACAGCAACTAGACGCTGTTATGTGTGTATTGTGCTGATGGGTAGTCGGGCGCTAGATAGCTACCATCATCCGCAAACAGTCAACAACACTAGGGAGGGATATTTAGGACCTTTCATCCTTCGACATACATCCATCTACACACACACATATTTACAAGACAATACTAGCGCATGGCTGTGCGGTCATGCGCAGTTTATATAGCTGCAGCACAGGAAACAGCTACAGAAGTTTTGCCCTTTCAGGACCTGCCAAAAGGACCAATGGGATGTGCTGCAGTACCTGAGCATGTGACCCTCGATCTCCAACAGGAAATCTTGCCCTGGGCATGCTCAGTGTGTGCAAATAAGGACTTAGATCCAGAAACGTCCACTCGCCACTGCTCAGCACTGGCTTCAATGGCAGAAGCAGGAAAAGCAGCAGTAACTCTTCGCACAGAGTCAGACTGAGCGAGACGCTGGGATCGACGACCCTGCTGAGCAGGCTCCTCTGCGGCTGGAGGAGAATGGGAGACCGCAGCGGAGACGGATCGAGATTCCCCCTGTGCAGCAGAGGAAACTCGACTCCTAACACCATGTGGAAGAAACATACAATAATTATAATCAGAATGTGAAAATCTTGCACATATTCATGATGGAATATGCTATAAAGTCAAGTAGAAACTAAGTGTTAAATTAGAGAAAAAAAATCCCTGCACTCTTCATATTTATAGCCATACATCTATGTTGACTTTTTTTTCTCTATATTGCAAAAAACCAATGTACAATATTTACTAATGAAAACAATTACAAAAATATCAACACGTTTAATTATTAATATTAAACGTTAGTATGAAAACGGTGTAACTGCTAAGCAAGTTGTTACTTCAGTTGATGATAGCCAAAGGATCATTTGGTTTTTGAAAGCACAATTTTTGCAAATAAAAGTTAAAATAATGTAATTCCAGGAAATCTGTGAAAACAATGAATAATTAGATTATTATCAGTTATAAGAAATATACAATAAATCATTAAACACTTTGCAAGTATCAGTTTTAAAAAATGTTTGACTCTGTAATAAGTAAGAAGGTCTACCTAGTTATATAAATGTTGCTTTGCATTTACAATATTCCTTTATTTTTCGCAAATAGTAGAATGTAAAAATAACAGTGTTGCTTACGGTTTATCTTGTGCATAAGCTGCAAAACTGGTATTTTGCCTGGAGTTGACAATGTGCAATTTAAGGTTAATAGGGGGGTAAATAAGTATTTGACCCCTTGCTGATTTTGCAAGCTTGCTCACTAGCAAAGACTTGAGCAGTCTATAATTTTAAAGGCAGGTTAATTTTAACATTGAGAGATAGAATATCAAAAATAAAATCCAGAAAATAATTGCATAAATTATATAAAGCTCCAAGTTGCCAAGCGACAGCCTTAAAATCTTAATGATTTAGAGAAGATCTCCAAAGAGGAGTGGACCAAAATTACTCCTGACTAGTGTTGAGCGATACCTTCCGATATTCAAAGGTATTGGTATCGAATGGTATCGGCCGATATCCAAAAAATATCGGATATAGCCGATACCGATACCAATGTAAGTCAATGGGACACAAATATCGGAAGGTATCCTGGATGGTTCCCAGGGTCTGAAGGAAAGGAAACGCTCCTTCAGGCCCTGGAATCCATATTCATGTAAAAAATAAAGAATAAAAATAAAAAATATGAATATACTCACCCCTCCGAAGGACCCTGGCTGTCACCGCTGCGAGCGTCTGCCTCCATCCCTAAGAATGCAGTGAGTGAAGGACCTTCGATGACGTCGCGGTCAGGTGACCGGTCACCTGACCGCTCATGTGACCGTGATGTCATCGAAGGTCCTTCACTCACTTCATTCTTTATTTTTTACATGAATATGGATCTCAGGGCCTGAAGGAGAGTCTCCGCTCCTCCAGACCCTTGGAACCATACGCACCACACACGCCGATTCAGATATCGCAAAAATATTGGAACTCGGTATCGGAATTCCGATACAGCAAATATCGACCAATACCCGATACTTGCAGTATCGGAATGCTCAACACTACTCCTGACATGTGCGCAAACCTCATCATCAACTACAAAAAATATCAGACTGCTGTGCTTGCCAACAAGGGTTTTCCCACCATGTATTACCAGTAAGTCTTGTTTGCTAGAGGAATCAAATACTTATTTCTCATTGCAAAATGCAAATAAATTTATATAATTTATACAATGTGAGTTTTTGGATTTTATTTTTGATATTCTATCTCTCAATGTTAAAATTAACCTACTCTTAAAATTATAGACTGTTCATGTCTTTGTCAGTGGGCAAACTTACAAAATCAGCAAGGGATCAAATAATTATTTCCCCCACTGTACGTAATTCTGAATTATGTGATGAAAAGGTCAGTTTTATTGAGTGCATATTCATGCAAAACAAACTAAGACGTGCTGGGTAAAGTGGCTGACTTTTTTAGATGAAAAGCACCAAATTAGAAAACGGGATGAAAGTGTATTTAAAGAGTGCATCTGGACATCTAATCCACAAGGTTGATAGCTGAAATTCAGAGGGAATGCAATTTTACACATAATTGTAAGAACAGAGTCATAAGACACCAAAAATCACCAGGAGCATTGCAGGGCTAATAAGCCTCCTCACACTGGCATACCATGTAATTCATGTCACTCACGACAAAAAATTTAACAATTTACATCCAAAGTTTTGGCCAACATCACATCAATTGGTCAGATGCAATGCCATATAATAATTCCTAGATAGAAAAAGGGAGGCTACAAATATGTGAGCAAACTTCAAAAAAATCAAAAAACACATACAAGACAAATAGAAGTGCTTGTGAGGACTGGCGGAACACACCGAGTTAATATGGATGTTATAATTGGTGCGGTCGCAGCCTGGGATCCACCGTGCAGGAGACAACCTGCTGCTAGAAAATGACTGCACTATATGGCGGTATAAGTGAACTCAGTTACTTCACTGAGTCACACAGAAAAGAACACGCTGTGCCCTGTTAGCGTTACAGGGGAACAAAGCTAACTGCTGAGCTGATGGCAGTCAGTGGTCACGCACACAGTGAAGCACACAAAAACTCCTCACCGGAGGTGCCGGTATTCTAGGGGCTTATTTCAGCCGGTTCCCTGAATACAAACATACAAACTCCTCACCAGAGGTGCCGGTATTCTAGGGGCTTATTTCAGCCGGGTCCCTGAATACAATCATACAGGCACGACCACAATTGGCAAGCTCATAACATGTAGTGATACTAGCGCATGGCCGTGCGGGCATGCAAACCTTTTATAGCTGCAGCAGCTTCAGGACCTTCATAGAGGAACAATAGAAGCTGCTACAATACCATAGCAACTTCAGGACCTTCCTAGAGGACCAATGGGAGCTGCAGCAGTACCTGAGCATGTGAGTAGGGTTGAGCGAAACGGATCGTTCATTTTCAAAAGTCGCCGACTTTTTGGCAAAGTCGGGTTTCATGAAACCTGACCCGACCCCTGTGTGGGGTCGACCATGCGGTACGCGACTTTCGCACCAAAGTCGCGTTTCGTATGACGCGCTTGGCGCCATTTTTTCAGCCAATGAAGGAGCGTGGGCAGAGTGATGACATAGGTCTTAGGGGCGTGGACGCCTATCGCCATCTTGTCGCTTGTGCGCTGTAGCAATTTGCAATGTGTAACACCAGCTTTTCTGTTCAGGGACGGAGGGGGGAGAGAGAGAGAGAGAGAGAGAGAGAGAGAGAGAGAGAGAGAGAAAAAAAAAATTCCCATTGACTTTGCATTGGGTGTTAGGGCTGGCGGAACGCACCGAGTAAATATAGAGATGTTATTTGGTGCGTTCGCAGCCCGGGGTCCACCGTGCAGGAATAGAACCTGCTGCTGGCAAACAGCGGCACGATATGGCGGTAGAAGCGAACTCTGTTGCTTCACAGAGTCGCTATACGGAAACTCCACAGGAATACACAGTAACTGCTGAGCAGATAGCAGCTTGTGGTCACGCAGTCCAGGAGGCAAACATACAATCTCCTCACCGGTGGAGCCGGTATTCTAGTGGCTTATTTCAGCCGGGGCCCTGTAACCAAACACACAATCTCCTCACCGGAGGTGCCGGTATTCTAGTGGCTTATTTCAGCCGGGTCCCTGAATACACACAAGCGTGACCACAGTGGCGCAAAACTCAAGTCATGCATTGATACTAGCGCATGGCCGTGCGGCCATGCGAGCCTTATATAGCTGCAGCAAGAAAAAGACCTTCCTAGAAGGACCAATGAGAGACTGCCATAACTGAGCATGTGACCCTAGATCTCCACTAAGAGATCCTACCCTGGGCATGCTCAGTGTGTGAAAAGCAGGAGTTAGTCCTAGCAGCAATAGGACCTTCCTACCATGTGACCCTCGATCTCCACTGAGAGATCTTACTCAGGGCATGCTCAGAATGAGAAAAGCAGGACTTAGTCGCAAAAGCATCTGCTCGCCGCTGCCCAGCACTGACTTCAATGGCAGAAGCAGGAAAGGCAGCAGTAACTCTTTGTACAGAGTGGGACTGAGCAAGACGCTTGGACTGACGTCTCCGCTGAGCAGGCACAACTGCGGCAGGAGAGGAATGGGAGACCACAGCGGAGATGGCCCGAGATTCCCCCTGTGCAGAGGCGGGAACTCGACCCCTACCATTAGGTTTCGTGTTTCGGTCGATCCCTGACTTTTCGCTATAATCGGCCGATTTCACTCGACTCGACTTTTGAGATAGTCGGGTTTCGCGAAACCCGACTCGACCCTAAAAAAGTAAAAGTCGCTCAACCCTACATGTGAGCTCTGACCTCCAATGAGAGGTCTTTCCTTGGGCATGCTCAGAAGGGAAAAAGCAGGACTTAGACCCAGAGACGTCTGCTCGCCGCTTACTAGTACTGGCCACAATGGCTGAGCCTGGGAAAGCAGCAGAAACCATCCGCACAGTATCAGGCTGAGCTAGACACTGGGACCGATGTCTCTGCTGAGCAGGCTCTACTGCGGCTGGAGAGGAATGGGAGATCACAGTAGAGATGGCTCGAGATTCCCCCTGTGCAGAGGTGGGAACTCGATTCCTGTGCTGAGTGCTGAACAGTGCTGAGCCCAAAGTAAAGTTTATATTTATTTTTTTATTGATAATAAACAAAGAATTAAAAAAAAATTATTAAGAACAATGGAGATGAAAGACAAGAGTAGCTGCCAGTGTGAAACTAAACAGGTAAATAAATCCAGACTATACATCAGCAATTAATCAATACATAATGTGCAGTGTCCAAATATATTAATAAATATAATTAAGTGAAAAATATTATTATTAAATGGACATGTACATGATTGAATAATAAAGTGCTGTGCAATAAGGTATATTAAAGAATATAATCATAGTAATATATATATATATATATATATATATATATATATATATATATATACACATATACCAAGAAATGATATGCACCATAGAAAGGATGGCAATAAAAAATACTTCTCTAGTAAATCTCAAATGATTTAGACAAAATAGAGGTGCTTGTGTTCAACAGATAAGATATTAAATACTAGACCATCATATAAATGAACAAGTAAATATAAATGAATAAGGTGCAAGAGCTGTGCATAAATGGTCTAGCTGTTAAGCCTAAAATAACAGGATAGGCATAATGTATACAAAAGGTGCAAGTGCACACACTCACCTGAATGGGTAGTCACACACGACAGTCCAGGACCCCAACGCGCGTTTCGCGTATAGCTTCTTCAATAGGGGGAATACTATGTGTCAAACAGGAAATCTGGGCTATTTATATATCAAACCGCCAATGGTAGCATTAAGCGGTGCTCACGATCGTTGAGACACAAAGCCGGAAGTCCAGGCTGCGGCGTCTGACAACAAGCGTCACCGCCCACACCAGATGTGTCACGATGGAGGCAGGGAAGCAAGAGCCAGGAGAGACGCGTCACGAAAGAAATCCAGCAAAGCCTCACCATGGGGAGCGTGCAGCATACCAGATGAAAATGGGTGTGCTATGTAAATGCCATGGACACTCTCACAAATAAACACTGATAAAAATAGAACTGTAACAACCATCTAAAAAAGAATATAAACAATAACTAACAATGAATAAAAGTGAAAAGAAGGTTAAATAAGAATGAGAAAAAGAAAAAACAAAAATGTGAACTTAATGCATATTTAAATAGAAAAAAATGGGAACAAGTGTGAATATAATTCATTAAATATATATGCATATTAACGTGTTACAGAGAAAATGAAAAAAATTTAATATATAAATAAAATAAAAACAATGAAGTAATAAGTGCAATTAAATATGTGAACCAATATTTTTCATCATATGATGAACAGTGTTTAAAAATGAATTTCATATTATTATGGGAAAATATAGATTCAACAACGTGACTAGTGCTAGAGAACAATACAAATCAATATATAAATAAGGAAATGAATATTGTGCAATAAGCCAAATCAGGAGCGCATAGATTAAAAAAATATGAAAAGACTAAAATACATATAACATTATATATCAGTATTATGCAGAAATCAGCATCAGAGTTTCTTAAAGCAAATGGAATAACACAAAACCACGATCCCACAAGGTACTTGAATCTGAAAAAATAAAAAAAGTATTATAATCATGATAAAACAAACGACACACCTAAAAGGAAAGAAAAAGGAAATTAAAAAAAGGGAGCAAAACTAATAACTTCATTTAAGCCTTTGGGTTTCATCGTATCCAACTTAAAAATCCATCTTGTCTCTATTTGAGCTAAGTTCTTCTTCCAGTTACCTCCATGACTGTCAATATGGATCCGATCAATACCAATAACCTTGAGAAGGCTTGCATCACAATTGTGGACATTCTTGAAATGTTTGGGATCGGTTTTAATGTAGTGACATCAGTAATGTCAACAGATTTTCTTATGTCTTGAACACTCTAATCTTTAATTTTCATGATGTGAGACCTATATAAACAAGTTTACAAGGACATATAGTGTAATAAATTACGCCAATTGTATTGCATGCAACATGTTGTGTAATTACATACTTCCTCTGGCTATCACTAGATGTAAAATCAACTGCACGCAACATATTTGGACAGGCAATACAGTTTTGGCAAGGAAAGAACCCCCACTTGGGGCCTTTTGAACAAAATGCTATTTCAATCTTTGGTCCACTGTAGTTACTATGGACTAGGAGATCTCGCAAATTTGGAGATCTCCTATAGGTAACTGATGGAATTTCCATAATGGAATTTGCAAGAGTACGGTCATTTTTCAATATTGGCCAATACCTCTGAAATGCATATTTAAGTTGGCGCTATCTGTTGTTATAAGTTGATATAAATCTCACTTTAGATTCAGTTGATGGTTTCTTCTCTTTTGATTGAAGGAGGACAGTCCTATTGGAATCAATAGCTCTCTTTAACCCTCTTTTAATGCATCTGTTAGAGTATCCTCTTTCTTTAAATCTCAAAGACAGCTCTTGTGCCTGTGTATGGAAAGAGTCATCATTAGAGCAAATCCTACGAGTTCTCAAGAACTGTCCTGTTGGTATGTTCTCAGTAAGGGGGATGAATGTGAAGAAAAGGCATGTGATAAGGAATTTACAGCTGTTGTTTTCCTAAACACTTGAGTGGTAATCAATCCAAGAAATCAATCGAACTCTGACTCATTTTATGCGTAATTTTGATATTGAGTTCATTTGCATTATGAGTTTGTGTAAATTCTTACAAGTTGTCCTCAGTGCCTTGCCAAACAAGTAGTATATTGTTAATATACCTAACCCAAAACAATCTCAATCTGGGCTATTGGATTTGTGAAAAAGATGATCTTCTCCCACAACCCCAGGAAGACATTTGCATAGAAAGGGACAAAACCCACCCCAATAGAAGTCCCCTGGAGTTGCAGGTATGGAACATCTTTAAACAAAAAATAATTATGCTTTAACTCCTTCATCCCAAAGCCTGTTTTCACCTAAGTGACAGGGCCAATTTTTACAATTCTGACCACTGTCATTTTATGAGGTCATAACTCTGAAACGCTTCAACGGATCCTGGTGATTCTGACACTGTTTTCTCGTGACATATTGTACTTCATGATAGTGGTAAAACTTCTTCGCTATGACTTGCATTTATTTGTGAAAAAAACAAAAATTTGTCGGAAATTATGAAAATTTAGCAATTTTCAAACGCTTAGTTTTTATGCCCTTAAATTAGAGAGCTATATCACACAATATAGTTAATAAACAACATTTCCCACATGTCTGCTTTACATCAGCACAATTTTGGAAACATAATTTTTTTTTGTTAGGGAGTTGTAAGGGTTAAAAGTTGACCAGCGATTTCTCATTTTTGCAACAAAATTTGCAAAACCATTTTTTTTACGGACAACCTCACACTTGAAGTGACTTTGAGGGGTCTATATGACAGAAAATGCCCAAAAGTGACACCATTCTAAAAACTGCACCCCTCAAGGTACTCAAAACCACATTCAAAAAGTTTATTAACCCTTCAGGTGCTTCACAGGAATTTTTTGAATGTTTAAAAAAATTGAACATTTAACTTTTTTTTCACAAAATTTTTAATTCAGGTCCAATTTGTTTCATTTTACCAAGGGTAACAGGAGAAATTGGACCACAAAAGTCGTTGTACAATTTGTCCTGAGTACGCCGATACCCCATATGTGGGGGTAAACCACTGTTTGGGCACATGGCAGAGCTCGGAAGGGAAGGAGTGCCATTTGACTTTTCAATGCAAGATTTGCTGGAATTGAGATTGGAGCCCATGTCACGATTGGAGAGCCCCTGACGTGCCTAAACAGTTGAAACCCCCACAAGTGACACCATTTTGGAAAGTAAACCCCCTAAGGAACTAATCTAGATGTGTGGTGAGCACTTTGAACCTCCAAGTGCTTCACAGAAGTTTATAATGTAGAGCCGTAAAAAAAATGTCATATTAATTTTCACAAAAAAATGATCTTTTTGCCCCCAATTTTTTATTTTCCCAAGGGTAACAGGATAAATTGGACCCCAAAAGTTGTTGTGCAATTTGTCCTGAGTACGCTGATACTTCATATATGGGGATAAACCACTGTTTGAGCGCATGGCAGAGCTCGGAAGGGAAGGAGTGCCATTTGACTTTTCAATGCAAAATTGGCTGGAATTGAGATCGGACGCCATGTCGCATTTGGAGAGCCCCTGACGTGCCTTAACAGTGGAAACCCCCCACAAGTGACCCCATTTTGGAAAGAAGACCCCCTAAGGAACTTATCTAGATGTGTGGTGAGCACTTTTAACCCCCAATTGTTTCACTAAAGTTTAGAATGTAGCATTGTGAAAATTAAAAAATCATTTTTTCTTTCCACAAAATGATGTTTTAGCCCGCAATTTTTTTTCCCAAGGGTAACAGGAGAAATTGGACCACAAATGTTATTGTCCAATTTGTCCTGAGTACGCTGATACCCCATATGTGGGGGGGAACCACCGTTTGAGTGCATGGCAGAGCTCGGAAGGGAAGGAGCACCGTTTGAAATGCAGACTTAGATGGAATGGTCTGCAGGTGTCATGTTGCATTTGCAGAGCCCCTGATGTACCTAAACAGTAGAAACCCACCACAAGTGACCCCATATTGGAAACTAGACCCCCCAAGGAACTTATCTAGATGTGTTGGGAGACCTTTGAACCAACAAGTGTTTCACTACAGTTTATAACGCAGAGCCGTGAAAATAAAAAATATTTTTTTTCCACGAAAATGATATTTTAGCCCCCACGTTTTTATTTTCCCAAGGGTAACAGGACAAATTGGACCCCAAAAGTTGTTGTCCAACTTGTCCTAAGAACGCTGATACCCCATATGTTGGGGGGAACCACTGTTTGGGCGTACAGGAGAACTCGGAAGGGAAGGAGCACTGTTTTACTTTTTCAAAGCAGAATTGGCTGGAATTGAGATCGGACGCCATGTCGCGTTTGGAGAGCCCCTGATGTGCCTAAACAGTGGAAACCCCCAATTCTAACTGAAACCCTAACCCCAACCCTAATCCTAGCCCCAACCCCAACCCCAACCCTAACCCTAGCCCTAACCCTAGCCCTAACCCTAGCCCTAACCCTAGCCCTAACCCTAATGGGAAAATGGAAATAAATACATTTTTTTACATTTTATTATTTTTCCCTAACTAAGGGGGTGATGAAGGGGGGTTTGATTTACTTTTATAGCATTTTTTTGGCGGATTTTTAGGGTTGGCAGCTGTCACACACTAAAAGACGCTTTTTATTGCAAAAAATAGTTTTTGCATCACCACATTTTGAGAGCTATAAGTTATCTATATTTTGGCCCACAGAGTCATGTGAGATCTTGTTTTTTGCGGGACGAGTTGACGTTTTTATTGGTAACATTTTCGGGCAGATTACATTTTTTGATCGCTTTTTATTCCGATTTTTGGGAGGCGGAATGAACAAAAACCAGCAATTCCTGAATTTCTTTTAGGGGGGGCGTTTATACCGTTCCACGTGTGGTAAAATGGATAAAGCAGTTTTATTCTTCAGGTCAGTACGATTACAGTGATACATCATTTATGTAATTATTTTATGTTTTGGTGCTTTTACACAATAAAAACTATTTTATACAAAAAAATAATTGTTTTTGCATCGCTTTATTCTGAGAGCTATAACTTTTTTATTTTTCGGCTGATGATGCTGTATGGCGGCTTTTTTTTTGCGGGACAAGATGACGTTTTCAGCGGTACCATGGTTATTTATATCCGTCGTTTTGATCGCGTGTTCTTCCACTTTTTGTTCGCCTGTATGATAATAAAGCAATGTTTTTTGCCTTGTTTTTTATTTTTTATTTTTGTGGTGTTCACTGAAGGGGTTAACTAGTGGGATAGTTTTATAGAGCGGGTTGTTATGGACGCGGCGATACCAAATATGTGTACTTTTATTGTTTTTTTTCAATTTACATAAATAAATGGATTTACTGGGAAATGTTTTTGTTTTTTTTTATTTGGGGATTTTTTTTTTTTTTATACATTCTATTTTTTTTTTTTTAACTTTCTACCATTGTCCCAGGGTGGGACATCTCTGTATTAGATCAGATTGCTGATCTGACACTGTGCATAGCACTCTGTCAGATCAACGATCTGACAGGCAATTTAGCTGGCTTTCCGGCGCCTGCTCTCAGCAACTCTCAGCATGGATCCGGGGACTCCTTCCGGGTCACAGGAGCAACGCGATCTCATCGTGTTTCTCCGGTGGGAGAGCGCAGGGAGCCCCCGTCCCTGCGCGATCCCCCTCTATGTCGCTGTCACTACTGACAGCGGCATCAGAGGGGGTAAATGCCCGCGATCGGCGATAACGCCGATCGTGGGCATTGCTGCGGGGTGTCAGCTGTCATATACAGCTGACACCCGCACCCGATCACCACGGCGCTCAGCGCGAGACCACGGTAATCGGTGCGCCGTACTAGTACTGCTGCTGGCACAAATGCAGTGCCGGCAGCGCATTACTAGTACGGCGCATGGCGCGAAGGGGTTAAAGCAAAATCTAAGAGAATAAGTAAAAAAGAAATCAACTCTGGATCCAAATTAGTCATGGATAAAAAATTTCTCACAGCTTCAATGCCATCATGATGGCAATGCCATATAAGGTTATCTCTCCATCTTTAAAATGGGACAACAGTGTGCACAATGGTGCAAGCTCCTTTACCTCACAGCTGCCCCCATAGTTCACCAGTTGTGGTCCTGGTTCAGGCAAGCTTAGAAACGCTGTCCCATCTGTCAGTTTGACACATAAAAGCACACCTCAATAGAAGAAAAGGGCTTGAATTAAAATGCAAAAATGCAATTTTAAACTTGACATGACGTCCTCTCTCGATTCTAGCCAATTTTGTGCTAAAAAAGTCAAATGGTGCTCTTTCCCATCTGAGCCCTGCTGTGCTCTCAAACAGTACTTTTCCCCCAGATATGGTATATCACCGCACTCAGGAGAAATTGCACAACAAATTGTAAGATCAATTTTCTCTTTACCTTTGGGAAATAAAGAAATTTGGTTCTAAATTGAAATCCCTGTGAAAAAAGTTAAATGTTCATTTTTTTCCCCTTTCACATTGCATAAATTCCTTTGAAGCACCTGAAGGGTTAATAAACTTCTTTTGTGTAGTTTTGAGTATCTTAAGGGTGGAATTTTTAGAATGGTGTTAATTTGGGGTATTTTCTGTCATATAGGGCCCTCAAAGTCACTTCAAATGTGATGTGGTCCCTAAAAACATGGTTTTGTAAATTTTGCTGCAAAAATGAGAAATCACTTGTAAATTTTAAACCCTTCTAACTTCCTAACAAAAATAAATGTTTGAAAAATGTTACTGATGTAAAGTAAACATGTGGGAAATGTTACTTATGAGCTATTTTGCTTGAGATAAATCTCTGGTTTAAGGACATAAAACTAAAAAATTAGCATAATTACAAAATTTTCTAAATGTTTGCCAAATTTCCTATATTTTCACAAATAAACACAAATCTTATCAAACAAATATTACCACTGTAATGACATACAATATGTCACAAAAAAACATTCTCAGAATCAGTCGTATCCATTCAAGTGTTCCAGAGATTTTACCCCGTAAATTGGTAATAAGGCAAACTAGGAAACGGAAGAGCGCATAATAGGGTTTTAAATTTTAAAACAACACATAAAACAACATGGATCTGCTCACCTAGTGGTCTTGCAACAAAGCAACATGTAATAAATGCATATACCAGCTGCTGCAAGACACGAGACCAAAGGACTTAGGTAACGTTCACATTTGCGTTGCTGGGCGCAGCGTCGGCAACGCAACCAACAACGCATGTACACAACGCAGCGTGCTGCGACGTATTCGTTGTCATAAGATCGTACAGAGTAGGAATTTCGGAGCAGGGAAAAGGCTACAAGTAACGTCCTCTGAGCCCTGTCTGTCCATCAATATGACGCAAGCGTCATAAAATGCAATACAACACATACCGGCGCATGTCCATGCACCCCCATGTTAAAGATAGGGGCGCATGACGCATGCGTCGGTATGCGTCGATGACCCTGCGCCCAGCAATGCAAATGTGAACATATCCTTAGAGAAAGAACAAATCTGGGTGATGTCTCACTAGAGGCGCTGCTGATAATTGAATGAATATTATCTTTAGAAACTTTATTTTAGCAGGTTTACGAAGTCAAGGCCGAAATGCGCATTGAGGAGGATGCATGTGCTGCTGTGCCTTCCTATGTATGGTATCTATTCTAGGTATGCTTTCTAGAATTCCAACGTATATACTTTGCGTATCTCTCTATGTGTTGAATGCCCTAGTACTACCTGTGCATACTTCATCTGTCTATGACTACCATACCACTGTGACATATATTTTGGGCATTAGGTCTTGATTATCTGCTTTATAATTTAATGGCTTGTTACCAAATATAACTATTGAATTCTGTTGACCTTCAGCGTACACAGTGCATCCTGCACTTTGTAACTGCACGTATGCACTTTCTGTCTTCTCCCCTTCCTAACCTGTTTCTTTTTTGTAATGTTAATAAAGTGTTTATATTTTACATCACTTTGGACTGTTTGATCGTTTTTCTTTTTCCTTTGCTCATATCTGTAAAATTATAAGTTGCAGTACACTCATATTTATTTGTATTCAGAAGCTACTGTCTTTTGATAAAAATTAAAGGAGCAGAAGGATCCATGTTGATGAAGTTTTCTCAAATGTTGATTGTATTGCTAAAGTATCCCCAAAAAATAATGTATATCTAAATTTGCAATCCAAATGCAGTACTGTGCAATATAGTGTGACATTTCCATTAAATGACATTAAATATATTAGTAAAATGTTAATAAATTTTCAACTAGATGTTACCATTGTATGGCGTATTTTGAGAAATCTATTCTTAAATGGCTGGAGCTATATAGACAAACCATTATATTTTCTTTCATGTTTTATTGTTGATGTGTTGATATGTTTGTCTTTTTATTTATTTTTGCAAAATTATAAATCCACAAAGTTCTTTATATTCACTGCGAATTGCTCTTTACAGTGAGTCATCTGTGCATTCTATTTTTCATTTTCTCATCTGTTTTACTGCCGGGAATCTTAAAATCTTGAATTTTATTTCTCGGAATTCTTACCATATTTATGATCTTCACAAAGTGATACAAAGTCACATTGGACAGGCTTTGTTTATGATCAGACTTTTTTTTCCAATAGATTTTGTAGTATGTTGGGAGTTTAAGTACTTCTAGGCCAATTATTTATTCTATTCTCATTGTTGGCGTGTTTCTAGAGTGCAATCTTTATATATCACTGACTCCATGTACAGACATTGGTTTTAGATGTTTAAAATTCATGTGCTGCTTAGCTGAGAAATGTAAGAAATATAAATCTCAGCGATGGTTATTTATAGACTTACTGTTATGCAATATTGTTCTAAGATGGCATTTATTTTGGTACTGACTTTTATTACAGCCTTTCAGAGGAAGTCATTCAGGAATAGCAAAGATAAAATAACTTGATTATGAGATTCATCTGCTTCAAAAAGCCAGGTTCATTGTTACCTTAAATAAGAACAAAAAAAAATCGATCATCGGCTTCCATATTTCCTTTTTTGTTCTTTCTGAAGGTGACCATTAGAATGTTAAACCTGAATAACATGATTTGATTTGATTTCCTTAAAAAAACATTCCTTTTTTCACTGTATATTCTCACTTTATAAAGTGGTACTGTGTTTTCTGTTTTTATTTGTTACTGTCCACCAACCTAATACATCTACTGCAAACATGTGCCTCAAGTTAACATATTGATTTTTCTTTTTTTTTTGCTTGGTCTGGTCGATGATTTCTTCCAGCTCTCTTATTTAGCTCATGTTTAGGTAACAAAATATTGTTTTATTTGTCTCTTTTGGCAGGATGAAGAAACTAAAAAAAATGTATTGTTAAACAGAATTTTTATAATTTTATAATAACATTCTTTGTGGCAAATAGGGTTGAGCGAAACGGGTCGTTCATTTTCAAAAATCGCCGACTTTTGGCAAAGTCGGGTTTCATGAAACCCGATCCGACCCCTGTGCGAGGTCGGCCATGCGGTACGCGACTTTCGCGCCAAAGTCGCGTTTCAATGACGCGAAAAGCGCCATTTCTCAGCCAATGAAGGTAAACGCAGAGTGTGGGCAGCGTGATGACATAGGTCCTGGTCCCCACCATCTTAGAGAAGGGCATTGCAGTGATTGGCTTGCTGTCTGCGGCGTCACAGGGGCTATAAAGGGGCGTTCCCGCCGACCGCCATGTTACTGCTGCTGATCTGAGCTTAGGGAGAGGTTGCTGCCGCTTCGTCAGAAGCAGGGATAGCGTTAGGCAGGGTCCATTAACCACAAAACCGCTTGTGCTGTAGCGATTTCCACTGCCCAACACCACCTTCGGTGTGCAGGGACAGTGGAAGCTACATTTTTTTTTTTTTTCCCCTCAGCGCTGTAGCTCATTGGGCTGCCCTAGAAGGCTCCCTGATAGCTGAATTGCTGTGTGTACGCCGCTGTGCAAACCAACTGCTTTTTTCAAAGCACAAATCCTCTTGTTCCTTCCTTTCTGCACAGCTATCTTTTTTGTTTGTACACACTTTTATTTAATTTGTGCATCAGTCCACTCCTTATTGCTGCCTGCCATACCTGGCTGAGATTACTGCAGGGAGATAGTAATTGAAGGACACTCCCTGTTTTGTTTTGTTTTTTTTTGTGGGAGATTAAGATTGACATTTCTGCTAGAGTGCCATCCCTGTGTGTGCCATCTCTCACTCAGTGGGCCATAGAAAGCCTATTTATTTTTTTGCTTGATTTGGGTTATAAAATCTACCTGAAAAAATCACAACATCAATCAGTGGGAGAAAAATATTGGCCTCAGGGCTTGTGTGCCACTCTTGACTCCTGTGTGTGCCATCTCTCAGTCAGTGGGCCATAGAAAGCCCTTTTTTTTTGCTTTATTTGGGTTCTAAATTCAACCTGAAAAAAATCAATAAATCAATCAGTGGGAGATTAATATTGGCCTTTGGGCTTGTGTGCCAGTCCTAAGCGTGCCATCTCTCTCTCTCAGATAGTGGGACATAGAAAGCCTATTTATTATTTTTTTTATTGGGTTTATAAATTTTCCCTGGAACAAAAAAAAAAAAAAGTGGGAGATTAATATTGGCCTCTGGGCTTGTGTGCCAGTCCTGAGCGTGCCATCTCTCTCACAAATAGTGGGCCATAGAAAGCCTATTTATTTTTTTGCTTGATTTGGGTTCTAAAATCTACCTGAAAAAATCACTACATCAATCAGTGGGAGAAAAATATTGGCCTCAGGGCTTGTGTGCCACTCCTGACTCCTGTGTGCATCATCACTCACTCAGTGGGCCATAGAAAGCCCATTTTTTTTTTTTTGCTTTATTTGGGTTCTAAATTCTACCTGAAAAAATCAATAAATCAATCAGTGGGAGATTAATATTGGCCTTTGGGCTTGTGTGCCAGTCCTAAGCGTGCCATCTCTCTCTCTCTCTCAGATAGTGGGCCATAGAAAGCCTATTTATTATTTTTTTTATTGGGTTTATAAATTTTCCCTGGAACAAAAAAAAAAAAGTGGGAGATTAATATTGGCCTCTGGGCTTGTGTGCCAGTCCTGAGCGTGCCATCTCTCTCACAAATAGTGGGCCATTGAAAGCCTATTTATTTATTTTTTTTTGGTTTTATAAATTCTCCCTGAAAAAAAAAAGGGAGATTAATATTGGCCTTTGGGCTTGTGTGCCAGTCCTAAGCGTGCCATCTCTCTCTCTCTCTCAGATAGTGGGCCATAGAAAGCCTATTTATTATTTTTTTTATTGGGTTTATAAATTTTCCCTGGAACAAAAAAAAAAAAGTGGGAGATAAATATTGGCCCCTGGGCTTGTGTGCCACTCCTGACTCCTGTGTGCGTCATCTCTCACTCAGTGGGCCATAGAAAGCCTTTTTTTGTTTTATGTGTTTTCTAAATTCTCCCTGAAAAAATCATTTTATTTTATTTGGTTTCTAAATTCTTCCTGAAAAAATCATTTTATTCTATTATTTTTTTTTCCTAAAGTCTCCCTGAAAAAAAAAAAAAAAAAAATCAGTGGCAGATTAATATTGCCCTTTCTGCTTGTATGCCAGTCTTGACTCCTGGGTGTGCCATCTCTCTCTCTCTCTCCAATTGTGGGCCATGGAAAGCCTATTATTTTTTTAGCTTGATTTGGGTTCCAAAATCTACCTGAAAAAATCACTACATCAATCAGTGGGAGATAAATATTGGCCTCTGGGCTTGTGTGCCACTCCTGACTCCTGTGTGCGTCATCTCTCACTCAGTGGGCCATAGAAAGCCTTTTTTTGTTTTATGTGTTTTCTAAATTCTCCCTGAAAAAATCATTTTATTTTATTTGGTTTCTAAATTCTTCCTGAAAAAATCATTTTATTCTATTATTTTTTTTCCTAAAGTCTCCCTGAAAAAAAAAAAAAAAACAAATCAGTGGGAGATTAATATTGCCCTTTCTGCTTGTGTGCCAGTCTTGACTCCTGGGTGTGCCATCTCTCTCTCTCTCTCCAATTGTGGGCCATAGAAAGCCTATTATTTTTTTAGCTTGATTTGGGTTCCAAAATCTACCTGAAAAAATCACTACATCAATCAGTGGGAGATAAATATTGGCCTCTGGGCTTGTGTGCCACTCCTGACTCCTGTGTGCGTCATTTCTCACTCAGTGGGCCATAGAAAGCCTTTTTTTGTTTTATTTGTTTTCTAAATTCTCCCTGAAAAAATCATTTTATTTTATTTGGTTTCTAAATTCTTCCTGAAAAAATCATTTTATTCTATTATTTTTTTTTCCTAAAGTCTCCCTGAAAAAAAAAAAAAATCAAATCAGTGGGAGATTAATATTTACATTTGTGCTTCAGTGACAGTCCTGCGTGTGTGGCATCTCTCTCATTTGTTGCCACCAACAACAGAGTGTGTAACATTGTGCCTGATTTTCGTTGTGGTCTCACTCACCTGTAAAGGGGTAGCTAAATCATACTGAAGTTATAGCTCACCGTGTAATTTGTGTGACAGCAACAAATACCGTTAGTTTGTTTACGTTTTTAAAACAATGAGGAAGTCTGGTGGAAGAGGTCGTGGCCGGGGGCGTTCATTGTCAGCTGGTAATGAGGGTAGTGGTAGTGGTGGAGCATCAGCTGGTCGTGGGAAAAAAAATATTGCACCTAAGTCTGGAGCTGTGGAGCCAGGTTCGTCGTCTGGCTACACAAGGCCTCGAACGCTCCCTTTTCTGGGAGTAGGAAAACCGCTTTTAAAGCCGGAGCAGCAAGAGCAAGTTTTGGCTTATCTTGCTGACTCAGCCTCTAGCTCTTTTGCCTCCTCTCGTGAAACTGGTAAATGTCAAAGCAGCGCGTCGTTAGTGGATGTTCACGGTCAGGGACAAGTCGCTTCCTTGTCCTCTTCAGCAAAAACAACAACAGAGAAGAATGCAGCAGGCGACACAACGGGTTACTCCATGGAGCTCTTTACACATACCGTCCCTGGCTTAGAAAGTGAAGCAGTTAACAGTCCATGCCCATTACAAGTTGAATCTGACATGGAGTGCACTGATGCACAGCCACAGCCAGACTACTATGTTGGTCCTTTGACTCAGACCACAACATTGCCCTCGCAGGGTAATGATCAAGAATCAGACCCTGATGAGACTATGTTGCCCCATCACGAACTCTATACCACCGACCGACACGGTGACACAGACGAAGTTGCACACGAGCTACAAGAAGAGGTAATAGATGACCCAGTTCTTGACCCCGATTGGCAGCCATTGGGGGAACAGGGTGCAGGCGGCAGCAGTTCTGAAGCGGAGGAGGAGGGGCCGCAGCAGGCATCAACATCGCAACAGGTTCCATCTGCCGGGCCCGTATCTTGCCCAAAACGCGTGGCAAAGCCAAAACCTGTTGGAGGACAGCGTGGCCATCCGGTTAAAGCTCAGTCTGCAATGCCTGAAAAGGTATCCGATGCTAGAAAGAGTGCAGTCTGGCATTTTTTTAAACAACATCCAATTGATCAGCGCAAAGTCATCTGTCAAAAATGTTCAACTACCTTAAGCAGAGGACAGAATCTGAAAAGTCTCAATACAAGTTGCATGCATAGACGTTTAACCACCATGCATTTGCAAGCCTGGACTAACTACCAAACGTCCCTTAAGGTTGTAGCACCCTCGGCCAATGAAGCTAGTCAGCAACGCAACATCCCTTCCGGCAGTGTAGGGCCACCATTTTCCGCACCACCTGCAGTATCTGTGCAGGTTTCTTTGCCAGGCCAAAGCAGTCAGGGTCAGGGAATCACCAGTTTCGTAGTAGGAAACACTGCATCTAGGACACCGGCGGCAACAATACCATCTCCCACCGTCTCTCAGTCTGCCATGTCCACCGGCACCCCCGCTAGTTCCACGATCTCCAGCTCTCCAGTCCAGCTCACCCTACATGAGACTATGGTTAGAAAAAGGAAGTACTTAGCCTCGCATCCGCGTACACAGGGTTTGAACGCCCACATAGCTAGACTAATCTCATTAGAGATGATGCCCTACCGGTTAGTTGAAAGCGAAGCTTTCAAAGCCCTGATGGACTACGCTGTACCACGCTACGAGCTACCCAGTCGACACTTTTTTTTCCAGAAAAGCCATCCCAGCCCTCCACCAGCATGTTAAAGAGCGCATTGTCCATGCACTCAGGCAATCTGTGAGCACAAAGGTGCACCTGACAACAGATGCATGGACCAGTAGGCATGGCCAGGGACGTTACGTGTCCATCACGGCACACTGGGTAAATGTGGTGGATGCAGGGTCCACAGGGGACAGCAAGTTTGGGACAGTTCTGCCTAGCCCACGGTCTAGGAAACAGTTGGCTGTAGCCGTTCGCACCCCCTCCTCCTCCTCTTCGTCCTCCTGCAGAAGCGAGAGCTCGTCCACAGACCGCAGTCGCACAACCACTCCATCCGCAGCTGCCACTGTTGCACACCAGGTCTCCCATTATGGGGCAGCTACTGGCAAACGTCAGCAGGCTGTATTGGCTATGAAGTGTTTGGGCGACAACAGACACACCGCGGAAGTTCTGTCCGAGTTCTTGCAGAAAGAAACGCAGTCGTGGCTGGGCACTGTAGATCTTGAGGCAGGCAAGGTAGTGAGTGATAACGGAAGGAATTTCATGGCTGCCATCTCCCTTTCCCAACTGAAACACATTCCTTGCCTTGCTCACACCTTAAACCTGGTGGTGCAGTGCTTCCTGAAAAGTTATCCGGGGTTATCCGACCTGCTCCTCAAAGTGCGTGGACTTTGCTCACATATCCGCCGTTCGCCCGTACACTCCAGCCGTATGCAGACCTATCAGCGTTCTTTGAACCTTCCCCAGCATCGCCTAATCATAGACGTTGCAACAAGGTGGAACTCAACACTGCACATGCTTCAGAGACTGTGCGAACAGAGGCGGGCTGTTATGTTTTTGTGGGAGGATACACATACACGGGCAGGCAGTAGGATGGCAGACATGGAGTTGTCAGGTGTGCAGTGGTCGAAGATTCAAGACATGTGTCAAGTACTTCAGTGTTTTGAGGAATGCACACGGCTGGTTAGTGCAGACAACGCCATAATAAGCATGAGCATCCCCCTAATGCGTCTGCTGATGCAAACTTTGACGCACATAAAGGATCAGGCGTCTGCAGCTGAGGAAGAGGAAAGCCTTGATGACAGTCAGCCATTGTCTGGCCAGGGCAGTGTACAGGATGAGTTAGCGGGCGAAGAGGAGGAGGAGGACGAGGAAGATGATGGGGATGATTATACAGTATTTGTAATGAGGAAGCTTTTCCGGGGCCACTGGAAATTGGTGGCGCGGCAAGGCCGGGTTCTGGTTTTTGGAGGGACACAAGTGACGTGGATTTGCCTGAAACTGCCCCTCAACCAAGCACAACCGGAGATTTGAGAACTGGAACTTTGGCCCACATGGCGGATTATGCCTTACGTATCCTCAAAAGGGACACACGCATAACTAAAATGATGAACGATGACGATTACTGGTTGGCCTGCCTCCTTGATCCTCGCTATAAAGGCAAATTGCAAAATATAATGCCACATGAGAACTTGGAACTAATATTAGCAACCAAACAATCAACTCTTGTTGACCGTTTGCTTCTGGCATTCCCTGCACACAGCGCCCGTGATCGTTCTCACACGAGCTGCAGGGGCCAGCAGACCAGAGGAGTTAGAGGGGCAGAAATCAGAAGTGGCGTTGGCCAGAGGGGTTTTCTGACCAGGTTGTGGAGTGATTTTGCTATGACCGCAGACAGGACAGGTACTGCAGCATCAATTCAAAGTGACAGGAGACAACATTTGTCCAGTATGGTTACAAACTATTTTTCATCCCTTATCGATGTTCTCCCTCAACCGTCATTCCCATTTGATTACTGGGCATCAAAATTAGACACCTGGCCAGAATTGGCAGAATATGCATTGCAGGAGCTTGCTTGCCCGGCAGCTAGTGTCCTATCAGAAAGAGTATTCAGTGCTGCAGGTTCAATACTAACAGAAAAAAGGACTCGTCTGGCTACCCAAAATGTAGATGATCTAACCTTCATTAAAATGAACCACAACTGGATTTCGAAATCTTTTGCCCCACCTTGCCCGGCTGACACCTAGCTTTCCTATGTAAAGGTCTTGCCTGTGGACTATTCTGAACGACTTTTCCAATCTCGTAATTTGCAGCACCTGATTGTCCAGCATCCGACATGTTAACACCTCCCTAAATGGCCAAAGTCCCCACACGGGGCCGTGGTATCGCCACTTGGCGCCAGCACCCGTGAGAGTACTGTTTGTCTGAAGAGGTGGGTGTGCCCGCTTTTGGTCGACGGCACTGCCACTAGGTCCCTCATAGTACAATAAAGTGTCTGGCGGTGGTGGTGCGCACCCAACGTCAGACACACCGTTGTAACATGAGGGGCCCTGGGCCTGTACCGCCGGCCACAAGACAGACCCCCCCCAGGTCAAACAGTGCTCTACGACTTGCAAAATTTTCTCTCACAGCTCCACCAATGTTTAGTCTATGTGCTGACATCCTTCAATGCCTGGCACTGTTAATACCATTGTATTGACATTTTTCTTATGTTAGGCCTTCGAAGCCTGTCTGCGGTCCCTCCTTCCACTAGGCCTCCACTGACCTGTCTACTGCCGCCCGTGTTCCCCTGGAACCAATTTTAAATTGCCTACAGCCAGCCCAATTTTTTATGTTAGGGCTTCGAAGCCTGTCTGCGGTCCCTCCTTCCACTAGGCCTCCACTGACTTGTCTACTGCCGCCCGTGTTCCCCTGGAACCAATTTTAAATTGCCTACAGCCAGCCCAATTTATTATGTTAGGGCTTTGAAGCCTGTCTGCGGTCCCTCCTTCCACTAGGCCTCCACTGACCTGTCTACTGCTGCCCGTGTTCCCCTGGAACCAATTTTAAATTGCCTACAGCCAGCCCAATTTATTATGTTAGGGCTTCGAAGCCTGTCTGCGGTCCCTCCTTCCACTAGGCCTCCACTGACCTGTCTACTGCTGCCCGTGTTCCCCTGGAACCAATTTTAAATTGCCTACAGCCAGCCCAATTTATTATGTTAGGGCTTCCACGCCTGTCTGCGGTCCCTCCTTCCACTAGGCCTCCACTGACCTGTCTACTGCTGCCCGTGTACCCCTTGAACCAACATCAGAAAATATAAAAATAAGTATTTTGCTTATAAAAAAGAAAATACTGGAGAGATATCAAATGCAGACATTTTAACATTAAAAACAAACACATACAACAAAAATCTGGTACAGTACTAAAAATGGCCACCAGCTACAATAACTTTCTCCTGCAAGTAGTTAACTGAAAGTTTTTTTCAATTTAAAACACAGATATGGCATCCACCGTGTGTTGTCCTGTCGCGTCTTCTTTATATTATTGCCAAGAAGATGCAAAACAATGAAAATAATAAAATCATTATTTACCAAAAAAATAGAGTAAGTCAAAACCACATTGCAAATAAACATTCATTACAAATAAAGAAGCAGGGCGCGTCCGAGGGTGAGTATATACCTAATAAGAATATAATCACCCTCGGACGTGCCCTGCTTCTTTCCGAAAGCCTTCCTTCCTAAGAATCAGCCCTTCCGTGGTGTAGAGAGAGGGTGTGTTACACTCCAAGGTGTTCCCCAGGTTGCCTTTCCTGAGCTTCGATCTTCATGCTCTCGTTTAGTAGTTGTCGGAAAGTAGGCTGCATTAGGCCTACAAATTGGGTATGGGGTGGAGAGAGATGGTGTGTTACACTCCAAGGTGTTCCCCAGGTTTCCTTGCCATTGCTTCGGTCTTCCGACTCTCGTTTAGTAGTTGTAGAAAACTACACTGCATTAGGCCTACAAAATGGGTATCGGGTGGAGAGAGATGGTGTGTTACACTCCAAGGTGTTCCCCAGGTTGCCTTTCCTGAGCTTCGATCTTCCGGCTCTCGCTTAGTAGTTGTTGGAAACTACACTGCATTAGGCCTATAAAATGGGTATGGGGTGTAGAGAGATGGTGTGTTCCACTCCAAGGTGTTCTCCAGGTTGCCTTTCCTGAGCTTCGATCTTCCGGCTCTCGTTTAGTAGTTGTTGGAAACTACGCTGCATTAGGACTACAAATTGGGTATGGGGTGTAGAGAGATGGTGTGTTCCACTCCAAGGTGTTCTCCAGGTTGCCTTTCCTGAGCTTCGATCTTCCGGCTCTCGTTTAGTAGTTGTTGGAAACTACGCTGCATTAGGACTACAAATTGGGTATGGGGTGTAGAGAGATGGTGTGTTCCACTCCAAGGTGTTCCCCAGGTTTCCTCGCCAATGCTTCGATCTTCATGCTCTCGTTTAGTAGTTGTTGGAAACTACGCTGCATTAGGCCTACAAATTGGGTATGGGGTGTAGAGAGATGGTGTGTTCCACTCCAAGGTGTTCTCCAGGTTGCCTTTCCTGAGCTTCGATCTTCCGGCTCTCGTTTAGTAGTTCTTGGAAACTACCCTGCATTAGGCCTACAAATTGGGTATGGGTTGTAGAGAGATGGTGTGTTCCACTCCAAGGTGTTCTCCAGGTTGCCTTTCCTGAGCTTCGATCTTCTGGCTCTCGTTTAGTAGTTGTTGGAAACTACGCTGCATTAGGCCTACAAATTGGGTATGGGGTGTAGAGAGATGGTGTGTTCCACTCCAAGGTGTTCCCCAGGTTGCCTTTCCTGAGCTTCGATCTTCCGGCTCTCGTTTAGTAGTTGTTGGAAACTACACTGCATTAGGCCTACAAATTGGGTATGGGGTGTAGAGAGATGGTGTGTTCCACTCCAAGGTGTTCTCCAGGTTGCCTTTCCTGAGCTTCGATCTTCCGGCTCTCGTTTAGTAGTTGTTGGAAACTACGCTGCATTAGGCCTACAAATTGGGTATGGGGTGTAGAGAGATGGTGTGTTCCACTCCAAGGTGTTCCCCAGGTTTCCTCGCCAATGCTTCGATCTTCATGCTCTCGTTTAGTAGTTGTTGGAAACTATGCTGCATTAGGCCTACAAATTGGGTATGGGGTGTAGAGAGATGGTGTGTTCCACTCCAAGGTGTTCTCCAGGTTGCCTTTCCTGAGCTTCGATCTTCCGGCTCTCGTTTAGTAGTTCTTGGAAACTACGCTGCATTAGGCCTACAAATTGGGTATGGGGTGTAGAGAGATGGTGTGTTCCACTCCAAGGTGTTCCCCAGGTTGCCTTTCCTGAGCTTCGATCTTCCGGCTCTCATTTAGTAGTTGTTGGAAACTACGCTGCATTAGGCCTACAAATTGGGTATGGGGTGTAGAGAGATGGTGTGTTCCACTCCAAGGTGTTCCCCAGGTTTCCTCGCCAATGCTTCGATCTTCATGCTCTCGTTTAGTAGTTGTTGGAAACTACACTGCATTAGGCCTACAAATTGGGTATGGGGTGTAGAGAGATGGTGTGTTCCACTCCAAGGTGTTCTCCAGGTTGCCTTTCCTGAGCTTCGATCTTCCGGCTCTCGTTTAGTAGTTCTTGGAAACTACACTGCATTAGGCCTACAAATTGGGTATGGGGTGTAGAGAGATGGTGTGTTCCACTCCAAGGTGTTCTCCAGGTTGCCTTTCCTGAGCTTCGATCTTCCGGCTCTCGTTTAGTAGTTGTTGGAAACTACACTGCATTAGGCCTACAAATTGGGTATGGGGTGTAGAGAGATGGTGTGTTCCACTCCAAGGTGTTCTCCAGGTTGCCTTTCCTGAGCTTCGATCTTCCGGCTCTCGTTTAGTAGTTCTTGGAAACTACACTGCATTAGGCCTACAAATTGGGTATGGGGTGTAGAGAGATGGTGTGTTCCACTCCAAGGTGTTCTCCAGGTTGCCTTTCCTGAGCTTCGATCTTCCGGCTCTCGTTTAGTAGTTGTTGGAAACTACGCTGCATTAGGCCTACAAATTGGGTATGGGGTGTAGAGAGATGGTGTGTTCCACTCCAAGGTGTTCCCCAGGTTTCCTCGCCAATGCTTCGATCTTCATGCTCTCGTTTAGTAGTTGTTGGAAACTACGCTGCATTAGGCCTACAAATTGGGTATGGGGTGTAGAGAGATGGTGTGTTCCACTCCAAGGTGTTCTCCAGGTTGCCTTTCCTGAGCTTCGATCTTCCGGCTCTCGTTTAGTAGTTCTTGGAAACTACACTGCATTAGGCCTACAAATTGGGTATGGGGTGTGTAGAGATAGTGTGTTCCACTCCAAGGTGTTCTCCAGGTTGCCTTTCCTGAGCTTCGATCTTCCGGCTCTCGTTTAGTAGTTGTTGGAAACTACACTGCATTAGGCCTACAAATTGGGTATGGGGTGTAGAGAGATGGTGTGTTCCACTCCAAGGTGTTCTCCAGGTTGCCTTTCCTGAGCTTCGATCTTCCGGCTCTCGTTTAGTAGTTCTTGGAAACTACACTGCATTAGGCCTACAAATTGGGTATGGGGTGTAGAGAGATGGTGTGTTCCACTCCAAGGTGTTCTCCATGTTGCCTTTCCTGAGCTTCGATCTTCCGGCTCTCGTTTAGTAGTTGTTGGAAACTACGCTGCATTAGGCCTACAAATTGGGTATGGGGTGTAGAGAGATGGTGTGTTCCACTCCAAGGTGTTCCCCAGGTTTCCTCGCCAATGCTTCGATCTTCATGCTCTCGTTTAGTAGTTGTTGGAAACTACGCTGCATTAGGCCTACAAATTGGGTATGGGGTGTAGAGAGATGGTGTGTTCCACTCCAAGGTGTTCTCCAGGTTGCCTTTCCTGAGCTTCGATCTTCCGGCTCTCGTTTAGTAGTTCTTGGAAACTACACTGCATTAGGCCTACAAATTGGGTATGGGGTGTGTAGAGATGGTGTGTTCCACTCCAAGGTGTTCTCCAGGTTGCCTTTCCTGAGCTTCGATCTTCCGGCTCTCGTTTAGTAGTTGTTGGAAACTACACTGCATTAGGCCTACAAATTGGGTATGGGGTGTAGAGAGATGGTGTGTTCCACTCCAAGGTGTTCTCCAGGTTGCCTTTCCTGAGCTTCGATCTTCCGGCTCTCGTTTAGTAGTTCTTGGAAACTACACTGCATTAGGCCTACAAATTGGGTATGGGGTGTAGAGAGATGGTGTGTTCCACTCCAAGGTGTTCTCCAGGTTGCCTTTCCTGAGCTTCGATCTTCCGGCTCTCGTTTAGTAGTTGTTGGAAACTACGCTGCATTAGGCCTACAAATTGGGTATGGGGTGTAGAGAGATGGTGTGTTCCACTCCAAGGTGTTCCCCAGGTTTCCTCGCCAATGCTTCGATCTTCATGCTCTCGTTTAGTAGTTGTTGGAAACTACGCTGCATTAGGCCTACAAATTGGGTATGGGGTGTAGAGAGATGGTGTGTTCCACTCCAAGGTGTTCTCCAGGTTGCCTTTCCTGAGCTTCGATCTTCCGGCTCTCGTTTAGTAGTTCTTGGAAACTACACTGCATTAGGCCTACAAATTGGGTATGGGGTGTAGAGAGATGGTGTGTTCCACTCCAAGGTGTTCTCCAGGTTGCCTTTCCTGAGCTTCGATCTTCCGGCTCTCGTTTAGTAGTTGTTGGAAACTACACTGCATTAGGCCTACAAATTGGGTATGGGGTGTAGAGAGATGGTGTGTTCCACTCCAAGGTGTTCTCCAGGTTGCCTTTCCTGAGCTTCGATCTTCCGGCTCTCGTTTAGTAGTTCTTGGAAACTACACTGCATTAGGCCTACAAATTGGGTATGGGGTGTAGAGAGATGGTGTGTTCCACTCCAAGGTGTTCTCCAGGTTGCCTTTCCTGAGCTTCGATCTTCCGGCTCTCGTTTAGTAGTTGTTGGAAACTACGCTGCATTAGGCCTACAAATTGGGTATGGGGTGTAGAGAGATGGTGTGTTCCACTCCAAGGTGTTCCCCAGGTTTCCTCGCCAATGCTTCGATCTTCATGCTCTCGTTTAGTAGTTGTTGGAAACTACGCTGCATTAGGCCTACAAATTGGGTATGGGGTGTAGAGAGATGGTGTGTTCCACTCCAAGGTGTTCTCCAGGTTGCCTTTCCTGAGCTTCGATCTTCCGGCTCTCGTTTAGTAGTTCTTGGAAACTACACTGCATTAGGCCTACAAATTGGGTATGGGGTGTAGAGAGATGGTGTGTTCCACTCCAAGGTGTTCTCCAGGTTGCCTTTCCTGAACTTCTATCTTCAGGCTCTCATTAAATTGTGGTTAAACGGAACAACTGCATTTGGCGTACTAGTTGGTTTGGGGCCTACTATCGGTGTCTGCCACTCCTTGCTGTTCTCCTGGTTTCCTGTCCTGAAATTCCGTTTTCAGGCGCTCGTTAAGTAGTTGTTAATGTTAGACTGCATTTGGCCTACTAGTTGGGTTGGGGCCTACTATCGGTGTCTGCCACTCCTTGCTGTTCTCCTCCACTGAACAAAGCTATGCCGCCTGTTTACTACGGTTGCCAATTTTGAACTGCATTTCGACTACTTACTGATTTGGGCCTACTCTCTGTGTCAGCCTCTCATTCCAGTTGTCCTCCACTGCAATGCCCCCTGGTTATTCCTGTGTTACCAATTTTGAACTGCATTTAGCCAACTTTATTCTTTGGGCCTATATCTGTGTTTCCTCCTCATCCTGCCCATTGCCTAGCCAGTGATAGATGAGTCTGCTGGTACATTGACCCATAACGCAACATTCCCCGTGCACGCTACACAACAACATTGTGACCCTGCTGAAAGTCAGGTTGCTCTTCCCGCATACCATACCACCTTACACGGGGACAAAGAGGAAGGTGCAGATGAAAGTGCAGGTTCCTTCATCAGGTGGGGGGAGGAATACTAGTTGGCGACGTCACTGGCACAGGGCCTCTCATAGTGCGCAAAAGTGTTGCTGCCGGTGGGAGGCGCCCCCGCCGTGCAAACACACCGCTGTACTTTGAGGGGCCCTGTGCCAGTGCCAATGCCAACGAGTGGGCCCCCCCTGCTTGCTCAGGTTCACAGCACTTGCAAAGTTGAAATACTTACCTCTCCCTGCTCCACTGCCGTGACGTGGTCCAGATTTCCTGGGCCCACTAATTACTTGAACCAGCCCTACCCACCACAACTTTAGCCAAATGACCCCCAATTTCAAATGCCTTACAATTATTATAAGGTAAATTACGCTTGACAAGCTTCATTAAGAAGAATGGATGGTTTTGACATTAAAATGGGCACTCTAGGTGTTTTCCTGGCCCCCACTCACTGCCGACTATGCTGCCCCATTGACTTGCATTGGGTTTCGTGTTTCGGTCGATCCCGACTTTACGTCATAATCGGCCGATTTCACTCGACCCGACTTTTGAGATAGTCGGGTTTCGCGAAACCCGGCTCGACTCTAAAAAGGTCAAGGTCGCTCAACTCTAGTGGCAAATAATGCAGATGTTACTGAGATTTGCCTAATAGACTCTGGCGGGAACTCAGCACAAGACGTCTGGGTTGTCAGAGCCAGGGTTGCACATCAGCCCCTGGACTGTGCGTTTTTATCTCTTTGATTCTTAGTTTTGCTAAATGGACATTATTGAATTGTGCATGCTGTGCTCAAGGAAAGGATGAGATCTGGAGAGTATGAGCAAAGTTTTTTTTTATTCATATCAACAAGTTTCGGCAGGTGGACAAGCAATTTTTTCAAGGTAAGAAAACAAGTATTTAAGTTTACGCATTAGTGATATGATTACAAACATTTTATTGCAGTACATTACTTTTGAAAAAATATATATTTTCAGTTTTTTTAATCTTTGTATAAATACCGTATTTTATGGAAAATTAGACTCACCAGACCATGTGACACAACCCAGATTTTGAGGAGGAAAAGAAAAATCTTTGATATTAAAATGGGGGTCCATCTTGAAGTATGAATATGGTTTTTTAGGGGGGTTGTGGACCAGGGTCACAGGAAGCAGGGCCACTGCTGCAGGAAGGTGGCGGTGGCAGGAGTGGGGAGATGCTGCGGGTCCTGATGGTGCAATTCTGCAGGCCCAGCACTTCAAGAAAATGTCAGTGTGAGGCAGGAATGGAGTCTCCGCTCTACATCATTGATTTCCCGGTGGTGGGCTTCAGGAATATGGCCACCGAAGGCAGTGCATGTGCAGATTAAGATTTTGGTTCAATGACATGCCGAGATCACAATGTGCGCATATGCCACTGGATATAGCCATTTTCCTGAAGCACACCTCCAGGAAATCAATTGTGCAGACCCTTTTAATTGTACTACCCTGCCTCCTGTGTCCACCGCTGCCGCCTCCTCCCGAGTAAGCTACTTTTGGACTTTAAGACGCACCCCTATTTTCCTTCCAAATTTGTGAGAAATTAATGCATTTTATAGCCAGCAAAATACATTTATTACAGCATTATTATTACATATTCTAAGCCTAAAACATTAATTGCCTAAAAGGCTATTTTAAGTTCCATTTTAGACAGGTAAACATAAAAAATGCTTCCCAAATGGATGACAGATTTTGTAAATTGAATTTGTTGGAACATCGAAAATCCGAATAGAAAGGTCAGTATTTTTTCATTATTTATTATTTTAATAGCAAAATTCTTCTCCAGAAAAGCACTGGTGCTGAATAATGTGTACTGTATTTGTTTATGCTCCTATTCCATGTCTATTCTATGCAACATCTAATATGCCTGGGGAGATTTAATACTTTTTAACATTTTTCCCAAGGCTTCAACTTGATAGCTTCAGAGTTTGACCTCTTGCCCAGTACAATGTTGTTTATTATACCGCCTGTAGGCGTTAAAATATTGGCCAACCAGGAGAATGCAGACCAGAGACAGGATTTACAGTATACTGGACGGTATGTAATAGAAGATTAAAAGAAAATCATCATAAGAGAAAAAAGATAGATACATACATAGATGGATCATAGATAGATGATTGATAGACATGAGATCTCTTGGTATCCAAATAATTACTGTTTTAAAAAATGAAGCAATTTTTCCAGGAAAATATATTCCCTAAGGTTAAAGCAAATAAAAAAAGACATAGGGAGACTAGAAATAAAAAGAATGGATACTACAACACAAATTATGAAATCATGTGTTTACGGAAGGGACTTGACAAAAATACAACATGAGACATTATTAAATTATCAAAATATGTGCAGCAGTGAAAATTGATTTTCGAAAAATTAATACTCAATTTTCCACAATAATTATATTAAGAATTGTATTTACATTTGAATAATTATTCTATTGAAGAATTCTTGATATTGATTAAACTCCTACTATAGTTATCTGTCCTGCATCCTTCAACAGTAAATGATGTCTTATAGATAAAGGTTTTTCAAATTCAATATTCAGAAATGGTCTGCAATAGCATTTAAAGGAAGAATTTAATACAAATTTGAGTAGTATTTATTAAATACTATTCTTTTACCATAGCTCAACAACATAGTTTATCAGAGTCCACCTTTACTCTAAATATAGTTTATTCAGAATAGCAACTAATGACACGTTTACAGAAGATATATACTGTATATAGTCTGATTAAGACATATTATAATGGATTTTTTGCACATAATTTTTCCATGGATTTTTCTGGCTTAAAAATCCATACTTAAAAACAATATTAAGCCTCCATGAGGCACTGCTGATCTGTCAGGCACAGCTCAATTCGTTTTGCTTCCCTTTTTTCTCTAAACTGCCAGAAAATCTCCCACCTCCCAGTTATTTCCTGTCTTTACATTCTCTTTGAATCCTGATCTCAAAGTGTTACATCAGACCATCTGAAAAACAGTTCTCACCTTTGTGGCTTCCCAGGCTCAGTGCGCCTGAACCCGACTCACATTTGAAGATTAGTATTTTCTCTTTTTCTTTATCACAATTGTTTATTTAGCCTATTTTATGAATGAATAATGCAAAAGTTTGTGGAAATAAGTAGGGTTTTCTTAGAAAAAAAGAGGGTGACCTCTAAGGCACATTGCGCCCCAACACGTACTTTGTCTTTCTCTCTTGTTTCAAATTCTCTGGTGAAATGGTTAGTAAGATGTATGATGTATCTAACCTTCTTCATGTTGAAGAAATGAAGAATCTGCTTTTAAATGATTATTAGTTTAAACTTTTTACCTCTGGTCACAGCTTCTGGCTCACATTGTCATTTGACAGAGTGGGAGCAGCGGCTCTCTGACTGGCAGTGATCATCTTACCGCCGATCAGAGGCAGTGTTTGCTGCGCTGTCATGCACATTACAGCAAGGCAAACACTGAAGGTTCGGGACCCCCATTCAATTGAATGGGGTCTGGTTTCGGGTTTTGATTCAGGCATTGTTCTGATATCCGATGATAACTTTTTTTAACTGTTCGAACAAACATCCAATGATCCGCCCATCACTACATGTCAAATAAAACTGGCTTCCATAACGTCACTTTTATACCACAATCTGACTGTTGTTCACACGGTGTTAAGCCACCTAAAAGGCTGATTCTGTTTCAGCTAATGACTGTTTCCAACTATATATTAAAGTGATGATCATTATTACCTGTTTGATATAATTGATTACTCATATACCTACAAAATCCCTGACTTTGCGTAAGTGCACCTAGAATAAATGATGCAGTTTAGAAGTCAAACATTGCAATGAGTTGCAGGCTGGAAAGTATAAATGTAAAGCATCTGAAGAAGGTATTGCGTTAACTTGTAAGTATTTTGCCTAAAGTATGGTTTGTCTTAAAAATGTGACATGACACTTAATGAATTTAAATTCAAAGTCTTTAGAAGAGAGAAATTTGCTATTTACTGTTTGCATTTTTGTATGTGTTCTTTTGTTCGTGGAATCCGCATTAGTAAAACATGCTACATTTGTTATCCTGTACAGTGTCATCCGATGTACAGTGTATCACATTCTTAGCCCAGCAGGAAGTATGGCATTGTCTCAAAACCACTAAAATAAACAAATCGCTGAACCCAGATGGCATACACCTCTTTGATAGATAAACCATTTTTTCTAATAGTCAAGGATTCCATAATAACAAGATCTGCATGACTGGACTGCGGCAAATAATATGTGGTGACAATATTCAAAAATGGAACAAAAACTGAGTTTCTAAGCTATAAGCCTGTAATTTAAACCTCTGTTTTGGGTAAATTCTTTGAAGGTTTTCTAAGCGATCATGTCCAAGAGTATCTCAATAAAAATAATCTAATAACCCAACATCTATAGGGATCTATCCATTCAAACTAATCTGATATAAGAAGATAAGTTCCAGACTGAATCATGGCATTGGTTGTCCAGTCTGGAATTTTAAAGGATATTTCATATTGAGTGTCACATAGAAGTTTTGTACATAAAATGATGAGAATGGTCACTATTTATCCCTTCAAGACGTTTTAGTTTTTTCTTCCCCTTTTTCGCAGAAAGATTATACTTTTATTTTTCTGTCCACATAAACATACGAAGGCTTGTTTTTTGTGGGATGAGTTGTATTTTTGATTTACACTATTCATTTTACCCACATTGTGTATTATAAACAGAAAAAAGTTGAACATTTTGAAAAAAAACACAACATTGAAATTGTTTTTGAAAATAGTTTTTACTGTGTGCATTTTTTGGTAAAAATTCTAATGTAATATGATTCTGTTCTTCACTATGATTACGGCAATGTTCAGTTTTTTTATATTATTTTAGTAGTAAAAAAATCAGAAGTTGGCAAAAAATAATATTTTGGATTGTGTCATCTTATTACAATTTAGGTAACGTCTTTATTTTTTGGCCGATTGAGATGTGTGACAACTTATTTTTGTGGAACAAGACATTTTTTTTTATACTATTTTGGGACAGATGTGATGCTCTAATCGCTTGTTACAGCATTTTTTATGGAATTGCATCTCCAAAAAATACGTAACTTTGGCATTTTTGATTTTTTTTGTTTACTGAGTTTACCAATCAGGTTAATATATTTTGATAGTTGAGACTTTCCGAAACTTGGTGATGACACATACAGTCATGGTCGAAAGTGTTGGCACCCTTGAAATTGTTCCAGAAAATGAAGTATTTCTTGCTGGAAAATTGCAATTGCACATGTTATGCTGTACATGTTTATTTCATCTGTGTGTTTTGGAACAATACAAAAAAAGTGAGGAAAAAAGTCAAATTGGACATAATTTCTCACAAATACCTCAAAAATGGGAAGGACAAAATTGTTGTCACCTTTCCAAAATTGTCAGTAAACAACTTTGTTTCAAGTATATGATGCCCATTCATTCTCAATTGTAACAAGTAACAGGTGTGGACAATATGAAAATCACACCAAGAACCAAATAAAAAGGGGAGAAGCTGGCTCAATGAGTGCATTGTGTGTCAGTTTGTGCCAAACTAAGCATAGAGAACAAAGAGATGACTCAAGAACCAAAACTGTTGAAAAATAACAGCAATCTCGAGGTTACAAGTCTATCTCCAGAGACCTTGCTGTTTCTTTGCCCATGGTGTGAAACAAAATGAAGACGTTTAAAACACACGGCATTTTAGCTATTCTCCCTATTCATGTATGGCAGAGAAAAAATGATGAAAGGGTGCAATGCAGGATAATCTGGATGGTAGATAAGCATCCCCAATCAAGTTTCAAAGAAATTTAAGCTATCGTGCAAGCTCAGGATGCATTAGGGTCTGCACAAACTATTCGACAACATTTGAATAAAATTAAATGCTATGGCAGGAGACCCAAAAGGACCCCACTGCTGAAACAGAGACATAAAAATCTAGATTGCCAAAATGTATGTGAATAAGCCAAAATCCTTTTTGGAAAGAGTCTTATAGACTGATGAGACCAAGATAGAGGTTTTAGTAAAGCACATCATTCTATTGTTTAACAAAAATGAAATAAGGCCTACAAAGAAAAAAATCAGTACACACAATCAAATATGGTGGATCTTTAAAGATGTTTTTATTTTTATATAGCGCTAACATATTACGCAGCACTTTACATTTTGCACACATTATCATCGCTGTCCCCGTTGGGGCTCACAATCTAAATTCCCTATCAGTATGTCTTTGGAATGTGGAAGGAAACTGGAGTACCTGGAGGAAACCCACGCAAACACAGAGAGAACATACAAACTCTTTGCATATGTTGTCCTTAGTGGGGCTTGAACCCAGGACTCCAGCACTGCAAGGCTGCACCACTGCACCACCGTGCTGCCCCGGCGTCATGAAATCTGAAGATTACCAAGGGATTTTAGATTTCAATGTAGTTCCAAATATTAAAAGCTGGGTTTGCGTTAAAGGTCATGTCATGGGTCTTCAAGCTGGACAATTACCCCAGACATACTTCAAGAAGCACCTAGAAATGGATGGAAACAAAGCACTGGATAGTTCTGAAGCAGCCAGTAATGAGTCCTGATCTACATCCCATTGAATACCAATGGAGAAATCCTAAAATTGCTGCTGGGAGAAGGCACTCTTCAAATATGAGATCTGGAGTAGTTTGCAAAAGAAGAGTGGTCCAAAATCACGGTGGCGCAGTGGTTAGCACTGTAGCCTTGCAGCGCTGGAGTCCTGGGTGCTAATCCCACCCTGGACAACATCTGCAAAGAGTTAATAATAATAATAATAATAATAATTTTTATTTATATAGCGCCAACATATTCCGCATCGCTTTACAAGTTATAGAGGGGACTTGTACAGACAATAGACATTACAGCATAACAGAAATACAGTTCAAAACAGATACCAGGAGGAATGAGGGCCCTGCTCGCAAGCTTACAAACTATGGGGAAAAGGGGAGACACGAGAGGTGGATTGTATGTTTGTATGTTCTTTCCGTGTTTGCATGGGTTTGCTCCGGGTACTCCGGTTTCCTCCCACATTCCAAAGAAATACTGATAGGGAATTTAGATTGTGAGCCCCATCGGGGACAGTAATGATAATGTGTGCAAACTGTAAAGCGCTGCAGAATATGTTAGCGCTATATAAAAATAAAGATTATTATTATTATTATTACAGTTGAAAGGTGTAAGAAGCTTGTCGATGGTTATTGGACGTGATTGATTGCAGTTATTTATTCCAAAGGATGTGCAGCCAAATATTAAGTTGAGAGTTCTAAGAATTTTGTCTGGCCTATTTTGGGGATTTGTCTGAAATGATGTCTAAATTGCCTTTTTTATTGTTCCAATACACACAAAGAAAAAATGTGTATAACAAAACATATGTAATTGCATGTGTAATTGTTTTGGAACAATTTTAAGGGTGTAAACAATTTTAGCCATGACTGTATGGAATTTGGGATTGCATGAGAGTTTTGAAAAGTCAGTGAAATTGTGGTGGAACTCTTAAGCACAATGAGTCCTGCTTGTATTGATGTTGAGGAAGTCTTGAATAGCTCTTATTAATGGGTATTTGGGCCAATTGGAGGTACGGATCACTTGGTTATGGCTTGTAGTTTTGAGAGTTGAAGGTGGGCCCAGGAAACAAGCTGCAAAGAAAGTATTCTGCAATACAGCTATCAACCCTCTCATGTCATCTCATGTATTGTTTAATTATTTAGGCATAAAAGGTTTAAACTAGGCTTGTATGTCAAATATATGGTTATTAATTAAGGCGGCTGCTGTAGGCTATAATTCCACACTCATGCAGTGTGTACATGTGTTTATTAAATGGAATGGGGGTTTGGAGTGAAAATGGGGTCATGGTAACAAATGGTAGAAATCCTTGGGGAGGCTTGTGTCTGAGATCTACACAATACACTGGTCATATATTTTCTTATTGACAATATTATTTACTATATGTCGATCATGATATTTTTTTGAGAGACAGTTCAGCCTCCTTTATATCTGTGCTAACGGACAGATGAAACTAAGAACATTACTCTTCACATAATATGCTGACACAGCAAAATATACAGTGGGGCAAAAAAGTATTTAGTCAGTCAGCAATAGTGCAAGTTCCACCACTTAAAAAGATGAGAGGCGTCTGTAATTTACATCATAGGTAGATCTCAACTATGGGAGACAAACTGAGAAAAAAAAATCCAGAAAATCACATTGTCTGTTTTTTTAACAATTTATTTGCATATTATGGTGGAAAATAAGTATTTGGTCAGAAACAAAATTTAATCTCAATACTTTGTAATATATCCTTTGTTGGCAATGACAGAGGTCAAACGTTTTCTGTAAGTCTTCACAAGGTTGCCACACACTGTTGTTGGTATGTTGGCCCATTCCTCCATGCAGATCTCCTCTAGAGCAGTGATGTTTTTGGCTTTTCGCTTGGCAACACAGACTTTCAACTCCCTCCAAAGGTTTTCTATAGGGTTGAGATCTGGAGACTGGCTAGGCCACTCCAGGACCTTGAAATGCTTCTTACGAAGCCACTCCTTCGTTGCCCTGGCGGTGTGCTTTGGATCATTGTCATGTTGAAAGACCCAGCCACGTTTCATCTTCAATGCCCTTGCTGATGGAAGGAGGTTTGCACTCAAAATCTCACGATACATGGCCCCATTCATTCTTTCATGTACCCGGATCAGTCGTCCTGGCCCCTTTGCAGAGAAACAGCCCCAAAGCATGATGTTTCCACCACCATGATTTACAGTAGGTATGGTGTTTGATGGATGCAACTTAGTATTCTTTTTCCTCCAAACACGACAAGTTGTGTTTCTACCAAACAGTTCCAGTTTGGTTTCATCAGACCATAGGACATTCTCCCAAAACTCCTCTGGATCATCCAAATGCTCTCTAGCAAACTTCAGATGGGCCCGGACATGTACTGGCTTAAGCAGTGGGACACGTCTGGCACTGCAGGATCTGAGTCCATGGTGGCGTAGTGTGTTACTTATGGTAGGCCTTGTTACATTGGTTCCAGCTCTCTGCAGTTCATTCACTAGGTCCCCCTGCGTGGTTCTGGGATTTTTGCTCACCGTTCTTGTGATCATTCTGACCCCACGGGGTGGGATTTTGCGTGGAGCCCCAGATCGAGGGAGATTATCAGTGGTCTTGTATGTCTTCCATTTTCTAATTATTGCTCCCACTGTTGATTTCTTCACTCAAAGCTGGTTGGGTATTGCAGATTCAGTCTTCCCAGCCTGGTGCAGGGCTACAATTTTGTTTCTGGTGTCCTTTGACAGCTCTTTGGTCTTCACCATAGTGGAGTTTGGAGTCAGACTGTTTGAGGATGTGCACAGATGTCTTTTTATACTGATAACAAGTTTAAACAGGTGCCATTACTACAGGTAATGAGTGGAGGAAAGAGGAGACTCTTAAAGAAGAAGTTACAGGTCTGTGAGAGCCAGAAATCTTGATTGTTTGTTTCTGACCAAATACTTATTTTCCACCATAATATGCAAATAAATTGTTAAAAAAACAGACAATGTGATTTTCTGGATTTTTTTTTCCCAGTTTGTCTCCCATAGTTGAGGTCTACCTATGATGTAAATTACAGACGCCTCTCATCTTTTTAAGTGGTGGAGCTTGCACTATTGCTGACTGACTAAATACTTTTTTGCCCCACTGTATTTATAGCTTGGCTGCAGTTTCACCTCAACTTTTGACTGAGTGGTTAAAAATTAGAACAAAAATAAACTACAGGTTACTTGGGTTATTCTGTATTTACTGGAGACAATAAGAATAGAAAAGTGGAGTTTATTCCTGATAAAGGAAAACATCTCTAGCTGTTAGATTTTAATTTCTGCTTTGCAGCAAATCTTATTTCCATTTCATACTTCAGCATCTCTTAGGAGCAAGGGATATCAAATAATAATGGCAATATATGGTAATACAACACATCGAAATGCCATAGCAAATGCAAAGCAAGTACTATACTATGAAGGTAAAGCTAGTGTAGCACTACATCTTATACAATTTGCATCACTAGAGTCAGGATGATGTAGAGATTATTTGATATATTGCTGACATTCATGCTTAGTGTAAACAGAGTCAAGGTTTTTTATACGTCACATTTAGTCGATGTAATAAATTGTGAAAACGCTTAGCTTACAGAAGTCCTACACTGGAAAAAATGTAAATTGGACTTTTGTACTAAAAGTCATATATCAATTCTGTATCAGATGTATTAGAAGATTCATGTGAGTATGCTAAAAAAAATTGGTATTGGCAGTACAATGAGAATGTGTGCAAACTGTAATGGGCTGCAGAATATGTTAGTGCTATTTAAAAATAAAGATTATTATTATTATATCACCTTGTATAAACATAGGATGTGCTGCCGATAAAATAATGCTGCATGATGACAGAAATATTGTGTCGTTTCTGCTGTTTATGTACATCAGGGGCTCTGCAAACGCAATGTGATGCCCGCAGACCATTCCATGAAAGTCTGCATTTCAAAACGTCACTACTTCCCTTCCAAGCCCTGCCAAGCACCCAAACAGTGGTTTACCCCCACATACGGGGTATCAGCATACTCAGGACTAGGGTTGAGCGAAACGGGTCGGCCATTTTCAGAAGTCGCCGACTTTTGTTTGCAATATCGGAAATCGGTATCGGAATCCATATTTAAGTGTAAAATAAACAATTAAAATAAAAAATATTGCTATACTCACCCTCTGACGTGCCCTGGTACTAACCGGCAGCCTTCCTTCCTTAGAATCAGCGCGTGAAGGGCCTTAGATGACGTCGCGGCTTGTGATTGGTCGCGCGACCGCCCATGTGACCGCTCGCGTGACCAATCACAAGCCGCGACGTCACCAAAGATCCTTCAAGCGCTGATTCTTAGGAAGGAAGGCTGCCGGAAAGAAGCAGGGCGCGTCCGAGGGTGAGTATATACCTAATAGGAATATTAGTATATACCTAATAGGAATATACTCACCCTCGGATGCGCCCTGCTTCTTTCCGGCAGCCTTCCTTCCTAAGAATCAGCGCTTGAAGGACCTTCGGTGATGTCGCGGCTTGTGATTGGTCGCGCGAGCAGTCACATGGGCGGTCGCGCGACCAATCACAAGCCGCGATGTCATCTAAGGCCCTTCACGCGCTGATTCTAAGGAAGGAAGGCTGCCGGTTAGTACCAGGGCGCGTCAGAGGGTGAGTATAGCAATATTTTGTATTTTAATTCTTTATTTTACACCTAAATATGGATCCCAGGGCCTGAAGGAGAGTTTCCTCTCCTTCAGACCACCCTGGGAACCATTGGAAACCCAATCGACTTTTTTATAGGATCGGCCGATTTCACTCGACCCGACTTTTGAAAAAGTCGGGTTTCGTGAAACCCGACCCGATCCTATAAAAGTAAAAGTCGCTCAACCCTACTCAGGACAAATTGAACAACATCTTTTGGGATCCAATTTCTCGTGTAACCCTTGTAAAAATAAAAAGTGAGCTAAAAAATAATTTTTGAGGAAAGAAAAATGATTTTTTATTTTCATGGCTCTGCGTTATAAATTTCTGTGAAGCACTTGGGGGTTCAAAGTGCTCATCACACATCTAGATGAGTTCCTTGGGGGGTCTAGTTTCCAGAATGGGGTCACATGTGGGGGAGTTCAAATGTTTAGGCACACAGGGGCTCTCCAAATGCGACATGGTGGCCGCTAACGATCGGAGCTAATTTTTCATTTAAAAAGTCAAATGGCGCTCCTTCCCTTCCGAGCCTTGCCGTGTGCCCAAACAGTGATTTATCTCCGCATGTGATGTATCAGTGTACTTAGAAGAAATTGCCCCAAACATTTTAGGATCCATTTTATCCTGTTACCCATGTGAATACAAAAAAATTGAGGCTAAAAGAATTTTTGTGTGAAAAAAAGTACTTTTTCATATTTACGGATCGATTTGTAAAGTACCTGGGGGTTGAAAGTGCTCACTATGCATCAAGATAAGTTCCTTGGGGGGGTCTAGTTTCCAAAATGGGGTCACTTGTGGGGGAGCTCCAATCGTTAGGCACACAGGGGCTCTCCCAACGCGACATGGTGTCTGCTAAAGATTGGAGCCAATTTTGCATTCAAAAAGTTAAATGGCACTCCTTCCCTTCCGAGCCCTGTCGTGCGCCCAGTGATTCCCCCCCATATATGGGGTATCGGCGTACTCAGGACAAATTGTTCAACAACTTTCCAGGTCCACGTTCTCCTTTTACCCTTGGGAAAATAAAAAAAATGTTGCTAATTGTGATTTTGAGAGCCTTGAAGGGGGCAGTTTTTAGAATGGTGTCACTTTTGGGTATTTTCAGCCATATAGACCCCTCAAACTGACTTCAAATGTGAGGTAGTCCCTAAAAAAATGGTTTTGCAAATTTTGTTGTAAAAATGAGAAATCGCTGGTAAAATTTTAACCCTTATAACTTCCTAGCAATAAAAAAATTTGTTTCCAAAATTATGCTGATGTAAAGTAGACATGTGGGAAATGTTATTTATTAACTATTTTGTGTCACATAACTCTCTGGTTTAACAGAATAAAAATTCAAAATTTGAAAATTTAAATATTTTAAACATTTTCACTAAATTTACGCTTTTTTCACAAATAAACGCAAAAATTATCAACCTAAATTTACCACTAACATGAAGCTCAATATGTATCGAATACACATTCTCAGAATCACTAGGATCTGTTGAAGCATTCTTAAGTTATTACTTCATAAAGGGGCACTGGTCAGAATTGCAAAAAATGGCCAGGTCATTAAGGTCAAAATACATGAAAAGAAGCTGCAGAGACACCATCACGTGTTTCTCAATGCAAGCAGTGAATAGCCAGGCCTTTCCCCGGGAAGGAACAACCACGGGAAGGGCAGCATCCTATGAAGGAAAGCCACCTATGCCAAGCATGGTATCCATCCACAGACAGCTGTTTCGGGGTTTTTGCCCCTCATCAGTGTGGAGTAGGAATCTGGCTATTAGGAGCAGTGCCTAGTAAAAAGGCTATAAAGGCACAGATGATTGGCCTCGGGGAGACCAAAACATCCAACACTGCGGAGACACCATCACGTGTTTCTCAACGCAGTGATTCCAGAACACTGCCCCCATCCCTTATGGGAAATATGCAGATGCATGAAAAGAAGCTGCAGAGACACCATCACGTGTTTCTCAATGCAAGCAGTGAATAGCCAGGCCTTTCCCCGGGAAGGAACAACCACGGGAAGGGCAGCATCCTATGAAGGAAAGCCACCTATGCCAAGCATGGTATCCATCCACAGACAGCTGTTTCTTTTTTTTTTTTTTTTCCCCTCAGATGGGAAAATCCACGGTCCAGAAATCCAAGACCAAAGAAAAATCCCAAACAGCTGCGTCAAATCCAAAACACAAAAGCTGTTCCCATCATCATCGGAAAATTTCAGTTTAATACAACATCAGAAAAAGCAAGTCAAGACATATTTACAAGGTATCTCCACTTCTTCACCTTCCAAATCCCTTCGGCATCCACCTCCCCCCTTCTTCTTTTATCCCATAGAAAACACACATACATCTTCCCCAAAATCACTTTTAGACTATTCTTTACTACAATTTCCTTTCTCTTAAAAACATACACATTCCTCACATCCCATAATACTTCTTTTATACATGCAACTATTAACCACAACACTCTCTCCTTCACTCCATCACACATTCCCAAGCCAAACATGAACAACTCGAATGATAACAAGCTCACACCACACAATTCTTTACACAACGGTCCCATTCTTCCAATCACCTCCCTAGCATAATGACAATTCCAAAACACATGTATTACACTTTCCCTTCCACCACACCCACCTCTCGGACACATATCATTTCTCCCCAACCCACGATTCTTCTGAAATTCTCTAACTGGTAACACTCCATGCAAAGACTGCCACACAATCTCACTCTGCCTATTCGTCATACCGTCTAACCGCACTTTCTTCCATACTTTTTCTATATCATTCCCTCTTACCATGTTTATTCCACACTCTGTCTCTCTACATTCAATCATCCTATATACAGCCTTCTTATTACTCAACAGCCTAACATCCACATCACATAACTCATACTTCACCAAAAATTTATAAACCCACACATACCATCTAGGCACGTCAAAAGCAACCGGATACCTCAGATCCCTCTCTCGCCACTTCAAACGAAATAAATATGCCCCAAACAAAAACCTACACAGACAAGAAAACTTGTCATCCCTCCTAATCACCCTCAACACAAAAACCACAATATTTACACCAAAAAACACCTCAAGGTTTGGAAAACCCAACCCACCTTTTTCTAAACGTTTCACCAAAACCTCCCTCCTAGCCCTCTCCATTCTAGAATTCCACAAAAACACAAACAGAATCCTATTTAACCCTCTCATACACATATACCCCGGCGGAAAGACCACTGTAATATATAAGAAAATAGGCAAAAATCACACTTTTAATAACTAAGATTTTTCCAAAAAACGAAAGACTTCTCATCTTCCAAAAACATAACTTCCGCTCAACCTTTCCTTTTGCATCATCCCAACTTTCTTTCCCATCCAAACTCTCTGAAAATTTCACACCCAAAACCTTAATAGACCCAGTCACCTCATTCACTCCTACATCCTTACTTAAAACCCCTCCCCCAAAAACCTTACACTTACTCTTCTCCCAATTCACCTTAAATGCTGACGCACCACAAAAAATAGACGCTAATAACTTCACCCACCTCACAGAATACTCTGAATCACACAACACACACACGTCATCCATATAAGCACTAACCTTCCATTCCCTCCCTCCACCTCCTGGCACTTGTACTCCTCTAATCACTTTATCTTTCCTCAACATACAAAGCAACGGTTCAATCGCACAAATAAAAACCACAGGAGACAAAGGACAACCTTGTCGCACACCTGAAAAAACATTCACTCTTCTACCCACAGAACCATTCATCAAAACACAACTATAAATGTCTTTATATAAGCTCCTCACCCTCCAAACAAAATCAGGCGGAAACCCCATTCTCAATAATACCCGAAACAAAAAACTATGTGATAACCGATCATACGCCTTTTCAAAGTCCAAACTCAAAACAAATACACTCTTCTTCCGACTCATACAGTCCCACAAACAATCTCTCAACATACACACACACTCATGTATACGTCTCCCAGGCACCGCACAACACTGTTCATCCCCAATCACACTCTCTATCACATCACGCATCCTATTCGCCATTACTTTCGCATAGATCTTATAATCGCAATTCAACAACGTTATCGGTCTCCAATTTTTTAAACTCTTCACATCTCCTTTTTTAGGTATTAACACAACCATCCCTGCACGCATACTCTCAGCCACCTCCATACTAGACCACATATACTTACACATATCCACAAAATCCTTACCAATCACATGCCACATCACCCTATAAAACTCTATAGGAAGTCCATCCTCTCCTGGAGTCTTATTTAACGCCATGCTATTCATTACCTTCCATACCTCATCACCTGTCACCTCACCCATCACTCTCTCTCTCTCCATCTCACTCAATTTATTTTCTAATACACTTAGTACATCCTCCTCCAAAGCCTCATCCCTCCACTTCACTGCATACAGCTCCTCATAAAACTTAGCCACATGTTCACACATATCCTCCCCACTTACCTCTCTTCCATCCTCTGCATTCAAAACACCCATACTCTGCTTTTTCCCAAAAACCTTTTTAAAGAAAAACCTCGAACACCTTTCATCTTGCTCCATTCTATCAATTTTTGCCCTAAAAATAATACTCTTCCCTTTCTCTTCCAAAAACTCTTTAATTTCTTTTTTAACCTTTTTTATCCCCTCCTCCACCTCCATTCCTCCTTCCCTCAATTTATACAATAAACATAAACGGGCATTCAACTTAACAAACTTTTCCCTCTTAATTGCCGCAAAATCATACCCCACACTTTTAAAAAACTTTTTTGTCTGCCTCTTAACCCAATCCCACCACTCACAAACATTCCCAAAACTTTCCTTACTTTTACACCACTGTTCATACTTTCTCACATACTCCTTCCTCACAGCTTCATTTTCCAACAATTTCACATTTAATTTCCACAAACCCTTTCCAAACACACCACTAACATTAATATCTAACTCGCACAACACACAAACATGGTCCGAAAAAACGACCCTATCCTGCTTATATCCAACAGGAATAATATTTTTAGAAATAAAACAATAATCCAACCTGGACTGTGCTCTTCCACTATCAGAAAAAAAGGTATCTAACAAAGGGTTAACCTTACACACACGCTGCATATCACTCAAATCAAAGTCAGTAACTAACTCCAGCAAAACTTTTCCAGACACATCCACATTTACTCCCCCCACATCACAATTCATATCACCCACAATCACCACAGGCACTCTTCCTGGAACAAAAAGCTTCACTTTTTCAAATAATAACTTACGCTCATTTTTTTCTACTGGCGCATAAATATTGATAACACAAAACTTAGCATTTTTATATTCAAAATTTGCTAAGATACACCTCCCAACCTCCACCACCAAATAATTATTCAAAACCACCTCCTGCCCCTTAACTAAAATACCCACACCATCATTTCTATTATTTGCACTACCAGACCACACAGACGCACCATAAGACCACTCGTCCCCTTTCACACCATCCACAATCCCACATTCTTGCAAACAAAAAATAGATGCACTCTGCATAGCTAAAAAATCCAAAATTGCTGCTCTCCTCCTCGCTTTCTTAAAAACCTTCACATTTTGAGAAACTATAGAAAAACCCATACTATAAAAACAAAAAAACAATGCAAAAATTACCACAAAACTACACACATTACACAAAAAGCCCTTGACAAAGGTCAAGACTCACAGAAAGGAGAGAAAAAAAAAACAGATCCACTGAGCTTTCATTTTACCCAGTATCACCATTGTCCTCCTCTGCCATTTGGACTGAACAGCAAGTCTCTGAACCACTAGCCCCTTCGTGCTCACTCCATTTTTTTTTAGCTGGCCCAATTTTCCTCTTAGGCATACTACTGCATGCCTCATCACTTTCCCCATCCTCCTCCCTCTGACACTTATTCGCACCCCTGTCCTGATCTGAAGAAAGCCCTCTAATATTCTGAGGATCTGAGGGGTGCACAGGGCTCTCAGCTTCAGAAATGCGCACGTCTTCCTCCGTTGCATCCATTGCTTCCTCAAGAGAAAACATTTCAGGCACAGTAGAGTCATCATCTTCTTCCTCATCTTCTTCCTGATCTTCCTTATTAAACCCCTTCTCTACTTTTTTTGCCGCCAACCAAAACTCCTTATCTTCCTTCTGTGCATCACTCATAGTACCACGGGGTGCTAGCACAATGTCATCTGGAGTCACAGAGCGTCTTTCCCTCTCCCTCTCCCTCCTTTCCTCTCTCTCCATTCTTTCAGTTTCCTTCCTGATAGTCGCCAACCTCCTCCTTCTCTCCTCCTCCTCTCTCCATTCACTCTCTGAGCGTCTAGGCGCCCTCCACGGACAATCCTTATACATGTGGTCACTACTACCACACAAGTCACAGGTCTTAGCCATCGGGCAATCACCAGCCATATGCCCCTCCTTCTTGCAGTTTCGGCAACACTGCCCCTTCTGGCAGTCTGACTGGACATGTCCAAAAGAGAAACATTTCCTGCAAAACAGAGGCTGCCCAGGGTACGTGAGGAAACCCCTATGCCCTGCCACAGAGAAGTTCGCCGGAGGGTGTCTGAACCCACCCACACTGCCAGGATCTCTTCTGAACCTTAAACGATATTTGTATCGACAATTGAAGATTCCTAAACAGTTCACTTGCTTCTCTCCCTTTGAAACAAAGTCACAATACTGTGAGAGGAAGCTCTCCAACAATGCAGGTTCAGTAAAGGGGTTATAGACAGTGATAGTCACCTGCCTTTCCTGAAGACCAAACAGTGGTTCACATTTGACTCCCTTCAAACAGGGATCTCCGGCATGATTCCGAAACCACTCATAGACATTCAGGCAATAATGCTCCGACATAAAAGTAACATCGTAGTTACCTTGATTAGGGAACTCATTGATGCTATAGATGTTCTCCCGCTTTCCTCCAGCCTTTTCCTCAATAAGGTCACGTACAATAAAGACCACGCTGTTCCTTGCCCGGATAGATGGCTCCAACGTCACTCGGATGGTGTTCTTCACATAACTCATCTTCAAAGCTGTCGGTACAAACGACCACAGAAAAAAACAGAATTCTCTGCAAAAGGGTCTGGATTGCTCCAGAAAACCTCACTCCAGACAGCTGTTTCTTTTTTTTTTTTTTTTTTCCCTCAGATGGGAAAATCCACGGTCCAGAAATCCAAGACCAAAGAAAAATCCCAAACAGCTGCGTCAAATCCAAAACACAAAAGCTGTTCCCATCATCATCGGAAAATTTCAGTTTAATACAACATCAGAAAAAACAAATCAAGACATATTTACAAGGTATCTCCACTTCTTCACCTTCCAAATCCCTTCGGCATCCACCTCCCCCCTTCTTCTTTTATCCCATAGAAAACACACATACATCTTCCCCAAAATCACTTTTAGACTATTCTTTACTACAATTTCCTTTCTCTTAAAAACATACACATTCCTCACATCCCATAATACTTCCTTTATACATGCAACTATTAACCACAACACTCTCTCCTTCACTCCATCACACATTCCCAAGCCAAACATGAACAACTCGAATGATAACAAGCTCACACCACACAATTCTTTACACAACGGTCCCATTCTTCCAATCACCTCCCTAGCATAATGACAATTCCAAAACACATGTATTACATTTTCCCTTCCACCACACCCACCTCTCGGACACATATCACTTCTCCCCAACCCACGATTCTTCTGAAATTCCCTAACTGGTAACACTCCATGCAAAGACTGCCACACAATCTCACTCTGCCTATTCGTCATACCGTCCAACCGCACTTTCTTCCATACTTTTTCTATATCATTCCCTCTAACCATGTTTATTCCACACTCTGTCTCTCTACATTCAATCATCCTATACACAGCCTTCTTATTACTCAACAACCTAACATCCACATCACACAACTCATACTTCACCAAAAATTTATAAACCCACACATACCATCTAGGCACGTCAAAAGCAACCGGATACCTCAGATCCCTCTCTCGCCACTTCAAACGAAATAAATACGCCACAAACAAAAACCTACACAGACAAGAAAACTTCCCATCCATCCTAATCACCCTCAACACAAAAACCACAATATTTACACCAAAAAACACTTCAAGGTTTGGAAAACCCAAACCACCTTTTTCTAAACGTTTCACCAAAACCTCCCTCCTAGCCCTCTCCATTCTAGAATTCCACAAAAACACAAACAGAATCCTATTTAACCCCCTTATACACATATACCCCGGCGGAAAGACCACTGCAATATATAAGAAAATAGGCAAAATCACACTTTTAATAACTAAGATTTTTCCAAAAAACGAAAGACTTCTCATCTTCCAAAAACATAGCTTCCGCTCAACCTTTCCTTTCGCATCATCCCAACTTTCTTTCCCATCCAAACTGTCTGAAAATTTCACCCCCAAAACCTTAATAGACCCAGTCACCTCATTCACTCCTACATCCTTACTTAAAACCCCTCCCCCAAAAACCTTACACTCACTCTTCTCCCAATTCACCTTAAATGCTGACGCACCACAAAAAATAGACGCTAATAACTTCACCCGCCTCACAGAATACTCTGAATCACACAACACACACACGTCATCCATATAAGCACTAACCTTCCATTCCCTCCCTCCACCTCCTGGCACTTGTACTCCTCTAATCACTTTATCTTTCCTCAACATACAAAGCAATGGTTCAATCGCACAAATAAAAACCACAGGAGACAAAGGACAACCTTGTCTCACACCTGAAAAAAACATTCACTCTTCTACCCACAGAACCATTCATCAAAACACAACTATAAATGTCTTTATATAAGCTCCTCACCCTCCAAACAAAATCAGGCGGAAACCCCATTCTCAATAATACCCGGAACAAAAAACTATGTGATAACCGATCATACGCCTTTTCAAAGTCCAAACTCAAAACAAATACACTCTTCTTCCGACTCATACAGTCCCACAAACAATCTCTCAACATACACACACACTCATGTATACGTCTCCCAGGCACTGCACAACACTGTTCATCCCCAATCACACTCTCTATCACGTCACGCATCCTATTCGCCATTACTTTCGCATAGATCTTATAATCGCAATTCAACAACGTTATCGGTCTCCAATTTTTTAAACTCTTCAAATCTCCTTTTTTAGGTATTAACACAACCATCCCTGCACGCATACTCTCAGCCACCTCCATACTAGACCACATATACTTACACATATCCACAAAATCCTTACCAATCACATGCCACATCACCCTATAAAACTCTATAGGAAGTCCATCCTCTCCTGGAGTCTTATTTAACGCCATGCTATTCATTACCTTCCATACCTCATCACCTGTCACCTCACCCATCACTCTCTCTCTCTCCATCTCACTCAATTTATTTTCTAATACACTTAGTACATCCTCCTCCAAAGCCTCATCCCTCCACTTCACTGCATACAGCTCCTCATAAAACTTAGCCACATGTTCACACATATCCTCCCCACTTACCTCTCTTCCTTCCTCTGCATTCAAAACACTCATACTCTGCATTTTCCCAAAAACCTTTTTGAAGAAAAACCTCGAACACCTTTCATCTTGCTCCATTCTATCAATTTTTGCCCTAAAAATAATATTCTTCCCTTTCTCCTCCAAAAACTCATTAATTTCTTTTTTAACCTTTTTTATCCCCTCCTCCACCTCCATTCCTCCTTCCCTCAATTTATACAATAAACATAAACGGGCATTCAACTTAACAAACTTTTCCCTCTTAATTGCCGCAAATTCATACCCCACACTTTTAAAAAACTTTTTTGTCTGCCTCTTAACCCAATCCCACCACTCACAAACATTCCCAAAACTTTCCTTACTTTTACACCACTGTTCATACTTTCTCACATACTCCTTCCTCACAGCTTCATTTTCCAACAATTTCACATTTAATTTCCACAAACCCTTTCCAAACACACCACTAACATTAATATCTAACTCGCACAACACACAAACATGGTCCGAAAAAACGACCCTATCCTGCTTATATCCAACAGGAATAATATTTTTAGAAATAAAACAATAATCCAACCTGGACTGTGCTCTTCCACTATCAGAAAAAAAGGTATCTAACAAAGGGTTAACCTTACACACATGCTGCATATCACTCAAATCAAAGTCAGTAACTAACTCCAGCAAAACTTTTCCAGACACATCCACATTCACTCCCCCCACATCACAATTCATATCACCCACAATCACCACAGGCACTCTTCCTGGAACAAAAAGCTTCACTTTTTCAAATAATAACTTACGCTCATTTTTTTCTACTGGCGCATAAATATTGATAACACAAAACTTAGCATTTTTATATTCAAAATTTGCTAAGATACACCTCCCCACCTCCACCACCAAATAATTATTCAAAACCACCTCCTGCCCCTTAACTAAAATACCCACACCATCATTTCTATTATTTGCACTACCAGACCATACAGACGCACCATAAGACCACTCATCCCGTTTCACACCATCCACAATCCCACATTCTTGCAAACAAAAAATAGATGCACTCTGCATAGCTAAAAAATCCAAAATTGCTGCTCTCCTCCTTGCTTTCTTAAAAACTCTCACATTTTGAGAATTTATAGAAAAACCCATACTATAAAAACAAAAAACAATGCAAAAATTACCACAAAACTACACACATTACACAAAAAGCCCTTGACAAAGGTCAAGACTCACAGAAAGGAGAGAAAAAAAAAAACAACAGATCCACTGAGCTTTCATTTTACCCAGTATCACCATTGTCCTCCTCTGCCATTCGGACTGAACAGCAAGTCTCTGAACCACTAGCCCCTTCGTGCTCACTCCATTTTTTTATAGCCGGCCCAATTTTTCTCTTAGGCATACTAGTGCATGCCTCATCACTTTCCCCATCCTTCTCCCTCTGACACTTATTCGCACCCCTGTCCTCATCTGAAGAAAGCCCTCCAATATTCTGAGGATCTGAGGGGTGCACAGGGCTCTCAGCTTCAGAAATACGCACGTCTTCCTCCATTGCATCCATTGCTTCCTCAAGAGAAAACATTTCAGGCACAGTAGAGTCATCATCTTCTTCCTCATCTTCTTCCTGATCTTCCTTATTAAACCCCTTCTCTACTTTTTTTGCCGCCAACCAAAACTCCTTATCTTCCTTCTGTGCATCACTCATAGTACCACGGGGTGCTAGCACAATGTCATCTGGAGTCACAGAGCGTCTTTCCCTCTCCCTCTTCCTCCTTTCCTCTCTCTCCATTCTTTCAGTTTCCTTCCTGATAGTCGCCAACCTCCTCCTTCTCTCCTCCTCCTCTCTCCATTCACTCTCTGAGCGTCTAGGCGCCCTCCACGGACAATCCTTATACATGTGGTCACTACTACCACACACGTCACAGGTCTTAGCCATCGGGCAATCACCAGCCATATGCCCCTCCTTCTTGCAGTTTCGGCAACACTGCCCCTTCTGGCAGTCTGACTGGACATGTGCAAAAGAGAAACATCTCCTGCAAAACAGAGGCTGCCCAGGGTACGTGAGGAAACCCCTATGCCCTGCCACAGAGAAGTTCGCCGGAGGGTGTCTGAACCCACCCACACTGCCAGGATCTCTTCTGAACCTTAAACGATATTTGTATCGACAATTGAAGATTCCTAAACAGTTCACTTGCTTCTCTCCCTTTGAAACAAAGTCACAATACTGTGAGAGGAAGCTCTCCAACAATGCAGGTTCAGTAAAGGGGTTATAGACAGTGATAGTCACCTGCCTTTCCTGAAGACCAAACAGTGGTTCACATTTGACTCCCTTCAAACAGGGATCTCCGGCATGATTCCGAAACCACTCATAGACATTCAGGCAATAATGCTCCGACATAAAAGTAACATCGTAGTTACCTTGATTAGGGAACTCATTGATGCTATAGATGTTCTCCCGCTTTCCTCCAGCCTTTTCCTCAATAAGGTCACGTACAATAAAGACCACGCTGTTCCTTGCCCGGATAGATGGCTCCAACGTCACTCGGATGGTGTTCTTCACATAACTCATCTTCAAAGCTGTCGGTACAAACGACCACAGAAAAAAACAGAATTCTCTGCAAAAGGGTCTGGATTGCTCCAGAAAACCTCACTCCAGACAGCTGTTTCGGGATGTTTGCCCCTCATCAGTGTGGAGTAGGAATCTGGCTATTAGGAGCAGTGCCTAGTAAAAAGGCTATAAAGGCACAGATGATTGGCCTCGGGGAGACCAAAACATCCAACACTGCGGAGACACCATCACGTGTTTCTCAACGCAGTGATTCCAGAACACTGCCCCCATCCCTTATGGGAAATATGCAGATGCATGAAAAGAAGCTGCAGAGACACCATCACGTGTTTCTCAATGCAAGCAGTGAATAGCCAGGCCTTTCCCCGGGAAGGAACAACCACGGGAAGGGCAGCATCCTATGAAGGAAAGCCACCTATGCCAAGCATGGTATCCATCCACCCCGAAACAGCTGTCTGTGGATGGATACCATGCTTGGCATAGGTGGCTTTCCTTCATAGGATGCTGCCCTTCCCGTGGTTGTTCCTTCCCGGGGAAAGGCCTGGCTATTCACTGCTTGCATTGAGAAACACGTGATGGTGTCTCTGCAGCTTCTTTTCATGCATCTGCATATTTCCCATAAGGGATGGGGGCAGTGTTCTGGAATCACTGCGTTGAGAAACACGTGATGGTGTCTCCGCAGTGTTGGATGTTTTGGTCTCCCCGAGGCCAATCATCTGTGCCTTTATAGCCTTTTTACTAGGCACTGCTCCTAATAGCCAGATTCCTACTCCACACTGATGAGGGGCAAAAACCCCGAAACAGCTGTCTGTGGATGGATACCATGCTTGGCATAGGTGGCTTTCCTTCATAGGATGCTGCCCTTCCCGTGGTTGTTCCTTCCCGGGGAAAGGCCTGGCTATTCACTGCTTGCATTGAGAAACACGTGATGGTGTCTCTGCAGCTTCTTTTCATGCATCTGCATATTTCCCATAAGGGATGGGGGCAGTGTTCTGGAATCACTGCGTTGAGAAACACGTGATGGTGTCTCCGCAGTGTTGGATGTTTTGGTCTCCCCGAGGCCAATCATCTGTGCCATTAAGGTCAAAATAGGCTGGGTCAAGAAGGGGTTAAATGATTTAATAAATACTTACTTTTAAGGGTATTTCTTTGGGTGAGACTTTCATAATCTGCCATAGTTTCCTAGCACTGCGATTCCTGGTTACATAAGGTAATGCAACACCAAGAACAATGTTCTTTTATGCTGCACAAAAGATCAATTCATCCAATGAAGAAGCCGTTTGATCATCAGTCTGCTTACACAGGAAGGTAATTGTGAAACAAGCCTTTTTAATCTGTATGTAAAGGAATTCATAAAAGTCCCCTACGTTGAAAAAATTTCCATATTCTGCTGATTGATACAAGTTGCAGTGGTCAAACTCTCCATTGATAAATAAGTTATCACTAGTGATGAGCGAGTGTGCTCGTTACTCGAATTTTCCAAGCATGCCCGGGCGTGCTCGAAGATTATGTTTGAATCCCCGCAGCTGCATGATTTGTGGCTGCTAGACAGCCTGAATACATGTGGGGATTCCCTAACAAACAGGCAATCCCTGCATGTGTTCAGGTTGTCTAGCAGCCACAAATCATGCAGCTGCAGAGACAAAAACATAATCTACGAGCACGCCAAAAATACTCTGAGAACACCCGAGCATGCTTGGAAATTTCGAGTAACGGGCACACTCGCTCATCACCAGTTATCATCTATCCTGCGGTGATAACTTGTTTCACTGAAAAACCCTTTTAAAGGAGATTTCTGCCATTCAAAAGAAAATAATGTGATTAAATAAACTATACTCACCCTTTTCTTCCTCTGGTAATGCAAAGCAAAATTTCTGATCTTTGTTTATAAGCCATCGACATTCAGCCATTCTATAGACTCAGTAGTCATGTGTCACACAGATCGGTGATATCAGTAGCATGGCACACAACTACTAAGGCTAGTCATGCACCTATAGGTGGAGTTGTTATTTGGCCAACAATTTGGTGTTGTATTTGATCAGTTAAGCCCCGTGCTGATTAGGTTAATTAAATACTATAATTTTGTAACTAAATGGTAATTGCTATACAAGATCTATCTTCTGTCTGTCATCCCATGTACCATTGTGATAAAATTATTAAATTAAAAAAATACAAATAAAATCTGTCTTCTACAGCATGTATGTTAATGTAGGGTTTATTTTATTACATAGACTTGCTTTTTGTGGTGTAACAGATTCTCTTTCAACTTTTCTCACTCCACTGAATACACTTGGCATGAATCCAACAATGTTTCAGTTGGAAGACGCTGATTTCTTCACAACTTGGTGCTATTCAAATTCCCAGAAGATTTCCTGCTCTCCAGTGAACCATTTTCATATCTCAATATATGCAAGAAAAAGGTGCATAGAAAATCTCTAAAATAATAATTTGGAGATACATATTGTAAGCAGTAAATATTGCAGAAGTCAAGCGCACAATTGGAAGAACTTATTTATTGATAGCTGTGCTGCGGTCCTTTAGGAGACATCTCTTTGTTAAGAGGGATACTGCATACAGAGGTTTTTTTTATACTTGTTTATCTCTATGCTGTCTTGCTTCTGATTTTTCTTTGTGTTTGCAATGGTTTCCCTTTAACTTTGTACATAAAATGAGCTATATTACCTGTTTAGTGCAAAGTTATGTGTGCAACATTTTACAGAAGCTATAATATTTATATTAATTTTAAAGATTAAAATAATACCTGTGTGATTTATATACCACCATCTGTTTGTTAACATTAGAAGTATGCTTAGTGATGTACAGAATTATGCTATCAGAAACCAGCGACTGAATATTTTTGAATGCATGTCTGTGAATGACTTAATAGTAATTGACAAAATACTTTAGGGATATCATAGACGAGATTATATTTCTGTGGTAATTACTGAGTGTCATGAAGGCCAGGGGGTTCCATGGGTGTAGACGAACCTACTGTAATTTAAAGCGAACTGAACATGTAACATGAAATCTGAACTTGAACCACAAGAGGAATAACAATACCCCTTTGGCTAGGTTCACATTGCGTTAGGGCAATCCGTTTAGTGCACACGCTAGCGGATTGCGCTAACGTAATGCCCCAAAAGGGATTGCGTTTGGCGATCCAGCTAGCGCAGATACCCGATCTGCGCTAGCAAGGAACGGACCTTGGACTCTGCAAGCAGCGTCCGAGGTCCGTCCGAAACTAACGAGACATCGCTAGCGCATGTCAAAAATGGCATGCGCTAGCGACGCGCTAGAGCTCCGTTAGCACATTGCAGTCAATGGGTGCGCTAACGGATCCGTTACATAGCATTAATTGCGACAATTGCGCCATGTAATGGAGTCCGCTAGCGGACACCCATTAACGCAATGTGAACCTAGCCTTAATCATTGTGTGACCTGTATCCTGCTCAGTTATCTCTTCTATAGACTCTATCTCTAATTTTCAATTTACTTTGAGCTGCTGTGGACACTAGATGTTATGTCGTCTCCCATATACAAAACACTCAGTGATTCCTGCTGTTTTTTTCATTAGGTAGGATAAAAAAAGTAAATTAAGTGTTATGAGGCTGGAGTTCAAAAAGGTGAACAACGACATCGCATGGCTACGATGCTGACCAGGTGAAGATGGGATGCAGCTGCCTCCAATAAGTTGCATCAGCTTTCAATTGCATTATTAGAATGCTGGTGCTTAGGCCATGTTCTGACATTACGAAATAAATTAAATGGCATCAAATGCTGATGATACTGAATTTTATGTAATTATTACTGGCAATACGGGTGTAAAGATAGAAGTAAAGTTTATTATTATTACATAGCTGCACTAGCACATCCAGACAAGTGGTCCTCCTACAGCACGCATAAGACCACTCCAGCCAATGACTGGCTGTTAGAGCCATTTGACGACCACAGCAGCCAGTGATCGACTGAAGTAGCTGATTGATAGTACAACATGTCAACACTAGTGTTGAGCATTCCGATACCGCAAGTATCGGGTATCGGCCGATACTTGCGGTATCGGAATTCCGATACCGAGATCCGATACTTTTGTGATATCGGGTATCGGTATCGGATCAATAGGGATGTGTAAAATAAAGAATTAAAATAAAAAATATTGATATGCTCACCTCTCCGGCGGCCCCTGGACATCACGCTGCTAACCGGGAGGCTTCTTTGTTTAAAATGCGCGCCTTTAGGACCTGCGAATGACGTCCCGGGGCCGCCGGAGAGGTGAGCATATCAATATTTTTTATTTTAATTCTTTATTTTACACATCACTATGGATCCCAGGGCCTGAAGGAGAGTTTCCTCTCCTTCAGACCCTGGGAACCATGAGAATACCTTCCGATACTTGATGTCCCATTGACTTGTATTGGTATCGGATATCGGTATCGGCGATATCCGATATTTTTCGGGTATCGGACGATACTATCCGATACTTTCAAGTATCGGATGGTATCGCTCAACACTAGTTAACACTTCAGCAGAAAAACAGAGAACAAGAGGAGGCTGCTCTCGATAGCAATGGAACAAAATGGAAATTCAAATGTAGACTTTGCTATTTTTGCCCCTGGCCCTGCATATGACGATTACACTTCAATTTTTTTACAGGTTGGTAAACATTTTTAAATCAATATAATGTTTCACAAAGTTTTTATCAACATAAGCTTAGTCCAAATATATAATAAAACAAAAAAATAAATACATAAACAATAGAAGGAAAATGCTTTTTATATTCGTAGAGGGAAAGATGAATGAGATGAAAAGGAGAGCATCCATTGCTTCTCCATGAGCAGGTATAATCAATATGTGCTCCCTGTAAAAAATGCAAAAGCAAAGTAGAAAAGTAAAGAATGAAAACTATCACTATAATGATATCTTATTAAAAATAGTAAAAGGTTTTTAATATGACTCATGTACTAGTTAAGCATCAGGTCATATGTATTAGATGTAAAAATTAATTGTTTTTTGATTGCCTTTGGGAAGTATTGAAGAGATTGTGTATCAACTTCTTCTTAGTGATAGTATTGAACAGTTATTAAGGGGTTTTTACAACTTCCTTCCACGTCGTGTTAAATAGATTGTTTCTATTGTGCCATTATCATCACCAGTGGTGTCTGTTGTAGAAAACTGCCAACATCTTACTGTATCTCTTGTAAGAAATGAGGAGGTAAGGTCCTGGATGGCGGATATGTGTCACCGAGGTGGTTGGCCTGACGTAAGTGACATCCTGTGTAAGTGAGCAAGCAGTAGATCTCACTTCCTCCGGATGTCCTGATTTGTCCGAAGGAGGGAAAAGTGAAGCCAGTGCTAACTGGCCGCAGGGATCGTATGACATAGCAATGCTACCCGATCTTTGGGATAACCAATGCTGACAATGCTGAAGTGGCGTCAACATCGGAAGAGAGTGTACATTTTACTATTTTGCTTGGGGTAAACATAGGGATAAAGAAGGGGTTGTCCAAGCAGTGGATAACTCCTTTAAGTGAGTATTCCAGTAAATGTTTTAGTTGCGCTCTTGCTAATTATCATATGTGTATATATTGGAAGCAGAAACATACTCACCGGTTTTGGCGACACTTTGGCACCATGTAAACCCATCTGTAACCTGCTGGATCACTATGTGGTAAGGCAGTTACTCTCTCAATGCACGTCTATGAGACTCATATTGAGGTTGTCTACTGACCGCTGTTCCATGCAGCAACCACTGTGTAATTTAAAAGGTCACAAATGCAGACATTTAGTGCCATAATGGACAGGAGTGCGGCTAAAACCAGAAGATGGTGATCAATAAGTATGCTATTGCCTTCATGAGACTTACACACATGATCAACAAAGGAAAAAATAATAAATAAAATCATTGAAGAGGTCCTTTAAGTTTTTGGATCCGCTCCTGTTTCATCTTGTTAAGATAGTCTATATGACATTAGTTTAAAAGTTTTTTTATTTATTACACATAACCTATTTTCTCTATAGAATATTCAACGATCTTTTCTACAAGTTCCCTTATTTTTCTTTACAATGTACAATAAAAATGTCTCATGTAAATTGAATTAATAAATTACAGCCTAAATAATGCATAAATACAAGAGTAATTGTCTCGAAACTAATAAACTTGCTGTGAAAAATATATTTCATATGTCCTTTAGTGATAATAGAAAAATCTATACTGAGGCCATTAACATGTAAGGAAAAATATATATCAGTTTTATAGAAATAAATAAATACACATTTATGTTGGGTAAATATTGCAGTTAATTTCTAATATAAAAAGCTATCTGAAAATTATCTATCACAAAAGGGTACAATATGGTAGCCCAGGGCTAGTGTCGGTTGTACATAACCAAGCATGGCAATCATTCAGTATGCCTAGGGTGAAATTCTTGACTATAGTGTTTAACATCTGTGAAGTAATGGATAGGCCAGGACCTGTGTTACCTGGAGGAGCAAGATGTTCCATCTGTTGTGTAGTGGAGAATCACTGAAAGACAGCTTATGTTCTGGTGGTAGACCAGAGGTCAGGAGACATGATGGAGATGCCTGGGAGGAACTGTAGAAGACAGCTACTTTGTTACATGGCCTTGCAGTATAAGAGGTTGATCTACAAATGTTTAATGCATGCAGCCACCTAATGAGAGGGGTAGCTTTTCCGGAGCAGGGCATAAATGGAAGCATATGTATGAGTATATGTTTGAGTAAAAGTTAATTGTCGGCTCTCAAGTTGTAAGACGAAAATATTTTAATACAAAGCACAATAAAATGTAATGATAAATATCTAAAAAATAAATTATAAAATACATTTGAAAAATAGACAAAATATTAATAACACAAATTTTGATTCTAGCTAGATGATAATGATGACTATAATCCAGTCATATCAAGATATGTATGACACCAATAGCACTGCAGACATTCATAAATATAAGTGAAAGTATACAATTGAATGACAGCTAAAATTCTTATAAAAACATCAAGCTTCCCATTAGAAATACCAGTCCAAGAGAAAACTATTACTATTAAATTAGCTTATTGCTGAACCCTAGCAATGTTTTTATATAAGATAAATGTGTCACGCTCGCGCCCAGACTGGTTGGCGCGGGCGTGCGGGTGTGTGGCCCCACTGGACCACAGACCAAACTTCCCTGGAAGGGGCGTAACTAAGTAGCTTCCTAGGTGTTCGCTGGAGCCTCTGATGGTGAGGTCAGACTTGTGCAATAGGAAGCTACAAGATACCACGTCAAGGGTGGTGTCTGGCTGTGGCTGCTGATCCCACCAGGGAACGGAACATAGACAGGCAAGCGGGCACGGCTGGCACTCTGGCAGACAGGCGGGCACACCTGGAACACAGGCAGACGGGTACAACAGAGACACTGGCAGGCAGGCGGGCACGGCTGACTCTCTGGTAGGCAGGTACGGCTGGCTCTCTGGCAGGACAGGCGGACAAGGCTGGTACACTGGAAGAACCGGTAGGGACCGGTCTGCAGACAGGTATGTAAAACAGGTAAGAACCTGTTCAGACAGGAGGACTTAAGAAAAGGTAGAGGAAGACCGCATGAGCGGATGCAGAGCGAAAGCACAGGAGCTAGAGCCAATAACAGAGATGCCGGAGGCGGAGCCAAAAGCAGGAGGAGCCAAGTGCAGAAACACAGGAAGCGGAGCCAAGAGCAGGAGAAGTAGAACAGCAAAGAGTGGAGCCAGGCAGAACCGCAAAGAGCGGAGCCAGGTAGAACCGCAAAGAGCGGAGCCGCAGAGCGAAGCCACAGAGTGCAGAGCGAAGCCACAGAGTGCAGAGCAAAGCCACAGAGTGCAGAGCAAAGCCACAGAGTACAGAGCTAGATCTAAGCCACAGAGTGCAGAGCTGATTGCAGAGCAAGACACAGAGTGCAGAGCTGAGAGCAAAGCCACAGAGTGCAGAGCAAGGTAACAGAATGCAGAGCAAGGAGCAAAGCAAGGTCGCAGAGAGCGGAGCCGAAAGCGGAGCAAAGCAAGACACAGAGAATGCACAGCAGAAAAGGCAAACCAAGACAGAGATATAAACAGACAACGGAATAGGCCTAGACTAAGACAGAGTCAGGAATGAGACAAGACACAGAGACATGGACACAAGCCAGGGTACGATGCCCCTCTGGGTGGCAGACATAGGCCAGGGTACGAAGCCCCGCTGGGTGGCTACACAAAAACATAGGCCAGGGAACTAAGCCCCACTGGGTGGCTACACAGGACACAGACCAGGGTACAATGCCCACCTGGGTGGCAGACAAGAGAGAGTAACCGAGACAGGGCCTGGCACCTCAGCAGCGAAGAACTGACTGAGGGAGTAAGTTGCACAGGCCCCCACCAATGGGTGGCGATGTCTTAAATACAGGAAGCCTCATGGCGATTGGCCAGGGACACCTTAGCAAGGTGCACACATTCTCTATAAGAAACAGGAGTTGCTGGTGCCGCCCACCTATGCACACAGACAGAGCATGCACATAGCAGACTGCAGACATGAGGCACAAAGCATGGAGCTGGCAGCAGAGAAGTTACCACAAGGCCCAGAGAAGTGAGTGAGTTTGAGTGTAATGCAGGTGGGGGATGGGAGGCCATGCAGTGATGCCAGCAGGGTTGTTACAAAATGTTTGAGTACTCCGAAAAAAAAGTTACAAATCCGAGAGAGTTACATCTCTCATTACTGTTGTACATATGTAGCATGTGCAGGGGTGGTGGTTTTGCACGAGGTGAGCATCATCTACATACCGCCAAGCCGCAAAAAATGAGGTGCTGGCTGGATATGTGTGCTGCTGGTACCTTGGTGATACACCTCTGTAAATGGCATGCTGCCGCTTGACATAGAAGGCAGGGACCAGATGAGGTCGAGATGAATTAGGGATAACAAAGTACAAAAGTAACTATGTACTACACAACTTAATGAGAAGTTTATAAATCTGAGAGCAGGCACAAAACTTAATGAATACATCTTCTGCACCATTCAGAGACAGGAACTTTACACATGGTGGTACAGTACTTCCATTACATGTTCATGCATCATGCAAACCATTATGGGAACCTCCATATTCCCATGTAACTACTTCATGGGTCAAGGTATGTTGCTATGGCTTCTCACAGCTAGAGTCAACTCTATGTCAGTTTCTGAGGACCTCACTCGCTGAGCTATCTTGGTACAACTCCTTACTGCTACTCACAAAGTCCAATCGATGAGGGCCACAAGATCTTTGCTGTGCCAATGCATCTACAGTTCCCAGTAGGAGAACCAGAGTCCCATTATAGCAACACTCCCAACACTCTAGGTTCTTATCTAGTATAGATAATTAATTGCTTAGTTAAGGAGATAAGGAGTCCTTTCTTCAGCTTAGTTCTTCACTTTAGGCACCCTAGCCTGAGATAAGGAACCTGTTCTCTTAAGGTACCATTACACTAAATGACTTACCAACGATCACGACCAGCGATACGACCTGGTCGTGATCGTTGGTAAGTCATTGTGTGGTCGCTGGGGAGCTGTCACACAGACAGCTCTCTCCAGCGACCAACAATCAGGGGAAAGACTTTGGCATCGTTGAAACTGTCTTCAACGATGCCGAAGTCCCCGGGTAACCAAGGTAAACATCGGGTTACTAAGTGCAGGGCCGCGCTTAGTAACCCGATATTTACCTTGGTTACCATTGTAACTCCCCTTCCACCTCTTCCTCCTCCTCCCTCCTCATCCCCTTGCTCTTCATCCCCTTCCTCTTAATCCCTTTCCTCCTCCTTCCTCCTTTTCTTCCTCGCCCTCCCCTTCCTCCTCCTCACTTGTTTCCTACTGCCTTCCCTTGGTGCTATCCCCCGGCCACCGACATCTTCAGCAGGGAATAAAATGGCGGGCGCAAGCGCAGTGCCCCACGACAATCGGAAATTTTTCCTATTGGTTCATTTTGATCGCTGTGATAGGTCCTATCACAGTGATAACAATAATAAAAAAGTAAATCAAACCCCCTTTATCACCTTAGTTAGGTAAAATAATACAATAAAAAATTCTTTATTTCCATTTTCCCATTAAGGTTTGGGTAGCGCTAGGCATAGGGTTGGGGCTAGGGTTAGGGTTGTGCTAGTGTTAGGGTTGGGCTAGGGTTAGGGTTGGGGCTAGTGTTAGGGTTGGGGTTAAGGTTGTCATTATGGTTGGAATTAGGGTTATGATTGGGATTAGGGTTAGGGTGTGTTAGGTTTATGGTTAGGGTTGGGATTAGGGTTAGGGGTGTGCTGGGGTTAGGGTTGGAGTTAGAATTGTTTTTTTTACTGTTTAGGCACATTAGGGGGTCTCCAAATGTGGCATGGCAAGCCCATTGATTCCAGCCAATTTTGCATTCAAAAAGTCAAATGGTGTTCCTTATCTTCTGAGCCCAGCCATGTGCACAAACAGTGGCATTCCTCCACAATCAGGGTATCAGAGTACTCAGGAGAAATTGCACAACACATTTTTGGGTTTGTTTTCTCCTGATACCCACGTGAAAATAAAAAAATTGTTTCCAAAGAAAATTTTTTGTGAAAAAAGTAAAATGTAAATTTTTTCCTTACACATTGCTTTAGTTCTCATGAAGCACCTGACGGGTTAATAAACTTCTTGATTGTGGTTTTGCACACCTTGAGGGGTTCAGTTTTTAGAATGGTATCACTTTTGAGTACTTTGTGTTACGTTCCTCATTTCAAACGTGAGGTGGTCCCTAAAGAATAGTTTTGTAAAATTTTTTGAAAAATGAGAAATCGCTCATCAATTTTTAAACCTTATAATGTCCAACCTAAAAAAAAGTTATGTTTCCAAAATTGTGCTGATGTAAAGTTGACATGTGGGAAATGTTATTTATTAACTATTTTGTGTGACACCACTCTCTGATTTAAGGGTATAAAAATTAAAAGTTTGAAAATTGCAAAATTTTCAATATTGTTGCCAAATTTCTGCTTTTTTCACAAATAAACGCAAGTTGTGTCGTAGAAATATTACCGATAACATGAAGTACAATATGTCACAAAAAAATCTCAGAATCAGTGGGATACATTGAAGCATTCCAGAGCTATAACTTCATAAAGTGACATTGGTCAGTATTGTAAAAATTGGCTCGGTCATTAAGTACCAATTTGGCTCTGTCACTAAGGGGTTAAAGTTAACTATAGGGCTGAGAAGGCACAGGAGATGACATAAAGCTCTCAGAAAGCAAGTACAGTTATCTAATAGTACAATGACAAGTCATTCCTTCATGCTGTGTGCAGGGAATTTAAGTCTGTCTTTGCATAATACTTCATTTATTGCCAATTATGTCAAAATAATAATTCTATAGAATTAGCTACTGTAATTAATAAAAATGTTGGTTAGGTATAATTTTATACTACTTCACTTTGAAGTCTATAGCTGAGCAAAAACTTTATATATTGACATAAGTAATCATATCTCTACTGTCCACCTACTCTCTCTGCTTGATTGTCACTGCTGTGTCCAAGCCATAAAGGATGGCATTTATTTTAGTAATCGATGAACAGCTATAATTTATAAAACCTACCAGTGAGGAGAATGTCAGTCATGGAATTGACACCACAATGGATGTATGACAACTCTATTTCTGAAACTCACCTCTCATCCCTATGTATTTATTTGCAAAATCATTCAGCAGATACTAGAGTGGCCTTACTGGCAAAACTGTTTTACAGATCATAAAACAGTTTGAAAAGAAGTCTTCACTGTGCAATACAAAGAACAAAAAGTGGAAGATTTCTATTTAAAGTCTAAAAAGTTTTTATATTATTTATTAATTATTATTATTCAAAGGTCCCCAATGTGTATTTTATCAAATATTAGATTTTTTAAAATATCAAATCTTATAAATTATTGACTAAAATCCAGGAACAGTTAGTGATATTGATTTATTCAGGGTTATTTTCATTGCTTTAATATTAAAGTGAACTTATAGGAGAGGACAGTGTAGAGGTCCTATACTATAAGAAGGACTGTGTGAGGGTCATATTTTCTGCAGTGAGCACAGTGAGGGACATTTATTTTTTTCAGATCCACAGCAAAGGGTAGATATTTTTATTCAGGAGCTTTATAAAGACTCTGTTATTTTTAACTGCACCATGTTAGGATGTGTTAAGTCCGGAGAAGATAGAAGTACAATGTGGAACAAGTATTTAGTCTGCCACCAATGGTGCAAGTTCTCCCACTTAAAAAGATGAGAGAGGCCTGTAATTGACATCATAGGTAGACCACAAGATTCAAAATTGACAAAACACATCCAGAAAATCACCTTGTCTGATTTGGGAAGATTTATTTTTCAAATTATGGTGAAAAATAAGTATTTTGGTCTCACAGCCTGACCCGCGGTGAACTCTTGAGTGTGGGAAAATGAACTGTCATTTTCTCACGCTCCAGAGTTCAGCGCAGGTCATCTGTGAGGGTGCGCAGCATTAGTGACATCACCGCTAGTCACTGATGCTGCTTCCAGCAGCTTCTCGTTCATTCATCAGTGGTTTACCGTCGGGGCAGTCGCATTAGCACCGCTCCTGATTGTAAGCTATATATCCCCCAGATATGGATTATGGCATGGGACTAAACGCCGGACAGGTATGGTATATTAAAATAAATAATAGGAGGCACAAGTAAAAATGGAGGACTTGGGGATACTTGCTGCAAAAAAACAGAACAACATACCACTCAAGTTGTTGAAAAAGATTATGTAAATGAATAAATAGTTATTTGCACAAACAATATCCCTTTAGTGTCAAAAAATCCCAATGTTTCAGATATATAGCCACTCAGAGCAATGCTTCAAGATCATACCAAAAAATACACCTTAATACTGGATGAACGTCAGGTAATTTACCTTACTGGTGAATAGGTATCTGTAGCTCTGAAGTGGCTCACTCAGTGGAATGGCAGTTGTGATGAGAAAGAGAAAACCAACCAAAACAACCAAAATGTTTCTGTGTGATGTGCAATGTGTTAGCATTTGGGGCCCCATTTTATACTTTTGTCTAGGGCCCCACTTTGCCTAAAACCGGCCCTGAGGAAGTGTAGTCACTTTTGTAAAAGTGATTTGACATGAAACATCCATTTTTGTTGCACACAGCACAGTATAATAACAATCGGTCTGAAGCCCATTTTTATATGCTGGCAAATATTATCTCAATTGAAAAGAGTATTGTGATAAGATATTTAGGTCATGTTTATAGCATTATTTCCACATACTAGTTAGGCTTTTCCCATAACTCTCATTATTTCCATCTTTACCTGCATTTTAGGCATTAGGCCACAATTGACAGACAATAAAATATCACTTTTATGATTGGTGATTAGGTCTTGTGCCAGTATATTGCAAACCAAGGCAAGGGCCAGGGCCACTGGTCATGGAATGCTCACTCAGCCCTCTGTTAATTACATATATGGGGCAGGTTTAGTAACTGAGCCTTTTCCATACATATTGGGTGCAGGCTGTGATTGTAGCTAGTTTTAAATGCAGTAGTATAAGACCTTAGATGCCATAAACTGGCACTTTCCAAAATATTGCTTTATTTCAGTGTATTGTACAGTACAAACCTTTTCAGGTACAAGCCTCCTTAGGGGGGCTAGTTAAAAAATGTGCAAAAACAATGAAAGAACATGTCTAATCTAATAAAATATAATTTTGATCACAAACATTGAATTTCAAAATGAAATCTAGAAGTGCCATTACAAACTTCAGCTAATGCTGCAAAACAACAAACCCTCATGCTACCCAAATGTTATAGTGCAGCGCCCCAGAGATCTGGTCGTTGCAGGGAGAAGACACAGGGGGGTCCCTGTCAGGCGTGGGAACCTGGCAGGTGCCTAGCGAACAGAACAGAACGTTACGGAACCGCGCCTGCACTACCTTGCGGCGGTATCCTAAGAAAGAGATAAGAAGGGAAGGATATTGTGGAACAGTGTAAACGAGATCAAGCAAAAAGGAGTACCAGTAGGAGTCGTGCCGTGAGACCGAGGCAACATCCTACTGAGGCATTTTGCCGGTGGCAGGAACACCGCGGGAGTAACTGACTTCAGGCCTTACTTCAAACTCCGAAGGACAGTTAATTATAGGTTGGCTGTCTACCTTAAAATTCCTAAGAAGACATAGGGGGCAACATTGGGAGAGGGGCGTCTCTAGGGTCCCAGAAGACCTCCAAGCCTTCCCGTCATATGGGTGCGTCCTTGCCAAAATTTACCTGGGGGACGAGAAACTAGTAACATCTGGAACTAAAGATAGAGAGAGAGCTGTAGAGAACGAACGAACGAGAACAGCAGTTGTGAGGACTATTCCGAATGCTCAGCAGGGTAGGACTACAACACACAGGCGCTAGTGGTGGGCAACAATTTCCATCTGCGAGGGAAACTCTGGAAGTGCCCATCAGACCGGCCGGTCTCTGATAGCTCTGTTAAACGTGTTCTGGATTGAGGATCCTGAAGTCTTCAGTAAAGAGGTAAACAGACTGCAACCTTGTGTCCTCGTTATTGCCTGCAACCTACACGATTACCGTCCACCTTACTAGGAAGCCCTGGGGACATACTTCACCTGTGGGAAGGTATACCATCTAGCTGCCGTTCCATCACCCCAGTGGACCCCATAGCAGCGTCGGTCAACCTGACCGAACACCACAGGTGGCGTCACAAACTCCTGACAGACTGTACCACCTTTATTGGACGCCCCTTAGCAGGGTCGCGGACTGGGTCTAGCCACCATGACAGCCTCAGAACCGAACCAGAGAGGCCCGGTACCGAAACGCGTGGCCCTGTGTCTGGGGGCGATCCAATAGCTGTTGGAATGATGGTGAAATCAAAGTGAAATATGACCCACTGGGACTCTAAATTTCAATATAAATTTGTGACAATATATAGCTGACATAATGATATTGTGTTAAACGTTGATTCATTTAGGATTAAATAATGCTTCACATATCATTTCTCATTATTTTGGTTTGTACAGATCTATTTCTGAAGATGAGCATTTTGCTGCTGTTTTTAGTATAAGCTATGAGAAGCATTGATGATAATGGATTGCAGGTATCTTCTTTGCTATCCCATAAATAGGAACATACGGCCTTATAAGTGGTGTTTAAAGAATGAATGATGCATAAAATAAACAATGTGATTTTATTACCGAACAGCAGCTGATGTGCTGATTATTATCATTATTATTGTTATTATTTTGTAAATAATATTATGCTTTTTTCATTTTTCAGATTCAAGGAGGGAAGTTGCTGGGAGAAGTTAAATAACCTAAATACTTTTACAGGTGATGTTTCTACATGGGCAATAATATTATACTTGGCCATAATACAACATCCATTTCTCGTTTTCAGCAGTTGTAACTTTTGCAGACTCTATCTTTAATTATCAGTTGTCTATGAGCTAGTGAGCAGAAGCTAGCTAGCTAGTGGGCAAAAATACAGTAAAAAAAATAAGAGATTTATATGCGTCTGCCCAATGTAGCAAACTCTCATGTATAGCAACATGGCTGACACAATACAACAGTACTGAGCTGTGTAGCTGTGAATAAAGCTTTCAGATGAGATAACCATCTAGTAGAATACAGTCATACTCTCCTACTTTTCTCAATGTTTCTTACTATTTCTTTCCATACATTTTAACATGTACTTATATCTGATTGATCATTGAGTTGGCAGTCCGACTTATCCTGAGCAAGAATAATTGCAGCTGTTTTTTGAGGGATTTGCTGCGTTTAGGAGAAAGAGAGGGAGGTGAAAATGAGGATCATAAGACGAGAAATAAATAAATTTCTTTCATTTATTCAATATTATGTTACATTGTCTTTTCAGGCTGGAAATGTGTGGGATTGCCACCTCTTTTCTGGCATTTATATTTAAACTATTTAGCACTTTGCTATCAGCAACCAAGAGTAAAGCCAAGAAGTTTACATCAAAAGTAAAGTCAATTAGGGATGGAAAGTCTTTCTGGATTTTTGCTTCTGTTATTATTATTATTATTGTTATTTCTTCATCATTTAACGTAATTTCTAGAAACATTGTTGTAAATAGTGACGAGAATGCCATGTTGCAAAGGTAATTTAAACTGTACAAATTTTCTTTTTTTGGCTGTGCTTTTCAAACTTTTTTACATGACAATAAAATAACAGTAATTACATAAAATAAATGCAGTTGTCGACCTTTATTTCTTGCGTAATTATATCTGTATAATTATTTTTACCCCAGATCGATGCCATTGTACTAGAATCTGTTAATATTGTACACTGCTCATTCCTTTTTTAATGTCTTAAAAATGAAGACATCACCTCTAAAAAATTAAATTAGACATAAATATTAGATCAAATCCTTTTGGATAAAATTTTAATTTGCCATCAATTTAGCAGCTTATTTTTCAGCGTTATTTTCAATTTTTTTGTCTAAATATTACATCGCATTTGAGAAATACACTGTATGTAAAGTATTTTTGAACCCGAACAGACTTGGAGGCGGTGTTCATTAGCTATCGTTTCTAATGGGGCTTCCACTGGCTGTGATGACCACAGCTCGCAGAGTTTGCACCAGGGGCTGGCTGGCACTTTTCAGCCTGGGGGGCAATCACAAGGCAGTGGCCCACCAGTTGCGGTGGACCACCCCTGCCCTCCTTATCTCTGGTCCCTGCATTAAAGCAGCAGAAATAACATGCTTTAAAAAATGGGAAGGTATATAGATATGGGAACAGAACGGAGCTTGCTGAATAGATATCATATGGGAATACAAGCAAGCTTACTACCTACATAGATACTGCAACAGAAGAAAGCTGACTGCATAGACACGAGAATGGAACCAAGATTACTACATACATACCTGAACTGAAATGAGCTTACAAAAAAGATATGTGAGCAGAATCAAGCTTACTACAAAGCTATGGGAAAAGAACGGAGCTTACTACAGAGATAAGGGAGCAGAGCCAAGCTTTCGCTAACTAAGTCTACTACATAGATAGAGCAATAAAACCAAGACTCCTACGTAGATATGGGAACAGAAAAAAGCTTACCGCATACATATGGTACCAGAATCTAGATTACTACATTGATACAGTGCCAGAACCAAGCTTACTGCTTACATATGGTACTATAACTGAGCTGATTTACAAACATACATACAACTCCAGAAACACGGACATGTAAAACACACAGTATGGCAGGGGTGTTGCTAGGGTCATAAAAGATCAGGGGCCCAAGCCCCAAAGTGCATGTCTCCCCATACGACCCCCCTCTAGCTATTTAAAATAGCATCTATATGTGTATAATTACAGTATATACTGTTGCTAACCAAAAACACACAATGCAATGACCAATATTATAAAATTACGGCTATAAAATGACAAATAATACGGCTACACAATGTCAACTACCATAACAACTACACAGCGAATACATAATATTATCATATTACCATTACCTCTACATAACAAAACACTTTATATAAATACCAATGACACCACTATACACCTTCTACTACATAATGACTGAAACACATTAAGCTGTTACTAAATAAAAAAAAGAAAACAAAAATGCTACTAAAGAGCAATAATACCACCTTATAGTAACCGTATATTGGTAGATCCCAGCCCTGCACATACATGTGATTACAGTACAGTCATATATAGTAACTTACAGATGACGTTTTTTTCTGATTCAGGTGCCCCTATGAAAACTATTAATTTCCCTATTTATAACAAATAATGTCCTCTGGGTTCCCAACCAGCTCTGTATACAGTGGGTACGGAAAGTATTCAGACCCCTTTACATTTTTCACTCTTTGTTTCATTACAGCCATTTGGTAAATTCAAAAAAGTTTATTTTTTTCACATTAATGTACACTCTGCACCCCATCTTGACTGAAAAGGAAAAACTGAAATATCACATGGTCATAAGTATTCAGACCCTTTGCTCAGTATTGAGCCTTCTTGGGAATGATGCAACAAGTTTTTCACACCTGAATTTGGGGATCCTCTGCCATTCTTCCTTGCAGATCCTCTCCAGTTCCGTCAGGTTGGATGGTGAACGTTGGTGGACGCCATTTTCAGGTCTCTCCAAAGATGACCATTGGGTTTAGGTCAGGGCTCTGGCTGGGCCAGTCAAGAATGGTCACAGTTTTTCTTAAGTCGCTCCTTTGTTATTTTTGCTTTGTGCTTAGGGTCATTGTTTTTTTGGAAGGTGAACCTTCGGCCAAGTCTGAGGCCCACAGCACTCTGGAAGAGGTTTTTATCCAGGATATCTCTGCACTTGGCCGCATTCATGTTTCCTTCAATGACAACCAGTCATCCTGTCCTTGCACCTGAAGAACACCCCATAGCATGATGCTGCCACCACCATATTTCGCTGTTGGCATTGTATTGGGCAGGTGATGAGCAGTGCCTGGTTTTCTCCACACATACCGCTTAGAATTATCACCAAAAAGGTCTACCTTCATCTCATCAGACCAGAGAATCTTACTTCTCATAATCTGGGAGTCCTTCATGTGTTTTTTTAGTAAACTATTGGGGCTTTCCTATGTCTTGCACTGAGGAGAGGCTTCTGTCGGGCCACTCTGCCATAAAGGCCCGACTGGTGGAGGGCTGCAGTGATAGTTGACTCCATCTCCCTACTGCATCTCTGGAGCTCAGCCACAGTGATCTTGGGGTTCTTCTTTACCTCTCTCACCAAGGCTCTTCTCCCACGATTGCTCAGTTTGGCTGGACGGCCAGGTCTAGGAAGACTTCCGGAGGTCCCAAACTTCTTCCATTTATAAGCGTCTGTTCTATAAGGAACCTTGAGAACTGCAGAAATTCTGCTGTAACCTTGGCCAGATCTGTGCCTTACCACAATTCTGTCTCTGAGCTCCTTAGCCAGTTCCTTTGGCCTCATGATTCTCATTTGGTCTGACATGCACTGTGAGCTGTGAGGTCTTATACAGACAGGTGTGCGCCTTTCCAAATCAAGTCCTATCAGTTTAATTAAACACAGCTGGACTCTAATGAAGGAGTAGAACCATCTCAAGGAGGATCACTAGGAAATGGACAGCATGTGACTTAAATATGAGTGTCTGAGCAAAGGGTCTGAAGACTTATGACCATGTGATATTTCAGTATTTCTGTTTTATTAAATTAGCAAAAATTTCTACCTTCCTGTTTTTTTTCAGTCAAGATGGGGTGCAGAGTACACATTAATGAGAAAAAAATGAAGATTTTTGAATTTACCAAATTGCTGCAATAAAACAAAAAGTGAAAAATTTAAAGGGGTCTGAATACTTTCCATACCCACTATGTATATAGGATAATATGTAAGTGGTGTATGTTACGCAATGACTACAGACATCAGATATTACACCAGTCACATATCCAGTATATACCATCAGATGTCTGTGCACGTAGTATATTACATATAGTATACAGGATATGTGACTGGTGGGTGATATGTCTACAAACATCAGATGTCATATACAGGATAGTATGTGACTGGTATACTGTATATAATACTACGAGTACAGACATCAGGTGTTTGACCATCACATACAATATTATCTACTATATAACATCTGATATCTGTACACATAGTATAAGGGTATGTTTCCATGGTCAGGAAACGTAGCTCTTTGGATGCAGCGGATACCCCGCTCCGCCCAAAGTGCTGCCCCCCTTTGTACGCGTGGTGATTCCGCCTGTGTTCATTGAGCACATGCGCATGCGGAATCACCGCATCCTGTACATAGAGTGGGTTATTTATCTTGCGGAGACGGAGCGTCTTCTCCGCAAGATAGACATGCTGCGATCTAGAAAGACGCGCTGCATGGGCGTAAATGCAGGGCCGCCAGATGCGTCCCTGCACGCATAGTGGAGATGGAATTTCATAAAATCTCCTCCACTATGCTGTAATATCTGGACGCTGCGGATATACACAGTGTCCAATCCGCAGCAAATCCTGATGTATTATGCCACGTGGAAACATGCCCTTACACATACAGGATAATATATTACTTGCATATGAAACATTGTCATACAAACATCAGATGTTGTACGGTATACACATGTGTATGTATGTAGATAGGTATACATGAGAGTGTGCATACTGTATAACATCTCATGTCTGTACGCAAAGTATAAGGCCATGTTCACACTTGCGCATATTTGCCATGTTTTTTTTTCTGCGCAGATTTGTTAACAAAACCTGATGCCAGCAAAGTGAATGAGAAACGTGAAGTGTCCTGCAGATGTTGAGTATTTCTTGACTTAGTTCACACAGGGCGTTTTTGCAATGTATGTTATTGTTGATGCTTTTCTTATGCAAATTTTCAGCTGCATTTTACAGAACCAGCAAAGTCTATGAGATTTCAGAAATCTCATGCACACTGTTTTTTTGTCATCAGGATTTTGTGCTTTGCATGTTTTTTTGCACAATGGAGCATGTCACTTTCACCATTTGTTTACCCACTGAAATGAATGGGTGGTGAAAAAATGCTGACAAAACACACCAAAAACTCAGGTATCAGGTTTTGCTGCGTTTTTGTGCCAAAACCCTGATTCTATAGAATAGGACTTTTTTTTTCAACACTTAGCTTTATCAGCATGCACAAGAGACAAATCTAGGATGCCAAAACCGCAGCAAAAACCTCATTAAAAACGCAGCAAAAAACGCAGGAAAAACAAACGTTTTTCTGCAGCTTCTTTCCTGCCAAGAGATCAGGTTTTGCTGCAGAAAAACCGCATAGTGTCAACTTACCCTTTCAGATTTGGTGCAGAGAATAATCTGCAGCATGTCAATTCTCTGTGCATTCTTCCCTGCGTTTTTCACCATTGATTTCACAATCAGTTAAAAGCGCAGGGATAAAAAATACTGGTTTTGTAGCTGCGTGTTTCCTGCAAAGAAAGGCTGAAATTTTACTTTGTGCACATTCCCCAAGGGTATGTCCACAGATATTTCTGCCCCATTTCTGTCTTTCTTTGCAGGAAAAAGGCTGCATATAGTAGTTTTTGAGGTGTTTTTTACATGCAATTTTATTGCAGATTTGTCCCCACTTATTAGGCCGGGATCACACACAGTGCGCTACGGCCGAGTCTCGCAGGTTAAAACCAAGCTCTGGCACCGACACTCCAGAGCGGAGCATGCGGCCGCACAGCAATACATGGAGCCGCACGCTCTGGAGTGTCGGTGCCAGAGCTTGGTTTTAACCTGCGAGACTCGGCCGTATCTCACTGTAGTGTGACTCCGGCCTTAAGGTACCGTCACATTAAGCGACGCTGCAGCGATATAGACAACGATGCCAATCGCTGCAGCGTCGCTGTTTAGTCGTTGTGTGGTCGCTGGAGAGCTTTTTACATTTACAATGGTAACCAGGGTAAATATTGGGTTACTAAGCGCGGCCCTGCGCCACCCTGTGTGTGATGCCGATCCAGCGATGTGCTCACTTGTAACCAGGGTAAATATCGGCCCTGCGCTTAGTAACCCGATGTTTACCCTGGTTACCATTGTAAATGTAAAAAAAAACACTACATACTTACATTCCGGTATCTGTCTGTCCCCCGGCGTCACCTTCCCTGCACTGTGTAAGCGCCGGCCGTAAAGCAGAGCGGTGACGTCACCGCTGTGCTCTGCTTTACGGCCGGCCGGCGCTGACACAGTGCAGGGAAGCTAACGCCGGGGGACGCGACAGACACCGGAATGTAAGTATGTAGTGGGGTTTTTTTTACATATACAATAGTAACCAGGGTAAATATCGGGTTACTAAGTGCGGCCCTGCGCTTAGTAATCCGATATTTACCCTGGTTACAAGTGAACACATCGCTGGATCGGCGTCACACATGTCGATTCAGCGATGTCAGCGGGTGATCCAGCGACAAAATAAAGTTCTGGACTTCTAGCTCCGACCAGCGATGTCACAGCAGGATCCTGATCGCTGCTGCGTGTCAAACACAACAAGATCGCTAGCCAGGATGCTGCAACGTCACGGATCGCTATCGTTATCATTCTAAAGTTGCTCAGTGTGAAGGTACCTTTAGTCTGCGTGAAATCTGCAGCAAAAGCACTGATAAAAGTGACATGCTGAAGATTTACATCTCTACCAAATCTGCAAGGAAAAAACATAAGGAATGTTTGCACGAGACATCAGGATTCTCAGTCACTTGATGGCATTAGGAATCCCTTTAGGTTTTGTGACAAATCTGTGCAGAAAAATCTGCGACAATCTGCAGCGTGTGCACAGGCCCTAACACATACAACATAACATATAAGAGGCATTTGATATACTGTTAGGCCGGGTTCACATTAGTGTTTGAGTCCCCAGCGTGGTGCTGTGGACTTGTTTCCTTAAGCTCTGCCTACTTCCACATGCGTCCTGTCTACCTATCTTTAACATTGTGTACGCAGGGACATGTGTTGTATGCGGTGCGACGTTTTGATGTGCCTGCCGAATGCAACATGTTGCATTTTCTTGTGTTCTAAGGGGACGTCAAAATGATGCACGCGGATGCATCCACATACAATGCATGTCCCTGCGTACACAATGTTAAAGATAGGTACGCAGGACGCATGCAGAGTAGGTGGAACTTAAGGAAAGAAGTCCGCAGCACCACGCAGGGGACTCAAACGCTAATGTGAACTTAGCCTTATACAGTATATGCATTTTTGTATGTATAATACAGATCTAGGATAGTGTGTACACGGTATAACCTCTGATCTCTGTATTATTCTTTGTACCAGGCTCCGGCTGGATCAGTCCAGGGCAGGATTCAGTATTGTGTCTCTGGTCACTCTGAGGTACAGGGATGGAGATTTATTGCAGGAGATTGAACTTTCCTGCAGATCTGGTGATCCTGGAGCTGATAACCTGTCACTGACAGGGCGACCCTGAAAGTTCACTCTCCTGCAATAAATCTCAGTGATCAGCAGAGCGGCAGCTGACTATATACAGGAGCGGCCCTGGACTTATCAGCGTCCCCTGCTCACCACACAGAAGCTCTACAGCACTCACCATCAGGTCTCCTGTCTGAGCCGCCCACAAGCTCCTCTCCGGCCGGAAGAAGATATACAGCCGCGCTCCCCCACTCCAGCAGAGCAGAAGGCCGCACATAGGGAGCTGTGCCTGCGTCTGTGTCTCCTCCACTGTGATGCTGCCTGCACAGCTAAAACAAGGCGGCCCCCTGGCAGCCTTAATCAGCTGCTTAGTGACCGGCCCAGGGGGCAAATGCCCCTTTTCCACCTGGGCCAGTCCGCCCCTGGTTTGCACCACTGGATACCTCAGTTATATCAAACATTGTGATTTTTTAAACTGTTTGTTAGTTTTATTTAAACCCCTTAGGAATAGTACCGTATATCTATTTTTATGATATACTACACACATGGACAACATTGTTGGCACCCTTCTGTTAAAGTAAGAAAAACCCACAAGGGTCATTAAAATTACATGAAAGTGCTAAAAATAATTTTCAATTTGCATTCAGTTAATATCAACTAATGAAAATTAGACATTGCTTTTAAATTGTGGCTCAACAAAAAAAAATAATGAAAATGACATGGACAAAATGATGGTACCCGTAGAAAAGATTGAAAATAATGTGACTGTAAGGATATGTTACACTAAGGTGTGTCCTGTAATTAGCATCACAAGTGTCTACCAACTTGTTATCAGTCTGCATATTTAAAACACTATTTCAGTGCTTTTGTTTTTTTTATTTTATTTGGAGGGGCTAGTAATACGCTTATCAGCTACGGTCTTCTTCTGTTCCCAGCTCTACTTCTGTCCTCTTCTGCAGTTTGTTGCCTGCCACATTGCTCCAATGTTTGCTGGGCAAACCATAGGTCACTTCACAATATAAGTCTATGATATCCAGAATGAGGGTCTCATAGACTTACATTGAGAGCTTGTGGAGAGCTGTCGATTGGGACTCGAGCAGTGTCTGGAGCACTACTGGATATAAAAGGTAGCTGCATGTTATATAAAACATTGTCATTTTTTAAACAATTTGTCAGTTTTATTTAAACACTTTAAGATTGTGATATGTATTTATATGATACACTACACATGGACAACATTATTGATACCCTTCTGTTCAAGTATGAAAACTCACAATGGTCATTGAAATTACATGACATTGATAAAAGTAATTTTCAATGTACATGTACTGAACAAAGAAAATCAGTCATTGCTTGTGAATTGTGGTTCAATAGAAAAAAAACTAGTGAAGTAGCTGGTAAGTGTCACAATTCCACCACTCTTTGAGTCTTTGATGCAGTCAGTGACAGTTCAGCCTTCCAATCTGGGGGAAGGGTGAGCCCAGCTGTCCAATCTGAGGCTGTAGCGTGCTGAGCTGTCAACTTAGTAAGTGACAGTTCAGCTGTCCAATCAGAACCGGGGTGTGATGAACTTCGTACAGGTTTCACCTGTTCTTGGTTATTATCTGGCTATTTAGCTGTCTGTCTGTATCTTATTGCTGCCAGTTGTAGCTTAGCTCAAGTGATGTGTATTTACTTTGTGCTCTGAATTCTTATATTCTGATTTTTGTAGACAGACCTTCTATTTGTCTTTTACCATCCATTTGCCTTGCCCCTTTGTTCTGGTTTAGGCTACTTTCACACTTCCGTCTTTATAAAGACGTAGCAATGCGTCGTTCTGTGCAAAAAATGCATTCTGCAAAGTTGCCTGCAGGATGCGTTTTTTTGCACATAGACTTGTATTACCGACGCATCGCGACGTATGGACACACGTTCCATACATCGTGCACTGGATGCGTCGGTAATTGGTCGGACCATCATCACAAAAAACGTTCATTGTAACTTTTTTTGTGCAACGTGTCCGCCATTTTTGACCACGCATGCACGGCTGGAACTCCGCCCCCTCCTCCCCACTAATCACAATGGGCAGGGGATGCGTTGTAAAACTGCATCCACTGCCCACATTGTGCTAAAGTTATCACAACATCCGTCTGTATGTCGGGCCGACGGTTTGCGACGGCCCCATACCGACGGAAGTGTGAAAGTAGCCTTACCTGGAATTTAGATTTTAGACCGTGAGCTCACTATGCCTCTGTTTTTCCACTTTATTTATGACAACCTCTCTTGGAATGTGTCTGTCACGGAATTACCGCGACAGAGCATTACCAGAAGACCACGGCGTCTGATGGCTTCTGCTTCATCACCGAGAAGAAGCACTTCTCCTGTGTAATAAAAGTGCTTTGTTTTCTTTCAGCAGGACAGGGGTTAATAGGCCATGTGGAAATTCCTGCTTTCAGCTGTGCTCGGGTAGCCACTCCACTCTCCTTTAAAAGCTAGGCCTTCTGGTCAGATCCTTGTCTGAGATAGCACTTGCTTGATAGACCTAGTGTAGTGAGTAGCTGGTGTTTGGAGAGCTGAAGGAATTTTATTGTGCGACAGTTGTATGGTTTGTACACTTGGAAAACTCCTCATCCTTACCTGCTTTATTTACCCTCCCTGTCCTTCACACCCTGGTGGATACCTCTGTTAATTGTGAGAGCATATTTTGTGTGAGTGGAGTTTTCTTTTCACCCTTGTCTTTGTTCCCCTGTTTGTCGGGTTGCTGTACTGTTGTACACGGTAGCGCCTCTCTTCCCCGGGTGGGGGAGGGGACAGACGCAGGGCAGCAGTCAGGAGACAGGGCGAGGGCGGAGGCCCCGGTATCCTCGCCATCTGAGGTATCCCGGGGAACAGGGCGAGTTAGGGCGCCCCCTAGAGCTAGGGCCAGGAAAGGTGCCCCTGGTCCCAGTTTACTTGCCAGTTCAATCGTGACAATGTCCCTGTACATCTTGACTAGCCTGCCTGGAATATAAGTTCCCTTCCTTTAAATATATTACTATGAGCAGAGAACTTACATTAGTGACACACTCCAGTGCTAAAATTTACAAAAATTTCTGGAGAAGTGCATTCAAGGGTGAAAAGTAGTAATCCTGTTGTTTGGTATCAATGTCTGTACAACACTGAGTATAGACCAAAGAAAACTAAAGGTACCGTCACACTAAGCGACGCTGCAGCGATACCGACAACGATCCAGATCGCTGCAGCGTCGCTGTTTGGTCGCTGGAGAGCTGTCACACAGACAGCTCTCCAGCGACCAACTATGCCGGTAACCAGGGTAAACATCGGGTTACTAAGCGCAGGGCCGCGCTTAGTAACCCGATGTTTACCCTGGTTACCAGCGTAAAAGTAAAAAACAAACAAACACTACATACTTACCTTCCGCTGTCTGTCCCTCGGCGCTCTGCTTCTCTGCCCTGTGTAAGCACAGCGGCCGGAAAGCACAGCGGTGACGTCACCGCTCTGCTTTCCGGCCGCTGTGCTTACACAGGGCAGAGAAGCAGAGCGCCGAGGGACAGACAGCAGAAGGTAAGTATGTAGTGTTTTTTTTTTTTTTACTTTTAAGCTGGTAACCAGGGTAAACATTGGATTACTAAGCGCGGCCCTGCGCTTAGTAACCCGATGTTTACCCTGGTTACCAGCGAAGACATCGCTGAATCGGCGTCACACACGCTGATTCAGCGATGTCAGCAGGAAGTCCAGCGACAAAATAAAGTGCTGGACTTTCTGCAGCGACCAACGACATCACAGCAGGATTCTGATCGCTGCTGTGTGTCAAACTGAGTGATATCGCTATCCAGGACGCTGCAACGTCACGGATCGCTAGCGATATCGTTCAGTGTGACGGTACCTTAAGGAGAGGATTATCTCAGGAGATTAGAAACAATAATATAGACAAACATCTTAAAGGTAAAGGCTATAAGACCATCTCCAGACTGCTTGATGTTTATGTTAGCCTAATTTTCATATAAATTAAAATCCTGTTTTCTCATTAATGGAGGAGGGAACTGCCCATATAAAGGTATTCCAGGACTTGTATTTGAAAGAGCTACATGCGCATATAAATAAAGGTTGTGAAATCCTTTACTTGAAAATAGGATCAATGAGGAACCCATCTTGTCTTGCAAATAGTAAAGGTACCGTTACACTAAACGACTTACCAATGATCACGACCAGCGATACGACCTGGCCGTGATCGTTGGTAAGTCGTTGTGTGGTCACTGGGGAGCTGTCACACAGACAGCTCTCTCCAGCGACCAATGATCCGAGGAAAAACTTCGGCATCATTGAAACTGTCTTCAACGATGCCGAAGTCCCTGGGTAACCAGGGTAAACATTGGGTTACTAAGTGCAGGGCCATGCTTAGTAACCCGATATTTACCCTGGTTACCATTGTAAAAGTAAAAAAAAACAAAACACTACATACTCACATTCCAATGTCTGTCATGTCCCCCGCCGTCACCTTCCCGCACTGACTGTGTCAGTGCCGGCCGTAAATCAGAGCATAGTGGTGACGTCACCGCTGTGCTCTGCTTTACGGCCGGCACTGACAGTCAGTGCAGGGAAGCTGACGGCGGGAGACGTGACAGACATCAGAATGTGAGTATGTACTGTTTTTTTTTTAACTTTTACAATGGTAACCAGGGTAAATATCGGGTTACTAAGCGCGGCCCTGCACTTAGTAACCCGATGTTTACCCTGGTTACAGGTGAACACATCGCTGGATCGGCGTCACACACGCTGATCTAGCGATGACAGCAGGGTGATCAGCGACCAAAAAAAGGTCCTGATCATTCCCCACGACCAACAATCTCCCAGCAGGGGCCTGATTGTTGGTCGCTGTCACACATAAAGATATCGTTAGCGGGATCGTTGCTACGTCACAAAAAGCGTGACGTTGCAACGATATCGTTAACGAAATCGTTATGTGTGAAGGTACCGTAAGCCTTCACAAAGCTCCATTCCTAGAAAAACGTTAAATTTGTGACTCTTTGCATAAGGGGACTGAAAAACAAATAAGATATTTTTTTCAAAGAGAATACTTATTGCACAAAACTAATGAAGTGTAAATAAAACTATATACATTTGTCAAAACTATAAATGTACTAGCTCACAGAAATCAAAAGACAAGCCTTATTTGAGCAGCAAAACAAGCATTAAAAGAATAGGTGCTTCATTTTAATTTTTTTTCTATAAAAAGTTAATAAAAGTTAAGTATTTATTAAGTGGTATGTATCCAAAATTGTGCCAATGACAACAATGGCTCATCCTACAAGAAAATCAGACCTCAATCAGATACGTTTACAAAAAAGTTATGTCTCCAAAAATGTGACAATGAAAAGAACACCCCCCAAAATGCACAATTTAAGGCCAAATTATGCCTGGTCTTTAAATTCAACTAAAAGCAAAAAAAAAAAAAAGATATCCCTTAACACAACAAAGCCTTCAAATTTTTAGATGTAAAAATACATTCTTCTATGTCAGGATTTCTTTCTGCATCATGATATTTTATTATTACAAAAGTATGTGGGCACTATGTCATGATTTCAACACTGAAGTTACCAACATTTTCCTACTTGAAACATTTTCAGGAAATGGCTGCTGGTCTTTCTTCTGAAGCAGTTTTGTTGGTGGTTTTGCCATTATTTCTTGCAGTGGCTCCACAACCAGTGTTTTTTCTAAATGAAGTAGCATTAGGAATGCAAGTGTTACTTTTAACCAATTCACGGTTTCTAAACCCTAAAGCAGTTAAAAGAAGTACCAAGATCTGAACATCCACAAAGCAAGCCACTGTTACATTGCAGTGCATTACGCTTTTATTTTGTGCTAAATATGAAGCTCTTTTTCAGGGAAATTCTGGGTGGAATCTGCCTAAAAAATATGTTGTGTACGCATTTATATAATTAAAATATTTTTCTATTACTTGGACAGCTCCTTTTTAATCACCATTGTAACGCTGATAGGGGTGGACCCATTGCATCAGAGGCCAGACTTAGCCTTGAGGGGCATGACTAAGTTTCTACTGGGTTTTCACTAGAACCTCTGATGGAGAGGATAAGCTGGGCCACCAGATATCACTCCATGGCATTTCTTGGGACTGCAGCAGCTTACTCACAGGTCAGATACAGTATACTAGGTGCAATAGAGGTGAGACAAAAGGGTAGTCAGATGGTCCGGGGTCAGGACAGACCACACAAGTTCAGAATACAAAGCCATGGTCAGGCGTCGAGAGGTAATACAGAACAATTAAACAAGCCTGGTCGGTAATAGATAACACAAGACAAAATAACACAGTACTGATTGCTGAGACTGATGGGAACTAGGAACCTAAGCTCAGTCAGTTAAAAGTGAGGAGGGTGGCACTGTCTAATATAGCACCTACTGGATTTTGATTGCCTTGGAAATTCCTGCAGGATATGGCCGTGCCCCCTATAGCCTTGTGGATATATCAGGGATATGCAGCATAGTGTGAAGTGCTGCATGGGCTCAGAGCCGTGACCAGGCAGAGTGGAAATCCAGTGAGTAGCAGAGCGGTGAGAACGCATGTGAGTTACAAATGTGACAACCATAGCTCCCCATGTAAAATTGTAGCAGCTATATTAAACTCTGATGCGTGTGTCATTCAAATGATGCTGGCTCTGGCTCTCCTGGGTCACGTGAGTCCTGTAGCCAATCAGCAGCAGCTTGGTTCTTGTTCCCTTCAGATGAAACCCGGAAGAAGTGAGTGTTTGGTGCTGACTTCTGACTACTAAGTCAACCAAGCCCCGGGAGAGCAGACACCATCATCATTGGAATCATACCTGCACTGGAGGTGAGTATACCTGTAGTTATTTTACATGGGGGAACTACAGTGATTGAGAAGGGGTTGTCCAAGTATTGGACTTTTTCTTAAAGGACTACATAAAATAAATTATAGAGGACTTTTAGTTTAGTAAAATTTTTGCAACATTTCAAGTTGTTTTACTCAAGAAAACTGGTGAAAAAAACATTTGATAATTGGACCCTTTTTTTACAATCCCATCAAAAAGGCATAAATGCTGGACTACGCAGTTTTACATTAGATGCACAATACTGTTTTTGTCTATCTAATAAAAATTAATCCAACTCTGATTAGAGTCTGGAGGTGGAAAACAAAGTTTCTCAACTATCTCCATTATGTCAGCCCATGAGAATAGATTGTTTTCCACAGACCCAAAGATCTGCAATGCCAATTTTGATCCAACAGTCAGACATGTGCACAACCCATGGAATATCATGGGTATAGAATATCATGAGAGCTATCAGTGAAAACCAAGGATAGCACTCATCCAATATGATAGGTTGTGCGCAAGAGCCCTTAAAGTAAGTTTCCCTTCAACCTCCAGTGCAAAATCGGTAACTGAGCTCCCTAATTACTATGTGCCATTACCAATTCTAGTATATTTTTTTGAACCAGAGCATCTCCTGAAGAACCCTGGTGCAGTAAGCTCTGAAACCTATATAACTTTGCCCTGGAAATCAATGTAGTTATGAGAGTCAATCCTACACATGATTTTATCTCAAACAGAATGAAATAATGGAAACAAATCAACTTGTTAGGAAGTTAGCCAACTATAAAGAGTTGGTGAAACAGGAATCATAGGAAGCTGATTTAAAGCTTTAGATAATAAACCGGGTTTGCAATGAGCTGCTTCTGAGTTTGATTTATTTGGGCAGACTTGGAGACAGAGCAGTCCCTGAGCAATGAAACTAAATACATTTTAAATCACTTCACATCCACAGCAAAACAAACTGAATCTCACATTTAGACTAAGGGAATTCGACTCAATAAATGCATCATTACATTTGTAGTCACTCAGAATAGCAGACAAACCTTGGAATATAGAGATATATTCTGTGCTGCTGTGTGTTCCTATGAAATAACCTTCAGCCTTTTATTTTTCAGACCAAATGAGCATTCTGAAAATAAAGGGCCCGCTCTATACAGAAAATACATTATTGAGCTTATCTTGCTGGTAAGCAATATCTTTGATGTTAATATTTTTAAAGGGAGGTTTTGAGTGTGTCGCTATTCTTCATTTGTCTTATGTGCTAGCCAATATGACTTAGTGCAAAATATATATCAAAAGTTGATTTAAAATCCAGTTATTTTCAGAAGATAAGAGTGAATTTGAAGATAATAGGTGTCTCGCATATTTTAGTATTTTATTTTTTATGTTTTCTCAAAATACTATTGTTACTTAGCATTACTGTTATACTAGAAACAATATATAGATTGCACTTTGCTATGCATCTGGGTTCAGTGTTTAACCGTGGTTCTTTGGAGAGAATAGAAATTATTTTGATGGTCTCAACCATCATTTATGCATACAGAACATGTGCAATGCACATCCTCTTGTAATTGCATAATAAACCTTAATGTTATAAGTAATATGCAGGACATAAGTGAAATGTAAAATGTAATATATACAGTACTGTGCAAGAGTTTTAAGTGTAACACCCATTTAAGATGCCTTCATTGGCAGGGTGTCCAGTAGTTTTCACATCAGTATGGCGCAGTGGCTTCACCCGAATCATGATGAGAGCTCTAGGAGAATGCAGAAGGGGTTGATTCAGGAAACCCAAGGCACTGCACCATCATTAGCTACTTATGAACTAAAGGTAATGGAAGTTGGGTCAAAAATTAAGGCATTAAAATAAGCAAGGTCCAAAAATTTCAAAAAATACAAATAGAGTGCCAAACTAAAAGCACATGTATATTGCTCAGTACAATGCAAGAGAATTAGAAAGAAAAAAGTGTACACAAGAACCAGTAATAATAAAAAAAACCATAATAATAAAAGAGCAACAAAAAACAGACAAAGTTATTAAAAAGTGGGAAACCTGAAAAATGGCACCAAACACCCACCACATTATACAGAGGTTGTACATTGAAATTGATGGAAAAACATACTTCACAAGGTAGTACATACAAGAAAAAAGTAAAAAAATCCTAGAGGAAAGCATTCTCTTGAAAGAGTTTGAAGAGCTATAAAAAATAATCAAGAAGGTACAAATATTACCTCTGGTGGGTAACGGTGCCTACCCCTTAGCATGTTTGGGCTATTGCCTTCTTCTTGGGGTCTAGATCAAGTGCAGGGCATTATCCGGTTTCTTCAGGACTTATCAATTCAGATTTATCATTATAAAACTGCTCAGGCCCAAGACACTGGACCATCGTTACCTACTTATGAACCAAAGGTGAAGAACGTTTCTGATTACCTATTTTTTTTTACCTTTAGGAAAAGTTATCGGCTGTGCTTCACACTTGTTCAGAATCATCTGTATTGAAAGCCAGTATGTGGGACTCATAGTTATTCTGAATACATTCCAAAGCATGTGTCTTCGGTTTATTCATTTTTTCGCCAGAACTATCTTCAGTTGACTCCTTCTTTTGAGGCTTTTGTATGATGACCCTGATCTTATTGTGTTCTCATGGAAGTCAATTAACAGTCCTACAGCCAGGGCAATGCACTGGTGGGGTGTACTGTGGTGCGTGGGGGTGCTGGACCCAAGTACAGGACTTTAAGAGAAGGACATGTTTGTACAATTCCCACCTCTTGACTGTCTTGACAATGACATGTCCCTAGCAATACATTTTGATAGGTATTTGTGTGAATGCAGACAAGACTGCACCCCAGACTCTGCACATTTGTCTAACACTACTGACACTACTGCAATAACTGAGGTGCTAATGAAGATTGGGGTGACTCAGTCCCAACAGAGGTCAAGCTGCTAAACCTAGATCCCTATAACTACTATGGAGAGGATGCTCTACAAAATTATTGCTCCCTGTTTTTTTATCCTACCTATAAAAGCTTGTGTGGCTTAAGAACTTAATTAATTAAAGGTTAATAGAAAATGTAGTTGATTCCAAAGTGAGTAAGATCTTGGTTTACCATGGCTAGAACTAAGTTTTCTAGAGATCAGCGGAGTGATACAGGAAGGACCACATTCTAATCTAATTTCCTGAAATCTGTGAATACACTCAAATTCAAACAACCTGAGATTCAATTTGTGAGAATGGCAGTTTCACACAAACTGAAAACAACATAAACCCGAAACTTAAACACAATTTGTTTGCCTTGTTGATACCGTGAGCCAAATCATGGATGACGATGATGATGATAATCATGATTCCATTTTGTCAAAAGCTGGGAACCAAAATGCGGTCACAAGGAGTTATGATCATCAGACGAGGAGGTTGCAAGCATCAGCAATACAATCTGCAGGAAATGTTCATCAAAAACATCCTCTGGGGCCAAATCAGATTTTCGCTGCTATGCTATGCAAAATGACATGAACCTACTCACTAAAGCTTCAGCAGTATAGGGAATGGTGATAGGGTAGTTTTTTTTTCTTTGCAAATTACAAATCAAATCTCAAAATTATCAAATTCACCTGAAACTATGAATTTCAGAAAATTTGACTAAAACTTAATTCTCCGCAAATTGATTTGCAAATCTCTAGTGCTGGATGAATACGTAAAAATACCCAAGATGCATGTTCATGCAGCTGGCAGTACCACTTAAATGATAATTCACATGTAGTTATCTATTAAGATTCCTAGATATTTTTCTATTTGCAATCATCTCTTTATTACTTTTCGAAGAATGGTATAAAAATAGGTATCTAAAAAATTAAAAGGAATGTGCCATAATCATAGCAAAAAATAACGATAATCATATTCCTTTTGTTGTATTTTTTAAATTTGACAGTCTAAGTCACATCACTATTTGCTCTTTAAAGACCTTTTGTGAATGAGATTGAATTCCTCCTCTCTAGCTATGCCTGATAATTAGTTTTTAGCAGGTAAGCTACAGCTTAGCTCAGGCACACAACTAGATTTGCATATGTCAGCCTGTAAATATAGTAGATTACTCCAGCATACATCAGCACATCTCTATTCTGTGTTACATTACTTCCACTCCGCTGCCTATCCATACATCCGCAATGTGCTCTTTGGAATAGAGAACGCAGTGCCTCCTGAAAGGAGAACTATAATTACAACCTAGCACAATGCTAATGTTAACTTCAAATAATCAGAGAAAGAGAGGTGTAAGAAAGTAATGCCATGTATCAGGGCATATACCTGACAGCACCTTAAGACTGAATGCGCAGGATTTCTTGTAATTATCTTCCTTCAAATGGAAATTTGTGTGTAAGAAGTAAACAACATTGCCTGTTAAAAAAATAGCACCCAACGAAAGGTTGATTATAACTGCAATATATTTTAAATTAAATAAAGAATAAAATCAAGCTAATTACTAGGAAGTCACAAAATTGACAACTTAGGTTAGAAAGCATAAGCTCAAATCAACTGTTAGGGGCATTCATATTGCATTTTAACCAACTATCAGAGGCTCTATTGAGGCTTACGGCTACAGCCCTGGAAAATTGAACTTGGACATTTGCCCTAAGGCTGGGTTCACATTGCGTTAGTGGGTGTCCGCTGACGGAATCCGTTACATGGCGCAATTAACGCTATGTAACGGATCCGTTAGCGCACCCATTGACCACAATGTATCTAACGCATCGCTAACGTATGCCATTTTTGGCATGCGTTAGCGATGTCCCGTTATTTTCTGATGGACCTCAAACGCTGCTTGCAGCATTCGAGGTCCGTTTCTCGCTAGCCTAGATGGGGCATATGCGCTAGCGGGATACCTAAACGCAATCCCTTTTTGTACATTGCGTTAGCGCATTCCGTTAGCGTATGCGCTAAACGGATTGCACTAACGCAATGTGAACCTAGCCTAATGGAGCTATGGACTTTAGTGATGCAGATGGAGTCACTGTGATCTTTGTCAGTTATGATTTTCTGCAGTATCCACCTATTTGAGACCAGCACCAAGAAAGGGATGACTGCATTCTGATGGAAACACAAAAGTAAATGGCCTCGTCAGCGCAAATTTTCTGGGTCTTCAGAAGTAAGCTGTGGAAGAGCCATTAACAGTAGGATACAGCATAATGTGAACTTCACTCAATTAGATACAATGTATGCAAACAAATGGTTTTCAAAGGGTGGTGTCCAATCTTTCTTTCTCTGCTTAATTTCTCATTTCCAGATATGCAATAATCATAATAATAATAATAAAATGTTGAAGTATGCAGATTCAAGTGAATCTGTCAACTACATTCTGCATTCCATTCTGAGTACAGCATTTAATAGTCATAGACATAGTAATTTCATCTTTTTGTTATATATAAAAATATTCTGTACAGTTGTGCGAGGACTTAATACTTTGCTTAGAGTGTACTCATGAGCTGTAAGCTCCCCTACCCACCTGTTGTTATTTCACAGCTTTCTCTCCATCAGGTCTAATTCATTAACTCTTTAAGTGTTTCGCAGGAATGTTAAAGAAAAAATAAACATTTAAGTTTTTTCACAAAAAATTAAATTTGCACCCAATTTTTTTTATTTTTTCAATGTAACAGGAAAAAATGGACTCCAAAAATTGTTGAGTAATTTCTCCTGAACATACAGATGCCCAATATGTGAGGTAAAACAACTGTTTGGGTGGATGGCTGAGCTAGTAAGTGAAGGAGCGTCATTTGACTTGAATGTAAAATTTGCTGGAATAATTAGCAGATGCCATGTCACGTTCGCAGAGCCCCTGATTTGCTTAACCCCTTTACCCCCAAGGGTGGTTTGCACGTTAATGACCGGGCCAATTTTTACAATTCTGACCACTGTCCCTTTATGAGGTTATAACTCTGGAACGCTTCAACGGATCCCAGTGATTCTGACATTGTTTTCTCATGACATACAGGTCCTTCTCAAAAAATTAGCATATAGTGTTAAATTTCATTATTTACCATAATGTAATGATTACAATTAAACTTTCATATATTATAGATTCATTATCCACCAACTGAAATTTGTCAGGTCTTTTATTGTTTTAATACTGATGATTTTGGCATACAACTCCTGATAACCCAAAAAACCTGTCTCAATAAATTAGCATATTTCACCCATCCAATCAAATAAAAGTGTTTTTTAATAACAAACAAAAAAACCAACAAATAATAATGTTCAGTTATGCACTCAATACTTGGTCGGGAATCCTTTGGCAGAAATGACTGCTTCAATGCGGCGTGGCATGGAGGCAATCAGCCTGTGACACTGCTGAGATGTTATGGAGGCCCAGGATGCTTCAATAGCGGCCTTAAGCTCATCCAGAGTGTTGGGTCTTGCGTCTCTCAACTTTCTCTTCACAATATCCCACAGATTCTCTATGGGGTTCAGGTCAGGAGAGTTGGCAGGCCAATTGAGCACAGTAATACCATGGTCAGTAAACCATTTACCAGTGGTTTTGGCACTGTGAGCAGGTGCCAGGTCGTGCTGAAAAATGAAATCTTCATCTCCATAAAGCATTTCAGCCGATGGAAGCATGAAGTGCTCCAAAATCTCCTGATAGCTAGCTGCATTGACCCTGCCCTTGATGAAACACAGTGGACCAACACCAGCAGCTGACATGGCACCCCACACCATCACTGACTGTGGGTACTTGACACTGGACTTCAGGCATTTTGGCATTTCCTTCTCCCCAGTCTTCCTCCAGACTCTGGCACCTTGATTTCCAAATGACATGCAAAATTTGCTTTCATCAGAAAAAAGTACTTGGGACCACTTAGCAACAGTCCAGTGCTGCTTCTCTGTAGCTCAAAAGTGGCTTTACCTGGGGAATGCGGCACCTGTAGCCCATTTCCTGCACACGCCTGTGCACGGTGGCTCTGGATGTTTCCACACCAGACTCAGTCCACTGCTTCCTCAGGTTCCCCAAGGTCTGGAATCGGTCCTTCTCCACAATCTTCCTCAGGGTCCGGTCTCCTCTTCTCGTTGTACAGCGTTTTCTGCCATATTGTTTCCTTCCAACAGACTTACCATTGAGGTGCCTTGATACAGCACTCTGGGAACAGCCTATTTGTTGAGAAATTTCTTTCTGGGTTTTACCCTCTTGCTTGAGGGTGTCAATGATGGCCTTCTTGACATCTGTCAGGTCGCTAGTCTTACCCATGATGGGGGTTTTGAGTAATGAACCAGGCAGGGAGTTTATAAAAGCCTCAGGTATCTTTTGCATGTGTTTAGAGTTAATTAGTTGATTCAGAAGATTAGGGTAATAGGTCGTTTAGAGAACCTTTTCTTGATATGCTAATTTATTGAGACAGGTTTTTTGGGTTATCAGGAGTTGTATGCCAAAATCATCAGTATTAAAACAATAAAAGACCTGACAAATTTCAGTTGGTGGATAATGAATCTATAATATATGAAAGTTTAATTGTAATCATTACATTATGGTAAATAATGAAATTTAACACTATATGCTAATTTTTTGAGAAGGACCTGTATTGTACTTCATGACAATGGTAAAAATTCTTTGATAGTACCTGCGTTTATTTGTGAAAAAAAACGGAAATTTGGCGAAAATTTTGCAATTTTCCAACTTTGAATTTTTATGCAATTAAATCACAGAGATATGTCACACAAAATACTTAATAAGTAACATTTCCCACATGTCTACTTTACATCAGCACAATTTTGGAACCAAAATTTTTTTTGTTAGGGAGTTATAAGGGTGAAAAGTTGACCAGCAATTTCTCATTTCTACAACACCTTTTTTTTTTAGGGACCACATCTCATTTGAAGTCATTTTGAGGGGTCTATATGATAGGAAATACCCAAGTGTGACACCATTCTAAAAACTACACCCCTCAGGGTGCTCAAAACCATATTCAAGAAGTTTATTAACCCTTCTGGTGCTTCACAGGAATTTTTTGAATGTTTAAATAAAAATGAACATTTAACTTTTTTTCACAAAAAATTTAATTCAGCTCCAATTTGTTTTATTTTGCCAAGGGTAACAGGAGAAAATGGACCCCAAACATTGTTGTACAATTTGTCCTGAGTACGCCAATACCCCACATGTGGGGGTAAACCACTGTTTTGGCACATGGCAGAGCTCGGAAGTGAAGGAGCGCCATTTGACTTTTCAATGCAAAATTGACTGGAATTGAGATGGGACGCCATGCTGCGTTTGGAGAGCCACTGATGTGCCTAAACATTGAAACCCCCCACAAGTGACACCATTTTGTAAAGTAGATCCCCTAAGGAACTTATCTAGAGGTGTGGTGAGCACTTTGACCCACCAAGTGCTTCACAGAAGTTTATAATTTAGAACCGTAAAAAATAAAAAATCATATTTTTTCGCAAAAAATATTTTTTCGCCCCCAATTTTTTATTTTCCCAAGGGTAAAAGAAGAAATTGAACCTCAAAAGTTGTTGTACAATTTATCCTGAGTACGCTGATACCCCATATGTGGGGGTATACCACTGTTTGGGCGGATGGGAGAGCTCAGAAGGGAAGGAGCGCCGTTTGACTTTTCAATGCAAAATTGACAGGAATTGAGATGGGACGCCATGTTGCGTTTGGAGAGCCACTGATGTGCCTAAACATTGAAACCCCCCACAAGTGACACCATTTTGTAAAGTAGACCCCCTAAGGAACTTATGTAGAGGTGTGGTGAGCACTTTGATCCACCAAGTGCTTCACAGAAGTTTATAATGCAGAACCGTAAAAATAAAAAATCATATTTTTTCACAAAAATTATTTTTTCGCCTCCAATTTTTTATTTTCCCAAGGGTAAGAGAAGAAATTTGACCACAAAAGTTGTTGTACAATTTGTCCTGAGTACGTTGATAACCCATATGTGGGGGTAAACCACTGTTTGGGCGGATGGGAGAGCTCAGAAGGGAAGGAGCGCCGTTTGACTTTTCAATGCAAAATTGACAGGAATTGAGATGGGACGCCATGTTGCGTTTGGAGAGCCACTGATGTGCCTAAACATTGAAACCCCCACAAGTGACACCATTTTGTAAAGTAGACCCCCTAAGGAACTTATCTAGAGGAGTGGTGAGCACTTTGACCCACCAAGTGCTTCACAGAAGTTTATAATGCAGAACCGTAAAAATAAAAAATCATATTTTTTCACAAAAATTATCTTTTCGCCCCCAATTTTTTATTTTCCCAAGGGTAAGAGAAGAAATTGGACCTCAAAAGATGTTGTACAATTTTTCCTGAGTATGCTGATAACCCATATGTGGGGGTAAACCACTGTTTGGGCGGATGGGAGAGCTCGGAAGGGAAGGAGCGCCGTTTGACTTTTCAATGCAAAATTGACAGGAATTGAGATGGGACGCCATGTTGCGTTTGGAGAGCCACTGATGTGCCTAAACATTGAAACCCCCCACAAGTGACACCATTTTGTAAAGTATACCCCCTAAGGAACTTATGTAGAGGTGTGGTGAGCACTTTGATCCTCCAAGTGCTTCACAGAAGTTTATAATGCAGAACCGTAAAAATAAAAAATCATATTTTTTCACAAAAATTATCTTTTCGCCCCCAATTTTTTATTTTCCCAAGGGTAAGAGAAGAAATTGGACCCCAAAATTGTTGTACAATTTTTCCTGAGTATGCTGATAACCCATATGTGGGGGTAAACCACTGTTTGGGCGGATGGGAGAGCTCGGAAGGGAAGGAGCGCCGTTTGACTTTTCAATGCAAAATTGACAGGAATTGAGATGGGATGCCATGTTGCGTTTGGAGAGCCACTGATGTGCCTAAACATTGAAACCCCCCACAAGTGACACCATTTTGTAAAGTAGACCCCCTAAGGAACTTATCTAGAGGTGTGGTGAGCACTTTGACCCACCAAGTGCTTCACAGAAGTTTATAATGCAGAGCCGTAAAAATAAAACAAAAATTTTTTCCCACAAAAATTATTTTTTTAGCCCCCAGTTTTGTATTTTCCCGAGGGAAACAGGAGAAATTGGACCCCAAAATTTGTTGCCCAATTTGTCCTGAGTGCGAAGATACACCATATGTGGTGAGAACCACTGTTTGGGCACATGGGAGGGCTCGGAAGGGAAGGAGTGACTTAGATGGAATGGTCTGCAGGTGTCACATTGCGTTTGCAGAGCCTCTAATGTACCTAAACAGTAGAAACCCCCCACAAGTGACACCATTTTGGAAAGTAGACCCCCTAAGGAACTTATCTAGATGTGTGGTGAGCGCTTTGACCCACCAAGGGCTTCACAGAAGGTTATAATGGAGAGCCGTAAAAATAAAACAAAATTTTTTCCCACAGAAATAATTTTTTAGCCCCCAGTTTTGTATTTTCCCGAGGGTAAGAGAAGAAATTGGACCCCAAAATTTGTTGTCCAATTTGTCCTGAGTGCGCTGATACCCCATATGTGGGGGGGGGGGAACCACTGGGCGCATGGGAGGGCTCGGAAGGGAAGGAGCTCCATTTGGAATGCAGACTTAGATGGAATGGTCTGCAGGTGTCACATTGCATTTGCAGAGCCCCTAATGCACCTAAACAGTAGAAACCCGCCACAAGTGACACCATTTTGGAAACTAGACCTCCTAAGGAACTCATCTAGATGTGTTTTCAGAGCTTTGAACCCCCAAGTGTTTCACTACAGTTTGTAACGCAGAGCCATGAAAATTAAAAAGAAATCTTTCCCCAAAAAATTATTTTTTAGCCCCCAGTTTTGTATTTTCCCGAGGATAAGAGGAGAAATTCGACCCCAAATATTGTTGTCCAATTTGTCCTGAGTACGCTGATACCCAATATGTTGGGGGGAACCACCGTTTGGGCGCATGGGAGGGCTCGGAAGGGAAGGAGTGCCATTTGGAATGCAGACTTAGATGGAATGGTCTGCAGGCGTCACATTGCGTTTGCAGAACCCCTAATGTACCTAAACAGTAGAAACCCCCCACAAGTGACCCCATATTGGAAACTAGACCCCCCAGGGAACTTATCTAGATGTGTTGTGAGATCTTTGAACCCCCAAGTGTTTCACTACAGTTTATAACGCAGAGCCGTGAAAATAAAAAATCTTTTTTTTCCCACAAAAATTATTTTTAGCCCCCAGGTTTGTATTTTCCCAAGGGTAACAGGAGAAATTGGACTCCAAAAGTTGTTGTCCTATTTGTCCTGAGTACGCTGATACACCATAAGTTGGGGTAAACCCCTGTTTGGGCACACAGGAGAGCTCGGAAGGGAAGAAGCACTGTTTTACTTTTTCAACGCAGAATTGGCTGGAATTGAGATCGGATGCCATGTCGCGTTTGGAGAGCCCCTGATGTGCCTAAACAGTGGAAACCCCCAATTATAACTACAACCCTAATCCAAACACACCCCTAACCCTAATCCAAACACACCCCTAACCCTAATCCTAACAGTAACCCTAACCACACCTCTAACCCTGACACACCCCTAACCTTAATCCCAACACTATTCCCAACTGTAAATGTAATCTAAACCCTAACTGTAACTTTAGCCCCAACCCTAACCCTAACTTTAGCCCCAACCCAAACTGTAGTCCTAACCCTAACCCTAACCCTAGCCCTAACCCTAGCCCTAACCCTAGCCCTAACCCTAACCCTAGCCCTAACCCTAGCCCTAACCCTAACCCTAGCCCTAACCCTAGCCCTATCCCTAACCCTAGCCCTATCCCTAACCCTAACCCTAACCCTAGCCCTAACCCTAGCCCTAACCCTAACCCTAGCCCTAACCCTAGCCCTAACCCTAACCCTAGCCCTAGCCCTAACCCTAGCCCTAACCCTAGCCCTAACCCTAGCCCTAATGGGAAAATGGAAATAAATAATTTTTTAAAATTTTTCCCTAACTAAGGGGGTGATGAAGGGGGGTTTGATTTACTTTTATAGTGGGTTTTTTAGAGGATTTTTATGATTGGCAGCCGTCACACACTGAAAGACGCTTTTTATTGCAAAAAATATATTTTGCGTTACCACATTTTGAGAGCTATAATTTTTCCATATTTTGGTCCACTGATTCATTTGAGGTCTTGTTTTTTGCGGGACGAGTTGACGTTTTTATTGGTAACATTTTCGGGCACGTGACATTTTTTGATCGCTTTTTATTCCGATTTTTGTGAGGCAGAATGACCAAAAACCAGCTATTCATGAATTTCTTTTGGGGGAGGCGTTTATACCGTTCCGCGTTTGGTAAAATTGATAAAGCAGTTTTATTCTTCGGGTCAGTACGATTACAGCGACACCTCATTTATATCATTTTTTATGTTTTGGCACTTTTATACGATAAAAACTATTTTATAGAAAAAATAATTATGTTTGCATCGCTTTATTCTCAGGACTATAACTTTTTTATTTTTTTGCTGATGATGCTGTATGGCGGCTCGGGACAAGATGACGTTTTCAGCGGTACCATGGTTATTTATATCTGTCTTTTTGATCGCGTGTTATTCCACTTTTTGATCGGTGGTATGATAATAAAGCGTTGTTTTTTGCCTCGTTTTTTTTTTCTTACTGTGTTTACTGAAGGGGTTAACTAGTGGGCCAGTTTTATAGGTCGGGCCGTTACGGACGCGGCGATACCAAATATATGTACTTTTATTGTTTTGTTTTTTTTATTTAGATAAAGAAATGTATTTATGGGAATAATATTTTTTTTTTCATTATTTAGGAATATTTTTTTTTATTTTCTTTTACACATTTGGAAAAAAATTTTTTTACTTTTTTACTTTGTCCAGGGGGGACATCACAGATCGGTGATCTGACAGTTTGCACAGCACTCTGTCAGATCACCGATCTGACTTAAAACACTGCAGGCTTCACAGTGCCTGCTCTGAGCAGGCACTGTGAAGCCACCTCCCTCCCTACAGGACCCGGATCTGTGGCCATCTTGGATCCGGGTCTGGAGCAGGCAGGGAGGGAGGTAAGACCCTCACAGCAACGCGATCACATCGTGTTGCTGCGGGGGGCTCAGGGAAGCCCGCAGGGAGCCCCCTCCCTGCTCGATGCTTCCCTGCACCGCCGGCACATCGCGATCATGTTTGGTCGCGGTGTGCCGGGGGTTAATGTGCCGGGGCGGTCCGTGACCGCTCCTGTCACATAGTGCCGGATGTCAGCTGCAATAGGCAGCTGACACCCGGCTGCGATCGGCCGCGCTCCCCCCGTGATCGCCGCCGATCGCGCTGGACATTCTATCCCGTCGGTGGTCATAGGTGCCCACCCCACCTCAACGGGATAGTACGTCCGATGTCAGAAAGGGGTTAAACAGTGGAAACCGTTCACATGTGACACTCTTTTGGAAGCTAGACCCCTCAGGAAACTTACCTAGAGGTGTGGTGAACATCTTGAACCCCCAGGCGCTTCACAGAAGTTTATAACGCTGAGATGTGAAAATAAAAAAGACACATTTTTCCAACAAAAATGTTTTTAGCCCCATATTTTACATTTTCACAAGATTAACAGGAGAACTTTCACTAGACGTCATGGGTCAGAAGGGAAGGAGAGCCATTTGACCTTTTGCAAAGCTTGCTCGTGATGTGGCGGCATCTCATTGGTGGTCAGGTGTCAGCTGCTCTGATGATGTGGCAGCCCCGGATTGGTCCGCGAGCAAGGTCCTGTCCATCTGGACATGAACTGAACATATGAAAGGGTCTCAGAGGTGCATGCGGGCGTGCTAGTATCACCCTTGTTAAATGTGTGTAAGAGACATTGCACCAGTGTGGTCTTTATCAGCATGTCCTCAGTGTCAGCAGTAAGCCGTTAGAATTCAGGTTCTCCAGAGAGGAGAATGTTAGTTTGAATTCAGGGCTGGCGTCTAGCCATTAGAATTTCAGCACCTCTCGAGATGAGTTGGTTGAGTGAATTTGCTGATTGTGTGACCACTGTCTGCTTCTTACCCCGTTAGCGGGCTACGTTACCCTGTGAGGTTAACAGGGGTCGTATCTAGCTCCATACGCATACATTTCTATTTGCGAGTGACACAGCTCAGTTGCAGAGCATCTGTTCCATTTCTGTGTGCAAGTGACAGAGCTCAGTTGCAGAGCAACTGTTTTGTTTCTGTGTGCGAGTTCAGTTTTATGTGCCGTTCCAGTGGTCCCATAATTTTAATGTGAGCAAATTCCAGGGCATGGCAGGTACCAGGTGCAAGTTGCTTTGTGCCAGGTTTCCTCTTCATGTTTCTATGCCAAGACCTGGATAAGGAGAAGGGGAAGAAATAAGGGTGGTTTTCAAAATGGTATGTATTTCAGACTTGTTTAGAAAATATCAGGATCTTGTCAGCACCGGAGCACTGCCATGGCTGAACAGGGTGACTCACCCAAACTGCGGGAGAGCCCGGGGTCAGATGCCGCAGGGAAAGCTCAGGCAGATGGGACCTGAGCAGTGTGCTGAGTATGACAGAGAACAGATGGACCTACGATCATGTGACCACAAGGGGCGGAGCTTAGCATCCTGCTGCTGGAGAGGGCAGTGCAGTACAGAAGGGGTGAGCAGAGAATAGTCAGAACGTAAGCAAGGAGTCATACACGGAGATAGCAGCGCAGTACAAGAGGGACAGGCAGGACTCTAAACGGGGACAGAACCAGATCAGAACCAGACAAGCACAAAGTAGCACAGGCACAAAGCACAGGCACAAATCACAGACACAGGCACAACAGGGTCACACACACTCGGCCAAGGGTCAGAGTATAAGCGATGAGGAATGAGCAAACAATGAGGCTATAAGAAGCCTCCCAGAATCCCATAGTGAGGCCGTCCAGATTAACCTCTGAACTGCCTAATCCCACAAACTATGCAGATCATGACAGTACCTCCCTCTCAACGGGGGACCTCTTGACCCCCAGGTTTCCCAAGATGCCGGGCATGGAATGCACGAACCAGATGATCAGCATGTACCAATCTGACTGGTACCCATGATCGATCTTCCGGACCATACTCCCTCCAATGTACCAAATACTGCAAAGACCCTTGAACCCGCCTGGAATCCACAATATGTTGTACCTCAAACTCCATATGTCCCTCAACTAAGACTGGAGGAGGAGCAGCTTCAGTATCTTCACTCACCGCCCCCAACGGTTTAAGTAAAGACCTATGAAAAACATTATGAAGTTTTAAGGAGGGAAAAAGACGGAGGCAATAGGTTACTGGGTTCACCACTTCGATGACCTCATAGGGACCAATAAATTTAGGTCCCAATTTGGTGGAGGGTAATCGAAGATTTATATTTCATGTGGACAGCCACACTTTATCCCCACAAAGCAGCATCTGAGCAGAATCCCTTTTCCTATCTGCAAAACGTTTATAGTTCTCCTGAGCTTTAGAAATATTTAAACGAACCTTAGTCCAAAGATCCTTGAGACGACTGACCCCGTCCTCTGCCCCGGGACAACCAGAATCTATTCGAGAAAATTCACCAAAATGAGGGTTAATCCCATAATTAATGAAAAATGGTGACCTACCGGTAGATTGGTTTACCTGGTTGTTGAAGGCGAATTTTGCTAATGGTAAGGCATCAGACCAGGGTAGAAGTCAGGCAACAAAGAATTTGTTCAAGCGACTGGTTGGTGCGTTCAGTTTGTCCATTGTTTTCTAGGTGACACGCTGAGGAAAAAGACAGAGATATCCCCAATTTTTGGCAGAAGGCCCGCCAGAATTTAAACACAAAGTGAGTCCCTCTGTCTGACACAATATTCATGGGGACCACGTGTAAGCATACCATCTGGGACAGGAAATATCTGGACAGCGTCTCTGCTGAAGGTAAACTTGTCATGGGTACAAAATGTACCAATTTAGAGAATCTATCCACCACTACCCAAATAACCGCATTACCATGGGATGGTGGAAGATTGGCGATGAAGTCCATGGACAAGAGAGTCCATGGCCTTCCTGGGACTGGCAAAGGCACCAATTCCCTGGCTGGCCAGCAACTCGAGCTCTTAGAACGGGCACATATCCCACATGCTGCAACATGTTTCTTGATATCTGAAGCCAATTTAGGCCACCAAAAGACCCTTGCCACTGCTTCCAATGTGGCGGCCATACCAGGGTGTGCACTCAACTTCAAATCATGGAACTCCCACAGGAGTTTGTTGCACAAATGCTGCGGGACAAACAATTTGTCTACAGGTTGAGAACTTGGAGCCAAAGATTGAATCCCCACAATCTCTTACTCCAACTCTGACGACACCTCGGCAACTACAAGACTGGGTTGAAGAATGGAGGATGGTGGATCGGGGGCGGATAATGGCTCAAAACTGCACAATAAGGCATCAGCCTTTAAGTTTTTAGACCCTGACCGAAAGGTAATGGAAAACTGAAATATGGAAAGGAAAAGTGACCAGTGAGCTTGCCTGGGAGTCAGTCTTTTAGCAGATTTGATGTACTCTAAATTTTTATGGTCAGTGATAACCGTAATGGGATGAGCCGCCCCCTCCAAAAAGTGCCTCCATTCTTCGAACGCCAATTTAATGGCCAGAAGCTCTCTGTTGCCTACGTCATAATTTTTCTCTGCCGGAGAAAATTTCTTAGAAAAATAGGCACAGGGCCGGAGATTAGTCAGAGAAGCTGGTCCTTGCGACAAAACTGCCCCCACCCCACCTCAGAAGCATCCACCTCAACCACGAATGGTTTGGAAGGGTCTGGTTGGACCAGGATAGAAGCTGATGAAAAACAGTTTTTTAGCATTAGAAAGGATTGTTTAGCTAACGAGGACCAGTTTTAGACATCTGCCCCTTTACAAGTGAGGTCCGTGAGAGGCTTAGTCACCTTTGAAAAACCTATAATAAACTTGCAATAATAATTTGCGAATCCCAAAAAGTGTTGGAGTCCCCTAAGGTCCTGGGGCTGGACCCACTCCACAATAGCTTGCACTTTCTTAGGATCCATGCGAAACCCCTGAGGTGAAATTATAAGACCTAGAAATGACAATTCCTGAACAAAAAATTAACATTTCTCGAGTTTGACAAACAATTGATTTTCTCTGAGCTTCTGAAGCACTGTTTTAACATGCAACAAATGGGAAACTCTGTCAACAGAATGTAACAGGATATCATCTAGGTATACCACTACAAAACGGCCAATGAGATCCGAAAATACCACATTGATAAAGTTTTGAAACACTGCCCAAATGGCATTACTAGATTTTCAAACAACCCCTCAGACGTAAAGAAAGCCGTTTCCACTTGTCTCCTCCTCGTTTTCTTATTAAGTTGTAAGCCCCCCCTCAGATCCAGTTTAGAAAACCATTTGCAGCCAGAGAGCTGGTTACAGAGATCAAGAATCAACTGTAGGGGATATGTGTTCTTGACAGTAATTTTATTTAGTTCTAGAAAGTCGAGGCCATCTTTTTTCTTTACAAAGAAAAACCCTGCTCCTACCTGGGAAACTGAGGGTCTAATGTGCCCCTTACGGAGACTTTCAGAAATATAATGTTTCATAGCAAGGTGCTCGGGGCCTGACAGATTGAACAGGCGAGCTTTGGTCAATTTAGCTTCAGGAATCAGATCGATGGCACAATTAAATGGCCTACGAGGGGCTAACACCTCAGCCTCACTCTTAGAAAACACGTCCTCAAAGTCTCTCAGGTACTCCGGAATACCCTCCAGACTATTAGAAGACACAGAAACAGGTTTAGCGATTTTCACACAACAAACTGATTTATGGTAACAGTCAGCACACTTGGACCCCCACTTAACAATCTCCCCAGATTCCCAGTCAATCACTGGGTTATGGCACCGAAGCCACAGCATGCCCAGCACCAGCCCTGCTGGTAATTTGTCCATGACAAAACATTCAATCTCTTCCGCATGGGAAGAAACAATTTTCAACACAAATTTTTCAGAAACAGAAATAATCCCAGTTCGGGTAATAGGAGATGAGTCGATAGCCACGACTTTAAGTGGTGTAGGAAGCCTGACTGTCCCTATCTGGTATTGGGAAATGAGATCAGAGCTGACCAGGTTGAGAGATGAACCACTGTCCACCAGTGCTGTAGAGAAAAAACGGACATTGTTTACCAGCAGTTCAACCCTTAGGTCAACTTAAAGACATGAGGAAGAAAGTACCTGCAGGTCCAGGCAGCCTCCTTGAACACTACCCAAATCTAGTAGTTTCCTGTCGCTTTGGAGGATGATGGGCATGAGGTGCAATCCTTTTTCCAATGAACAGACTCCCCGCAATAAAAACAGAGCTGCTTCTCCTGGTGGCATCTCCTCTCCATCTCCTTGACCGAAGTGGCGCCAATCTCCATGGGTTCAGGAGAGACACAAGTCTCTTTGCTGCTGGAAAATAGGGATGTCTCAGACTGCATGACACCCCTAGCCCGAAGCCTGCGGTCCATGCGCACTGCCTGAGTAATAGCATCCTCCAAGGTGTCAAGTGGTGGATGAAGGGCCAGAGCATCTTGGAGGTGTTCGGACAGGCCACTATGGAATAAGCACCGAAGGGTGGCATCATTCCATAAGACCTCTGCTGCCCAGCATTGAAACTCTGCACAAATCCACTCAGCCAAGTGTTTACCCTGATGCACACTCATGACCATATCTTCAGCCATACGTACTCTGTCAGGCTCATCATATATGCGGCCCAAGGCTTCAAAGAAGACATCGACAGTCATTCTCTCAGGGGCAGTGGGAGACAGAGAAAAAGCCCAGGCTTGGGGGGCACCCCGCAGTAAAGAAATAACGACCCCCACCCTCTGAAACTCGTCCCCAGAGAAACGGGGCCGTAAAGAAAAAAACAGCTTACATCCCTCCCTGAAGGACCTAAACTCCTTTTTATCCCCTGAAAAGAAATCAGGTAATTTGACCGGAAATTCAGGGGATACCACAGATACATCGCTACTCCCGGAACCAGGAGACCCTGCCGCAACGGCCTCCTGCACAGTGTCCACCAACTGCTGTTGGGTATGGGCCATCGTGTGCTGTTCCATATTGAGCTTTTGGAATATTTGGGCTAAATGCTTGACCTGATCAGCCAAAGCCTGCAGGGGATCCATGCTGCTAATTTGCACAGGGAAAAACAAAACACAAACAACTTTCCCCAACCCTAAAAAATGTATGGTCGCTTATAATATCAAAATCCTGTCAGCAACGTCGCACTGCCATGGCTGAACAGGGTGACTGACCCACACTGCGGGAGAGCCCGGGGTCAGATGCCGCAGGGAAAGCACAGGCAGACGGGACCTGAGCAGTGTGCTGAGTATGACAGAGAACAGAAGGACCTACAATCATGTGACCACAGGGGGCGGAGCTTAGCGTCCTGCTGCTGGAGATGAGTGCAGGATTCTACAGGGAACCTGAAGTAGAGGAGAGGGGAACTCAGGTCAGACAGGCAGGGGTCATACACGGAGAGGGCAGCGCAGTACAGAAGGGGCGAGCAGAGAATAGTCAGAACGTAAGCAAGGAGTCATACACGGAGATTTCAGCGCAGCACAAGAGGGACAGGCAGAACTCTAAACAGGGACAGAACCAGATCAGAACCAGAAAAGTATACAGTAGCACAGGCACAAAGCACAGGCACAAAGCACAGACACAGGCACAACAGGGTCACGCACACTCGGCCAAGGGTCAGAGTATAAGCGACGAGGAATGAGCAAACAATGAGGCTATAAGAAGCCTCCCAGAATCCCATAGTGAGGCCGTCCAGATTAACCTCTGAACTGCCTAATCCCACAAACTATGCAGATCATGACCGAAAATCCAGTAAATAGTATCTCCTCATTAAGTCCATGCGGTGCTAAACATGCAGGTTGTGGATCCATTTGGATTCACATCCGAGTAGCTTGATGTCGATGTCCCCTCCTCTGATGTTTGTTCATACTTATTCCTAGCCATTTAGATTCTATTCTAATGGACGGTTCTTCTGAGCTTCCAGGAAATGTACGACTACAGAGCTCAGAGTTTTTCCCTTCTCCCTGGCATGTTTGGCCGTAGAGATGCTGAAGAGGTGTAGTTGTGTTTTACCGCGTAGCTCCTATGTCGTCTGGCAGACTTAGACCTTAGATGTTTTGGAGGTCAGATTTTTATTAATGTTCTGCAGGTCTGCTGTCATGTTTGGTGAACCCCTGATGTTCCTTAACAGCAGAAACCCCCACAAGTGACATAATTTTTGAAACAAAACCCCTCAAGGAATTTATCTAGATGTGTGGTGAGCACTGTGAACCCCTAGTGTCTTCACAGAAGTTTCTAATGTTGAAGCAGTGAAAAACAAAAAAAATTCCCCACAAAATGTTCTTTTAGTCCCATTTTTTTCTATTTTCACAAGGACAAGACAAAATTTACCCCCAAAATTGTTGTGCAATTTCTCCTAACTACACCAATACCCCATATGTGGTCAAAAACTACTTTTGAGGCACAGTGCAAAGTTAAGAAGTGAAGAAGTGACATATTTAGATGTCGTTTAGATTTTGCTGAACTGTTTGAAGGTGCCATGTCACATTGCTAGAGCCCCTGAAGTGCCAAAACAAAAGAACCCACCATAAGTGACCCTATTTAACAAACTACACCTCTAAATTAATTAATCTAGGGCTCCAGTGATCATATTGACAGCACAGGTGTTTCACACAATTTTATACAACTGGGCAGTAAAGAAAAAATAAGTACATTTTTACCACTAAATTTTATTTTAACCCCAGATTTTACTATTTCACTCTGGGAAATTAGCAAAAATAGCACCAAAATGTGTCCCACAATTTCTACTTAACGTATAAATACTCTATATCTGGCTGTACAGTACTGGTTAGCCACACGGCAAGACTCAGGAGACACGGAGCGCTATTTGCCTCCTGGAGCACAGATTTTACTAGAATAGTTTGCGGACTTCACATACAAAGCCACTAAGTGCTAGAAGAGGAAAATCCTACCTCAAGTTACTCAACTTTGAAAATTACACCCCTTTGGGAGTTTATCTACAGGTGCTGTGACGATTTTGACTTCATGGGTCTTTTTTTTTATAAATAAGCAGTAGTGGATGTACCTGAGTGAGTCTCCAGTACGTTAGAGAGCTCAGTACGTTGAGATGCCCAGCTCATGCTTCTGGAGACATACATCTGTAAATTAGACAGAGTGTCCATCACTACAGAAATGCCAAACATGTGGACTCTAAATATGGCTTAGGCACACTGTGGGGCTCAGTAGTAAGGGGGCATTTGGATTTGGGAGTATAGAATTTGGTGAATTTCGTTTGGGAGGGCGAGGAGCTCCAGTGCTTTTACAGAGCCTTTATACTAACGGCAACGTGGAAGCTCCTATATTATTTCCATGGAAGATTACCTAAGCCGGGTCTTGCTTTTTTTGTGGATTGAATTAAACATTTTGTTGGGAACATTTTACATAACATTTGGGATTGAGTCTATCCAGCGCCCTTTGTTGAGCACTTACATCGGATTTTCCATCTAAATCTTTGAGTAATGATAATCAGATGAAACTCCAGACATAGCCATTCACAGTAATGAGGCAGCAGAGTTACTCTGGACTCCATTTGGCCTCTGTTCAGTGTTAACCTTATTTTCAGAAGTGCACAAAACAGTGGCATACCGCCCTTTTATGCACACCTAAAAAGATGCACACCATTAAATCACAAATCAGATGATGTCCACAGTACTTCCATCTGCGTCATGTTAGGGAATCTTCCGCCAAAGGTTCCATCTGAATCACATATTTCAGAGTTTTACATGGAAATCCAATTGTAAGTGCTTAGTGTAGAGCGCAATAAATGTGAGCTGAACCTTAGTGTAATTTTTGGGAGGAAGAATGAAAAAAATCATCAGCAGGTAAAAAATGTTTTTATTTATTTTTCACACTGTTCCTCTTGCGGTATAAGTGATTAGACGACTTTATTCTTTTGGCTGGTGCGATTATTACAGCTATACCAGATTTATATTTTTTTGTGTTTTGCTGCTGTCACATACTAAAAGATGTCTTTATTGCAAAAACAAGTTTTTGCATCCCCATATTTAGATAGCCATAATTTTTCCATATTTCGACTGACAGAATCATGTGAGGGCTTGTTTTTGTGGAACAAGTTAACATGTTTATTAATACCATTTTTGGGCACATTACATTTTTTTATCACTTTCTATTTCAATTTTGGGAGACAGATTGAACAAAAAACAGCATTCTTTTCTGTAGACAGATTCTTTTTCTATGCCGTTCTGCGTGTGGTAAAATTAATGAGACGGATTTATTTTTTGAGTCAGTATGATTACAGCAATATCTAATTTATATATTTTTTATGTTTTGGCTTTTATGCAATAAAAACTATTTTATAGAAAAAAATTTTTTTTATAGCTAAAAAAAAATATTTTTCCACTGACAGCTTTATGATGGCTTGTATTTTACTAGACAATATGGTGTTTTTAGAGATACCTTTTTTATTTTTATTTATTTTTCTGATCGTATTTTATTCCACTTTTTGTTTCTTGGTTCGATGATAAACCATGTTTTTTGCCTTGTTTTTTATTTATTTTTTAACAGTGTTCACTGAAGGGGGTTAACTAGTGGGGCAGTTTTATAAGTCTGGTCATTTTGGTTGCGGTGATGCCAAATATGTGTACTTTTTTGTATATTCTTACTTTTACATAAATAAGTGTATTCATAGGATTAATATTTTTTGTTTTTACAGGCCACCATCATTGCATGACCTCGTGGCCATTTTTCTGCCCAGGGTCACCGTGCAGACGATCGGCACAACTCGGTCACCATTGACAGTGGCATTTGAGGGGTTAAATGCCCCCGATCGGTGCTAGCATTAATTATGGGCATCGCTGCAGGGTGTCAGCTCTCATATAGAGCTGACATCCGCATTTGATCACGGCAGCGCCAGGCATGAGCCAGCACGATCATCACGCTGTATATATAATGTGATTTGTGGGAATGCAGCTCCCGCAGCGCCATATCTAATATATAATTGCCTAGAATACTACTTCCTGCAATTTGTGCCAACTTCCGTGGCTTTGTCCGGAGCTAATGTCCGGAGCTAATGTCCGGAGCTAATGTCCGGAGCTAATGTCCGGAGATTAATTGCCTAGAATACTACTTCCTGCAATTTGTGCCAACTTCCGTGGCTTTGTCCGGAGCTAATGTCCGGAGCTAATGTGCGGAGATAATGTCCGGAGCTAATGTCCGGAGCTAATGTCCGGAGCTAATGTCCGGAGATAAGTGACGTCAACAGTGTCCAGTGTCTGATTGGTTGCCGCCTGCTGCGAGCGACCAATCAGAAACGTGCCGTACTGTGACACACTCCGCCCGCCATTTTGGTGTGATTTTTGAATTTTTACCTCACAGCAAGTTTCTACTGCGTGGAGGCGGGCCCAGTGACGTTGCTCTTCAAGCTCCTGCCGAATTTCGTCAAAAAAATGATAATACCATTTACCAAAACTATATATATTTAGTTGTGAAGTGGTTCAGTGACATTTTCACACCAATTTTGAACTTTTGTTTGGTGTTTTCTCCATATACTGCCTATTATTTTTGTTCTTTCTTACTATTATTTATTAATTGTATTATTCTTACATTTGAATAAATAAAGTATATATGGATTCTAGACTCCCGATTCTTTAGAATCGGGCTGCCATCTAGTATACCATATTTTTCAGATTATAAGATGTACTTTTTCCCCCAAATTTGGGGGGAAAATGAGGGTGCATCTTATAATGCAGATATACCTTAATGGCCACGGTACAGCAGGGTCCCAGGGTCACGGCATCAGGTGGAAAGAGTGGAGCATTGCTGCAGGCCCCAGGGGGTGTTCAGATGAGAGGCGAGCCACTGCGGGTGTCCGGTGCTGCGGGTTGTGTCCCGTCCTGTGGGGGCTCTGCTGATAGAAATGCCAGAGCCCCCCGCAGTTCCATGGTTTCTGACTCAGGGAAAATGGCTGCTGGGGCTGCACATGAGCAGATGGAGATCTCGGCATCAAGATCTCAGGAAATGAGATATCTATCTGCGCATGCGCCACCCCGGCAACCATTTTCCTGGAGTCCACCACATAGGAAACTATGGAACTGCAAGGGCTGTGGACTTTCACAAAATGTTGGCAGAGCCCCCCCCAGCAGCGGATACCACCTGCAGCACCGGACACTACCTGCAGCACCGGACACCTGCAGCAATGCGCACATCTGAACACTCCCTCATCCCAGCCTGCGGCCTGCAGCAATGCTCTACTCTTGCCTCCTCCATCAGCAACCCTAAGACCCCGCTTAAAGCAGCCACCACCCCTGGTAAGCAATAAGATGCATGGATTATAAGAAGCACCACCATTTAATTAAAAACAGTTTTTTTCCTATTTTTCTCCTCAAAATTTGGGGTACATCTTATAATCCTGAGTGTCTTATAAGCCGAAAAATAAGGTATACATATATATATATATACAGTATATGCAGCGCATATTTGGAAAGGATTAATCATCCTTCAAATATACTTTATAATTGAAATCAGAAAGAAAGCCTTTCATAAACATTCTGATTTAATTTACAAGGTATATTTGAAAGATTACTAAAATCGCTTGCTCTACAATATTATTAGACAAGATGGAGGACCAATAGTATCACATCGGGAGGACAGTAATGTCACGATGGGGGCAAGCTTTGCAGCATTGAGAATCTCTCCCCTATGTGCTCACTCATCTATCCACTCTCTCTTTCTCCATGTGCTGACTTCTCCCATCATCTGTGCTCTCTTCTTTGACCTGTGTACCTCATGTGCTATCCCCCTTTTTTGCTGTCTCTCTCCTTCCTGTGCTGCGTTCTCCCCTCAAAGACAATACTGACATTACAGCAGGAAAACACAGAGGATATATTTTGTGAGGTTAAATATTGTTTCAAAACAGTCAGTGAAATATTTTACCTGACAAAATAAATCCTCTGTTATCCCCTGCTGTAATGTCAGTATTGCTTTGCTTCCTACCCTGCCCAGGAGATGTGGTATGCTCCGTACATGGTCAGACACAGACAAATTTTAAAATGAAATTTCATTCATGGTAAAACCCCTTTAATGTGACCGGCTTCCTCTGCCTGTAGTCACGTCGTGCATCTGCCACTGGCATCAGCCGAATGATTTGCTGACTATTGCCTATTTTGTACAGGAGGAGCGCATGAGCAATTTTAATGTGACTGCCACTATCTGTCTGCACAAAGATGGCAGCAGTCTGATTTACTGCACCTGTGCAAATTCCGTGCAGGCGCAGTAAATCAGACTGCTGCCATCGTTGTGCTGTCAGATAGCGGCAGTCACATTAAAACTGCTCATGCGCTCCTCCTGTACAAATATGGCGGTGGTCAGCAAATCATTCGGCTGATCCCTGCGATGGCATGTTTGCAATAATGTTCCTCTAGTTGTACAGCACAAGAGGCTGTGTATAGCATATACAGTTTGTGTGTGTCTGTGGTGCATACAGCGTATACAGTGTGTGTGTGTGTGTGGTGCAGCAGTGTTCTGCTGGGGCATCGTGCAAGGCTGGTACCACCAGCAGTTTCCATATTGAGACACCCATCACTTGGGTGTCCCAATATGGAGGTCGGTGAACTTCTGCCGCTTGGATTCTGGGATCTGGACACATCTGGACAGAACAGAACGTGAAGACACTACAAGGTAAGTACCGTTTATATTATTATTATTATTATTATTATTATTATTATTATTTATTATAGCGCCATTTATTCCATGGCGCTTTGCATGTGAGGAGGGGTATACATAACAAAAACAGGTACAATAATCTTGAACAATACAAGTCACAACTGGTAAAGGAGGAGAGAGGACCCTGCCCATAAGGGCTCACAATCTACAAGGGATGGGTGAGGGTTAGGGGTGCTGGCGCCGCAGGCCTGAGGTAACTATGCTGCAATAATCTATTTTTTGTCCTGCTGAATGCTTATTAGCCTGGATGTGGTGCTGGATGTTGTTACCAGCGTAGTGTTATTTATTCCAATATATTTGGTACACTAGCACACCAATGTTTGCTATTAGGACTGTACTTTTTGACTAGAGCAATCTGTTTTCCTCTTACCTGCGGCCCCTGGTGTAGTTGTCACCTTTCAGAGTTTTCCATCTGGTCTATGCATTTTATATTGTATGTATTTAATGTAGATGTTTTTTGATTATGATCCCTCTTAGTGCAGTATTTTTATATAGGTTTATATGTTACTATTGCATGGGATTTCTGTTATAGTAATCCCCTGCATGGACACAGGTGTATTGTTTTTAACACGCTGTGTATTGTGTATCTAGTTTGGCTTATAAGGGATCGGTGAGGATACAGTAGGTGAGGATAGAGCTGGTCGTGTAGTGGTTTGGTCGATCAGTGGTTACTGCAGGTTGTAGGCTTGCCGGAAGAGGTAGGTCTTCAGGTTCATTTTGAAGGTTTTGATGGTAGGTGAGAGTCTGATATGTTGTGGTAGAGAGTTCCAGAGTAGGGGTGATGCGCAAGAGAAATTTTGTATGCGATTGTGGGAAGAGGAGATAAGAGGGGAGTAGAGAAGGAGATCTTGTGAGGATCAGAGGTTGCATGCAGGAAAGTTTCGGAAGATGAGGTCACAGATGTATGGAGAAGACAGGTTGTGGATGGCTTTGTATGTCATGGTTAGGCTTTGTACTGGAGTCTCTGGGTAATGGGGAGCCAGTGAAGGGATTGACAGAGGGGAGAGGCCGGGGAATAGCGGGGACAGGTGGATTAGTCGGGCAGCAGAGTTTAGAATAGATTGGATGGGTGTGAGAGTGTTAGAGGGGAGGCCACAGAGCAGGAGGTTACAGTAGTCGAGGCGGGAGACGATGAGGGCATGGACTAGTGTTTATGCACATTCTTGGTTTAGGAATGTACGGATCCGTGAAATGTTTTTGAGTTGAAGGTGGCAGCAGGTGGAAAGGGCTTGGATATGCGGTTTGAAGGAGAGACCAGTGTCAAGGATTACCCCGAGACAGCGAGCTTGTGGGACTGGGGAGAGTGGGCAGCCGTTTACTGTAATGGATAAGTTCGTTGGGGGGGTCACGTGAGATGGGGGAAAGACAATGAATTCTGTTTTGTCCATGTTAAGTTTTAGAAATCTAGCGGAGAAGAAGGATGAAATAGCGGATAGACATTGAGGGATTCTGGTTAGTAGGGTGGTGATATTTGGTCCAGAGATGTAGATCTGTGTGTCATCAGCATAGAGATGATACTGAAAACCGTGTGATTCTATGAGCTGTCCCAGGCCAAAAGTGTAAATGGAGAAGAGCAGGGGCCCTAGAACTGAACCTTGTGGGACTCCGACAGATAGGGGGTGAGGTGAGGAGGTGGTGTGTGAATGGGAGACGCTGAATGTTCGGTCAGTTAGGTATGACGAGATCCAGGATAGGGCCAAGTCTGTGATGCCAAGGGATGAGAAGATCTGTAGTAATAGGGAATGGTCCACTGTGTTAAAGGCAGAGGACAGGTCCAGGAGGAGGAGGATAGAGTAGTGTTGCTTGCTTTTGGCGGTTAATAGGTCATTGGTGACCTTAGTTAGGGCAGTTCCAGTGGAGTGGTGTGACCGGAAGCCTGATGGTAAATGGTCGAAAAGGGAGCAGGAAGATAGATGGGAGGACAGTTCAAGATGGACGTGTTGTTCCAGTAGTTTTGAGGCAGAGGGGAGAAATGATATAGGGCGATAGCTAGATACAAAGGATGGGTCAAGAGAGGGCTTTTTGAGGATAGGTGTGATTGAGGCATGTTTAAAGCTTGAGGAGAAAACGCCAGTTGTTAGTGATAGGTTGAAGAGAAGGGTTAGAGTTGGGATGAAGACTGTGGCGAGGTTTGGGATGAAGTGGGAAGGGATCGGGTCAAGTGCACAGGTGGTGAGATGCGATCTTGAGAGTAGAGTGGAGAGTTGATCTTCTGTAATGGTGGAGAAGTTGGTTTTTGAGGTGGAGGGCTGGGTAGTTGGGAGGAAGGGCTCTGGGGGTTGTCAACTAAAACTGTCTCTGATGTTCTCAATCTTCTGCTTGAAAAATGAGGCAAAGTCTTCAGCTGAGATGAGTGGGGAGGGAGGAGGTGCTGGGGGACGGAGGAGAAAGTTGAAGGTGTTGAAACACTGTTTAGGGTTGTGAGACAGGGAGGATATGAGAGATGAGAATTAGGTTTGTTTAGCTGTGGCGAGTGTGGTCTTGAATGTAGTGAGGGACTGTTTGAATGCGATAAAGTGCCCGCTGGAGTGGGATCTTTTCATCTCCGCTCTGCAGCCCTGGAAGCTCGCCTCAGTTCTTTGGTCAGGCTGGTGTGCCAGGGCTGTCTGTTGAGTTTGCGAGCTTTGGTATGTGTGAGAGGGGCAAGAGATTCCAAAGCTGCAGCTATTGTGGTGTTATATAGAGTGGCAGCGTCATCCGCATTGTGTAGGGAACTTATGTCTGTGAGAGGGAGGAGGGATTCAGAGAGTGAATGTAGATCAAGGTGTTTAAGATTTCTGCGAGGCTGTGCAAGTTTGTGGGCTGGGGATTGTAGGCAAGAAGTGGAGAGGGAAGAGAATGTGAGTAGATTGTGGTCAGAAAGAGGAAGAGGTGGGTTAGAGAGGTTAGATAGGGAGCAGAGGCGGGTGAAGATGAGGTCCAATGAGTGACCATCTTTGTGAGTGGCTGCAGAAGACCATTGAGTGAGGCCAAAGGAGGAAGTGAGAGATAGAAGTTTAGTGGCAGCTGAGAGGGAAGTGTCAATGGGGATGTTGAAGTCACCCATGATGATAGTGGGGATGTCTGCAGAAAGGAAATTAAGTAGCCAGGTGGTGAAGTGGTCAAAGAAGGTGGTGGCTGGCCCTGGGGAGCGGTAAATGACAAGCAGTTGGAGGTTGGTTGGGGCAGATATTAAGATGAAAACAACAGTTACGCTTTAAGTATTTAAATTATTTAGCAGCTGCTATAGCTCTGACACTCATAGGTTTAGCATATACACTATATATCAATAAAACCCAAGCAATATTGTTTGAAGCTTGGAAAAGTTTCCTTTCATGTGAATTAATTTATGCTGGATAAATTTGGAACCTACCTCTCAAAGAAGATGTAAATAATGAAGGACAGCAGTGCTGAGGCTACAGATTGTTTTATCTGAAACAAAATCAGTAAGACTATATGGCAGAGTTGTTTTCCATCTTTAGAGTCACTGAGTAGAGTGTAAGCTCTTGTGATCAGTGGTTTTGTCTCTCGCTTACACAATTTTGTACACTGGCTGACACAGACTGAAAAGGGATTTGTGCAAGAATGGGTATGGATCCTTTAAGGTATGTGCATAAGTTGCAGAATGTTGTACGGATTTTTCTGCACTGATTTTGGGAAATCCGCACTGCAGATTTACGGCGGAATTACCGTGAATTTACCACGGTTTTTCTACAGTTTTTGTGCATTTTACACTGCGGATTCCTGTTGAGGAGCTGGTGTAAACCACTGCGGAATCCGCACAAAGAAGTGACATGCAGCATTTCCACACGTTTTTTTTTCTGCAGCATGTGCACTGTGAATTTTGTTTTCCATTGGTTTACATGGTGCTGTAAACTCATGGAAAACTGCTGCGAATCCGCAGCAAAATCCGCAACATGTGTACATACCCTTACAGTTAAGTAGCTCATCAAAATAGAAAATTTCTCCTACATTAGAGGTGGAAACAGGTTCCTTTATCTCTTGGGCCCCTGTGCAACTGCACAGGTTGCACCAATGATATGTTCATCGCTGCTTTGGTGGAGTGCCAGCTCTATAGGTCAGTAAAGTTATTTTTTTGTCTCCTCTTCCTCATGTGTATTTTGCAAACGATTACAAACTTTCCAGTACTGAAATCTGCAAGAATATATTCAGCAGAAATCAAATTTTGGGGGGGAAATTTGGGGAAGTCGAATTTCAAAAAAATATGTTTATCGCTAATCAATATGTCTATTTGTAAAATTGTATTTATTACAATTCCATTTCAAAGTGGCCTTGGCAATGAACCTTAAAAAAGGCTTATTGACAAAGGCAAATATTATGTACATGAAATTAATAAAAATGTTCAATTCATAATGCTGCTTTATCTATTTTATATGTACAGTAGTCCTTTTCTCCAGACTTGATTGTTTACATCCTCCGTTATTTAATTGGTGCTGCTATATATATATATATATATATATATATATATATTTTTTTTTATTCTATCTATTTAGTCGATAAATATATTGAAATGGAATTACTATTATTATTGAGATTTGCTTATATATCATATTATGCAGCACTTAACATACATTTCCATTGCTGTCCCTAATCACAATCTAAATTCCCAACCAGTATCCCCACATAAACATGGGGAGAACAAACAAACTCCTTTCAGATGTTGTTTTTGGAGGGATTTGAACCCAGGATCCTAGAACTGCAAGGCTACATTGCTAACCACTGAGCCTTCATGCTGCCTTTAAGGGTTATACGGGGAATAACTTTTGGGATCGTCATTCTTGTGCTAGACAGATTCTGGTATGAAGAGGTTCAGTCTTAAAAAGAGAATGCTAATTCAAATGGGTCTCAGCTAGAGATGGGCCAACCCAAACAGTAAAGTTTGGTGACTGTTCAAGTGAATTGGGATTGGGTTCAGGTCCGGGTAGTGTTCTGGTACCTGCAACCAAACTTTTTTAACTGTTCAGCTGAAACCGCTGGATCCGAACAAATCCACCCATCTTTAGGCTCAGCCAGCTTTTTTCTCATATAGATAAAGAAGTTTAGTTCATCAATATGTAAAAAAAATCCCTGAACATCTTGACGGTAACATTACATCTACCATATTTATTAGGGTAGTAGACATGCTCAAAAAACCTGAAAACATCACAAATTTATCCAAACGGGTATTATGCAATTTACCTTTACCTGAACCTGTTCCTTTGTGGTCAAGAATGAAAAGATTTTTAAGTTTTTCTTTATGCAATTTGTCAGCCAAACTTTGCTTCCGGGTTTACATTATGTAGAAACATGCCATGGTCTTATAAACTACTACTGAAGTTTCTGCAAAAAAAAGCTATGTTCATGACATGTTACAATACCAAAAATAACAGATACAAACAGATGATCATTTGTCTCTTTACATAGCTGTTGTATGATTGCATCATGCAGTGTCAGCTGTTATCTACTAATTTATGTGAAGTGCAGTATGTTTCTGTCACTGTATTAGGATAGGTTTAAGAAAGAAAACATCAAAACAAAGTGTCAATTATGCAGATGAAAGGTTTAAAAATATGTTTTGTTGTTGTTTCCTGAATAGGATAATGTCAAACAAGCCAGTTGATGGAATGAATGTTTTAATATCTAACACAGATTTTAGAGTACAAAATACTTAACTTTCATTAAACCATTAAAATTATTGGTAGTAAAAATGCATTAAACAATATCATAAATCAGCAAATTAAAAAATATAAAACCTTACGGGACATAATTTATGCCAATAATAGAATGCTAATCTTAATAAAGAATAAGAGGACACCAAATAAGTATGTCCCACATTCATTACACCAAATTAAAGATGGATGATCGGTATCAGTGTCCTTTTTGAGAAATTAAGTTGATTTCATAGGCTCAAATTGGGTGAAGCAAATGAACATCCTTTACAGGATGCTATCTCCTACCCTATCCTCTTTATTATGCTATTTCATACATCTCACCACCTTGGGTGGCAGTTAAATGATCAATAATCCAAACTATGTCTTAATGTTAATATTAGGGATGACTGAATGTGATTGGTGATTCTTGGATATCACATGAATATCTGAGTGTTTGGATTTGCTTGGCACTTAGCAAGCATTAGCCAGTGCTTGATTTCAAACTCAAACCCCTGTCCAGCTTGTTTGGCGCCTGTTACACAGCCACTAAGCATACTGGGATTGCCTGAGAGGCACTGTAATGCCATAGTCATCTTGGTAGTGGCATTACTGTGGTTGGCAGGGTTATAAAAGGACAGGAGCCGACAGACAAGGCACACTGATGCCATTGCACAGCTCTGGGACAGTTGTTATTGGAATGACAGAATGCTTGTCAAGGCGTGTGTGCATAGTTTAACTAATCAGAGTCCTGTAGTGTTGATACTGGTGCTGAAGCTGAACCATCATGCTAACAGTCATAGTTATGACTAATTTTGTGTTTTGCTGTTTGTATCAGATACAATCTGCATTTAGCATAAGGAAAGGAGACAGAGTTGCAGGAGCAGTGTGAGTGGCTGAATGCAATCTCAAGGCAGGGGTTAGGGCTTTGCAGTCCTTTGCTAAATATATAGCGGCGGCAGTTAGCAGCATTTTTATTTTTGGTGGAAAAAAACAATATCATCACCCATAGAGCGTTAGGTGCTTTGTGGTACATATCTTTGTTACAAAACACTCCCAAAAAATATTGAAACATTTTTTCTGTATTAAATTACTCACCCATACACTATAACGTGGTTTGTGGTACATGTCATTGTTATATAACTGTCTGTGGTACATTTTGGTGGCATATAACACACCAAAAAAGAGTTGAAACATTTTTCTGAATTTAATTACTGATCCATATACTATTTCGTGCTCTGGGGTACATTTCTGTGTTATATAACAATCCAAAAAGCATTAAGTTTTTTTTCTGGATTGCATCAGTAACCTATACAGTTTAATGTGCCTAGTGGGTGACAAGGCAACAAACATGGCAGAATCCCGCGAGATTCCTGAGGTGGAGCAACCGGAGTAAAATTAGAGCCAGACCAAGCTGTTGTGAGAGCTGAGATGGCAGCAGCCTGTTGTCCGGAAACAGACGCTTTTCTAGATCAACCAAGGTCCGAACCCAGGCCACAGCCTTCACTGCTGGGGTTCTTGCAGACTGCAGATGGGAGAGCTAACAACTAGCGAGAGAACTGGGGGACCAGGGCCGGTTGGAAGAGAGAAGGAGACAAGCCAGGATCAGGGCTGGAAGAATGTTAGAGGACCCATTAGCCGCAATGTACCAAAAATTGTCATCCCGGAGGATGGTCGTTATGTATGACTGGCAGCAGAGATGGGGGTCCGTGGAAAAGTTTGGGACCCATCATCACATCTCATTCAACTAGCAGACAATAGTGACAGAACACTTGCTTCAAAGGATGCAAAAGCCGACAGCTGGAATCAAAGTCATTCCTCAAAATTGAGGGTCAAGATCACTGGTATGCGACAGCTGTGATCAGAGAAGGAAGGCAGCAGGATGAACACTTCTTGAGAAATGAATGGGCCTTGGAGAGGCTCCTTGAGGCAACTTCAGATGGGGTTACCACCCCCAAAAGATCGTACTGTCCTTAGGGTACCCCACTTCCCATGCTGCAGCAGTCTATGGTGCAGGTGACGCAGGAGCTGTGGCCATTTCTACATCTTGTGGGCTCCAGCACTTCAAGAAGTCAGGCCACTTACAGCACAGTCACCTGGGAATTGGGCTCTGGGAGCAGGAGGAGGCAGTCCCTCCTGTCACCCGAGGAAGGAGAAGAAAAGGTGAAAACATGAAGAGGATTACTGTATTACATTCTTTATACATTTTTCTTGGCTTTGCAATTTCTGCAAAGCATTTAGGAGTGTAGAAGTTCATCAACTAGACTTTCAAAATATTTACATGCAACATTTTTTTCTGGATTCAATTAGTCATCCATACAGTTTATCGTACTTTGGGTAAAATTGCAGTGGTTTAAATTTTTAAAAACCACTTGGCCTGTTACAGTTTACAAAATATTTTTGTATGCTGTAGAACCTTCTTTGTGTGAAATTTCAATGGTTTGAAATAAAATAAAAAAATTGTCTGCTACAGGAGTAGAAATTTGGTTGTTCAAAAATTGACTATTGTCATATATATACTGTTGAGCATTGTGTGAAATTTTATTGCTTTGAATTAAAAAAGCAAAAATTGTCCCACTACAAGTGTACACATTTGGTCCCTTGGCACTTGATCCCCAGCTGCCACTATCTCTCTCGTTGTGGCATCCCCACCTTGTACCATCATGTGTCCAGGAACAGCAGTAATGCCCTTACCATCACAGTTAAGTTACCATCATTCATAACGATTTTGTTAACGATATCGTTGCTTTTTGTGAAGTAGCAACGATATCGTTAACAAAATCTTTATGCGTGACAGCGACCAACGATCAGGCCCCTGCTGGGAGATCGTTGGTTGCTGGGAATGATCAGGACCTTTTTTTGGTCGCTGATCACCCGCTTTCATCGCTGAATCGGCGTGTGTGACGCCGATCCAGTGATGTGTTCACTGGTAACCAGGGTAAATATTGGGTTACTAAGCGCAGGGCCGCGCTTAGTAACCCGATATTTACCCTGGTTACCATTGTAAAAGTTACGTCACTGCTGTGCTCTGCTTTACGGCTGGCCGGCGCTGACACAGTCAGTGCGGGAAGCTGACGGCGGGGGACGTGACAGACATCGGAATGTGAGTATGTAGTTTTTTTTTTTACTTTTACAATGGTAACCAGGGTAAATATCAGGTTACTAAGCGCGGCCCTGCGCTTAGTAACCCGATATTTACCCTGGTTCCCCGGGGACTTCGGCATCGTTGAAGACAGTTTCAACGATGCCGAAGTCTTTCCCCTGATCGTTGGTCGCTGGAGAGAGCTGTCTGTGTGACAGCTCTCCAGAGACCACACAACGACTTACCAACGATCACGGCCAGGTCGTATCGCTGGTTGTAATCGTTGGTAAGTCGTTTAGTGTAATGGTACCTTTACTGTAATAGTCTACTTAACAACAGACACATGGACAGGCTCTTTTGTTCAGAGATGATATATTTCCCTTTTTAATTTTGGAAAAATGAAACACCCTAATGTGCATGAATGTTCATGACACATGTCCAAGTGTGGTGAGCAATAAGGTTATCATAAGCATTTTCTTTTCATTTTTTACATTTTAAGTTTATCATATTCTGTGGTCTGGAGAGACCTCATAGAATAATAAGGGACATTACATTTGTGAAGAATATATTTTATGCAAATTGAATCTCCAAGTAAGGCCCACAACAAAAGTCAAATTTTAATTTTTCCTGATTTGTTCATCTCTATTTTGTGGTCTATTATCTGTGATATTTAGGCAAAAATATAGAGGTGGGCTCTTTGCTCTACAGCATTTTCTAGCACGCATGTGCTGTCCTGCTTGATTATTTTAATAACAATACAAGTTTTTTTTTTATGCAGTGAGCCACAGACATCTACGGATCATCATCAGACAGGTGAGAAATATGGCGTTTTATTATTTTTTTATTTTTTCAGTGGGACATGGGCATCAATAGATTATTGGCGTAAAGGTGAGTACAACTTTGCTTTTTTATTTTTTATGAATAAATGCATCAGGCAAGGGATGTGTGTTAAACCAGCTAGGCCCAGAGGTGCTATGAAATTTTTATCCCACATCACCAGGCCGAGCTTGAGGGTCAGCGACGTCAACCACTCATCAATCTGTTATTTGATGCTCGGCCAATCCTCCTGCAAGGTATGGGAACTTTCACCCAAACAGATGAGTTTCAGGACAACCTCCTGTCTTTTCCCCTCTGGCTGTGCTGAAGTGCATGGCATGGGGCAGGTGTTATCAGATGAGCTGGTGGTGTAAAAAGTGGAGTAGGAGGCAACATGGACAAAGAAAAGTCAAGCAATCCTCGACAGTAGCAGCACATGTGCTAGAATGTCTTTTGCCTCATGTCAGCCATCACTACATTAACCCGGTGGGCAGTTGGGGAGATGAAACACATTGCCAGAAGAAATGCAGCAACAGGGATCTCCTTTTAGCGTGCTTTGGTGTGCTCAGTTTGTTTGTATGGTGGGCAATAACATATGACTTACTAGCTTTGGGGTGACCAATGTGCTTTTGCACTGTGCTTCCTCTTTTGTTGTGCAGTTCAGGCATCGTGGAAACCTTCCGAACTGCGCACTCACACAGATGGCCTTCATTCCATGTGAGGTATAGGACCTCATAATCCCCTGCATCATCTTCCACCCTCTCCTCACACCTGCCTTCCTTGACAGTCTGCACACTGCAGAAAGAAGCTGCAGCAGCTGGCACCTGTTTCATTATCATCAGCCATGTGCTGTAGTGGTCCGCTGACTGTGTGCACTAGCTCTCCCAAGTAGTCATCCTACAACTGAACAAATAGTTGGGCATCAGTGCACTCAATCTCTTCCCTTTGTGGGGCAGAGCCAGGTGTATGGTTCACAGAACTCCAGCCAGCAGACTCATCAAAAAGCTGAAGAGACTGCTGTATGACTTAGTCCTAAAGCTACAGTATGTGCACACGTTGTGGAATGGTGTTTTGTTTTTGCAAAATCCGCAGGTAAACCGCACTGTGGATTACCCGTGGATTTGCCACAGATTTACTGCGATTTTTGTGCGGATTCCACCTGAGGTCTTACACCTGCGGATTCCTATTGAGGAGCAGGTGTAAGCCGCTGCAGAAACTGCACAAAGAATTAACATACTGCGGAAAAAGCAAGGCTGCGTTTCCGCGTGTTTTTTTCTGCAGCATGTGCACTGCCGATTTTGTTTTCCATACGTTTACATGGTACTGTACAACACATGGAAAACAGCTGCAGATCCACAAGGGTATGACTTGGAAGACAGATGACCATGGTCCTCAGGTGCCAACTCTGCATTTTCAACAGGGTGCCGGGTGGAAGACAATGGTAGCAAAGTGGAGGCACTCTCAGCCATCCAATCTAAAACCACCTCAACATGTTCTGGCCTCACCATTTGTCTAGCGATACTCTGGGCCTATGAAATTATGCAGAACATCCTGTGACTTGTACATACAAGAGAAAGGTTTTTCATTTTAGCATGTGGCAGGCACAGAATAAACATGCTTTCTCCCTGCAACAGATTTATCACCACCACCTGCAGCACCACGTACTCGTCCCATTTTTTCCACCCAAAAAGTGCACAGTAGAGAAGAGAAAGTATCCAACAGATTACTACCCTCTTAGGGTTTGCTGCTTCAGGTTATGGCACTCTACACCACGGTCTTAAGTCACTCTGCACCAGGATATTGGGGCGCCCTACACCTGGGTGTTGAGCCACTATATACTAGGCAGTTAGGGCATGTTGCACCAAGCTTTCATGGCACGCTGCACTAGACTGTTATGGCACTGTGCACCAGGCTGTTATGGCACTGTGTACCAGGCTGTTAAGGCACGCTACACCAGGCTGTTATGACACTGTGCACAAGGATGGTAGAGCATACTGCACCAGGCTGTTAGGGCACACAGCACCAGGCTGCTAAGACACTCAAAACCAGGCTGTTAGGGTAGGCTGCATCGGGCTGGTATGGCACTGTGAATCAGGTTGTTACAGCACTAGGTGCCAGGCTGTGAAAGCATGCTGCACCAGGGTTTTAGGGCACGCTGCACAAGACTGTTATGACACTCTACCTCAAGTTGTTAGGCCACTCTATACCAGGCTGTTGGGGCATGCTGCGCCAGGCTGTCGTGTCACTCTGCACGAGGCTGTTATGGCACTCTGCACCAGGCTGTTATGGCACTCTGCTCCATGCTCTTAGGGCACACAGCACCAGGCTCTTATGGCGCTTTGCACCAGGCTGTTAGGGAACGTTGTACCAGACTGTTAGGGCACTCTGCACCAGGCTGTTTGGGCACACTGTATCAGGCTGTTATTGCACTTTGCACAAGGCTGTTAGGCCACTCTACATCAGGCTGAACCATGCTGTTAGGGCATGCTGCACCAAGCTTTTAGGGCATGCTGCACCAGGCTGTTAGGACAGTGGCCCCAGGCTGTTATGGCACTCTGCACCAGGCTGTTAAGGTACACAGCATCAGGATGTTATGGCATGTTGCACCAGGCTTTTAGGGTACTGTGCACCAGACTGTCAGGGCATGCTGCACCAGACTGTAAGAGCACACTGCATCAGCTTGTTTGGGAACGCTGCACCAGGCTGTTAGGGCACTGTGCACCAGGCTGTTATGGCATGCAGCACCAAGCTGTTAGAGCACACTGCACCAGACTGTTAGGGCACTCTGCACCAGGCTGTTATGGCATGCAGCACCAAGCTGTTAGGGCACACTGCACCAGACTGTTAGGGCACTCTGCACCAGGCTGTTATGGCATGCAGCACCAAGCTGTTAGGGCATTCTGCACAAGGCTGTTATGACTTTCTATACCAGGATGTTATGGCACTGGGAACCAGGCTGTTAGAGCACACTGCACCAGGCTGTTATGGAACTCTACACCAGGCTGTTATGGAACTCTAGACCTGACTATTAGGGCATTGTCACTGCGCTGCCCCTCCTGCCGCCCCGCCTGCCACTCCGCCCCCTGCTTGCCGCCATACTTACCCTCCTCTTGCAGGTGCGCATTCTCCCTTCTCCTCCTCATGCACTGCAGCTTCCTGGTGTCCGCCGGCTACATGTGCGCACTCTGTCTCCCTCTGCGCACGCGCACTTCCTCTGTGACATACTGGCGCGCTACTTCTCTTCTCTATGGCCTGGAGGACCCTGACCAGGAAGTCTTCCTGCACACCATGTATTTAAGGGACGCCCTTCCTCTGCTCCATGCCTGATTGTCATTTGTCCTCATTTGACCAAGGTCCCTCTGTACCTGGTTCTGTCCTGTGCGTTCGCCATACCTTGCACTGTCCTGTGCGTTCACCATACCTTGCTCTGTCCTGTGCGTTCGCCATACCTTGCTCTGTCCTGTGCATTCGCCATTCCTTGTCCTGTCCTGTGCATCCGTCATACCCTGCTTGTCCAGTGTTTCTGCCATAACCTGCCTGTCTTGTGTTCCGCCATACCCTGCCTGTCCAGTGTTCCCGCCATATCCAGTTTGTCCTGTTCGCCCACCAAATCCATCATTGCCAGTCAGTCCTGTGTCTCCATTACAGCCAGTTCTGCATCTTTTCCACTCGTACTTCCTGTCCCCGGGTATCAGCTTCTGCGGCAATAGTCTCCCTCGGGCCTGCCCTTAACACTCCCTATATTGGGGGTGGTCCACCTGGCCAGCTCACCCTTGGGAGGTTCGTTGTCATGGTTCTGCGGGTTCACTTTAGGAGTTCCAAAAGAGCTGACAGGCATTCTGCACCATGCTTTTAGGGCATGCTGCACCATACTGTTATGGCACTGTACACCAAACTGCAACAATACTCTATTTCAGGTTGTTATGGCACAGTGCACTAGGCTATAAGGCAATGCTGCACTAGGATATTAGAACACACTACACCAGGCTGTTAGGACTCTCTGAAACAGGCTAAGACTAAAATGACTGCATAACTTGTGATCCGACTTTTATAAAGGCTGGGTCATGTGTTGTGCCAATAAATCACAGCCATGACAATAATTGGCATGGCTGTGATGACTCCAGAAGTGCCCGCAGCCAAAAAGCTTGTTGATTGACTGTGCTGCAGCCTTTCAACAAACTTTATTTGGCATCCGAACCCATGCAGCAAAATGGATTTCTAGAAAAAAGTCCGTTTTTAGAGTTCAGCATCGGATACTAGGTGTCCGGTACAAATCCCGAGCTTTGTAGTTTTGGTTCGCTCGTCCCTACTTACCAATTATTTTTATATTAATATTATAATTGGCAATATTGCTTTGTTTTTTGGATAATTATTCTACTGTCACCACTCTAAACCCATGATATGGTAACATCTGATACGGGGCTTGCTTTTGCTGCTTTTTGTGTAGTCTACCAAGAATATCCATACAACTAAAGCAATACATATAGCTGATATGAAGCCCAAAGAGAGGAGCCAAGCACATGTGTGAGCAATTTTCATATCCTGTATAAGGAAATTTTATAGTGATGAGCGAATATACTCGTTAGTCGAGATTTCTTGAGCATGCTCGGGTGTCCTCCGAGTATTTTTTTAGTGCTCGGAGATTTAGTTTTTATTGCCGCAGCTGAATGATTTACATCTGTTAGCCAGCATAAGTACATGTGGGGATTCCCTAGCAACCAGGCAACCCCCACATGTACTTATGCTGGCGAACAGATGTAAATCATTCAGCTGCGGCAATAAAAACTAAATCTCAGAGCACTGAAAAATACTCGGAGGACACCCGAGCATGCTCAAGAAATCTCGACTAACGAGTATATTCGCTCATCACTAAAATTTTATGAAAAATTAATGTTTAAATGTCTTCATTTCCAACAAAGTGTGTGATGGTGGGCATTGGTCAGCCCAATTTATCATATTTGCCCAATATACACCATTAGTAAGCATTTGATTGTTTGTGATGTACTGCTCATTATGCGGGAGGTATATTATTGTATATTACTCTTCACAACAATATTTTGATTGCTTCATAAATGGTTGTACTGTTTTCCTTGGTGTTGTTGAAAGTATAGGTAAAAATGAAATGCTTACGTTTATTTATTTTTACTAAACATAAATTGTTATACACAACCTTTAAGCTTTCTGTATTTACTGTACATGTGTCAAATGGATTATGTGCAGTGAAATCTTTATTCATGCTGACTTCTGATAGATTTTGCTGGAAATCTGTAGGAAAATGATGCCAATTTATCACACTGACATTTCATTTATGATAAGGAACATGAGATCAGTACAGGAAAGTGTGCTATAAAAATTCCATTGACATAGCTACCGGTCTACATTTCTATAAATGGTTCATAGTAATTGGTGCTTAAGACTGAATCTTGTTGGTGACAAAAATTAGGGGAGAACAGTATTTTATTTTTGTCATAGGTCACATTGCCATTAGATGGAAGACATAAGCTAAAGTCTCAGATCTATAAATGGTTTAATAATGTCTCTGAAAATGATTTCGTAAATTTAAATAATAGAACACTTTGTAAATTGGCAATGTGTGCATATATATCTATATCGTCACAAAGTCACTGGTAAAGTACTAGACGGGAGATATGTTTTCCTGAAGATATTAGCTTCAGTGACTTGAACCTAGAAGTTTGCTCCATCATGTTATATGCTGAGTGAGGCTAACCCATTTACCAGCTTCACCGAATCTGTAAAAAACAGTTTTCTTTATTCACAAACTTTAAGCATAGAGGATACAGACTTCAGAACGAACCATATGGGTAAGAATCTCAACGCGTTTCTGGAGACTGAGCTCCTTTAATCATGATTTATGATTAATCATGGTCATGATTAAGGGAGCTCAGTCTCCAGAAACGCGTTGAGATTCTTACCCATATGGTTCGTGCTGAAGTCTATATCCTCTATGCTTAAAGTTTGTGAATAAAGAAAACTCTTTTTTACGGATTCGGTGAGGCTGGACATTCTCTTCTTTTTTTGGACTTTATATGCCTGGACACACCGGGTCCATGCTCCTGAAGTTTGGTTTATGCATCACGGGTGAGCTGGCTTATATTTCTTCTAACCCATTTACCACCCGAGACATATCCATATGTCCCTGTGACCTGGCACTTATTCACCTGAGACACCTGGGAGGCTGTCCACACACAATCGCTGCCAGGTGTCACCTGATTCTTACAGCTGACACATAGTACTCTGTGCAATGAGAAGTCCCACACCATTGCTTGCACTTTAACTTCCTAAATGCAGTGATCAACTTTGATTGCAGCTTTTTGGGAGCAGGCAGGGCAAAGAAATACCCTCTGCTCTTGGATTGGAGAACCCGCAACATGATTGCGGGGTCCAGATCATTACCACGGTTACCCGATTTCATCATGACAACATCCAGGTTACCAGAGCTAGCAAAGTTGCTTGATCATGCTCAGAGCATGATCAATCAACTTTGTCTGTCAGTGCAGCATTGACAATTTGCATAGCATTGGGATGCTCCTGCATTTCTATGCTATACAAGTTATCAGCCTGCAAGTAATGCTAGTCCTATGGTGGGACAAAGAAAAAAAGCTAAAACATTTTTAAAAAAATATTTAAAAAAAATAAAAAATAATTTAAAAAAGTCAAAATTTACTGTATCCTTGAATAAATATTTTTATGAACAAAAACATATACAATAAAAGTAGATATATTTGTTTTTCCACATTTGGAGCGAGGTTGGTTGTAAAATATAGGGGGGAGCCCACATCATTTTTTTCTCTAATTCATAGTTCCCTGTTTGCATTGCTGCCGGCACAGCAGGGGAGAATGGATGAAAGCCAGGTTCAGCACCACACATAAGGGAACAGCGCTTACTGTAGCGCTGATACCCGGCAGCCGTCCATGTGGTCATAATGCGGCACACGGGTGGCACACAGTTGCCACACGTGTGCCACATGGATGTATCACATGGACACACAGACACTGATATCTCTGGTACCGAGTTTACCGGTACCGGAAATATCAGGATGTGTGAAGCCGACCTAAGTAAGTGCACTTACTAATGTCATAATGTTCGAAAAAACCTGTGAGCGGCATCCACTGAGCATCTGCTGGAGCACTCAGAGTCAAAACGCAAATGCAAAAAGAACCCATGTGTGTCAAGCACACGGGAAGTGGCCGTGTGCATTCCATCAACTGGAAGTGGTAAGTGTAAGCACGAAGATAGAAGTATTGCAGTCCAGCCAATACTAAAAATGATGTGAAGTCTGCTTGCGCAAATAAAACAGATGAGAGGACAAATGGAAGAATAGGACCTTTCATTGATTGAAAAAGTGAAGTACTATATATACCAAAAAGGGACATAAAAAAGCATATAAATAAGAAATATGTCTGAGATAGGCAAATGAAGAGAGCAAATTCCATCACCCAAAAGGCTGGACACTAGTGATGAGCGAGCACTAAAATGCTCGGGTGCTCGTTGCTTGGGTAGAACACTTTGAAATATTAGGGTACTCGGACAGAAAAACGAGCGCAATGTAAGTCTATGAGAAACCCGAGAATTTTAAGGTCTAAAAACATCTGAAAATGATGGAAACACTGCTCAAATAACACAGGAATATCATGGCAAATGTCCCTGACATTTCTGACTCATAGGTCACAGCGGTAAACAATGTTGTCAGAGTTTCATGCCATTTTAAGGCTGCCATCACACTAGCAGTATTTGGTCAGTATTTTACATCAGTATTTGTAAGCCAAAACCAGGAGTGGGTGATAAATACAGAAGTGGTGCACATGTTTCTGTCATTCTTTTCCTCAAATTGTTCCACTCCTGGTTTTGGTTACAAATACTGATGTAAAATACTGACCAAATACTGCTAGGGTGATGGCAGTCTAACAGGGGCAGCAAAAAACATACAAAAACAAAACCAAAATGGATTTTGCTGGGAAATATGTTAAGGAACATCTTTTCCAGGATAATGACTTATATAAGGCAAAATAACTATCCCCAAACAAAATTGTTCCTCCACCACTTGGGCTATGTTCACACGCAGCGCTTTTCAACTTTAGCATTGCTTTCAACCAATACAAATGCATTCACTTGGTATTGTCATTGTAACATTTAACAACTCTAGCTGGCCATGTGTTGTGTGACACATAAGAAGACACATCTTGTTTCTTTTAACCCCTTCATGACCTTGGGATTTTCCGTTTTTCAGTGTTTGTTTTTCACTCCCCTCTTTCTTGAGCCATAACTTTTTTATTTTTCTGTCAATATGGCCATGTGAGTGCTTATTTTTTGCGGGATGAGTTGAAACTTTGAAAGACATTATTGGTTTTAGCATGTCGTGTACTAGAAAACGGGAAAAAAATTCCAAGTGCAGTGAAATTACAAAAAAAGTGCAATCCCACACTTGTTTTTTGTTTGGCTTTTTTGCTAGGTTCACTAAATGCTAAAACTGACCTGATATTATGATTAGGGTTGAGCGACTTTTCTTTTTATAGGATCGGGTCGGGTTTCACGAAACACGACTTTTTGATTTCGAGTGAAATCGGCCGATCCTATAGAAAAGTCGGGGTCGGGGTCGGCCGAAACTCTCTCGAGAGAGGAAACTCTCCTTCAGGCCCTGGGATCCATATTTAAGTGTAAAATAAAGAATCAAAATAAAAAATATTGATATACTTACCCTCGGACGCGCCCTGGTTCTCACCGGCAGCCTTCCTTCCTAAGAATGAGCGCCTGAAGGACCTTCGATGACGTCGCGGCTTGTGATTGGTCGCGTGAGCGGTCACATGGGCGTCACACGACCAATCACAAGCTGCGACGTCATCTAAGGTCCTTCAGGCACTGATTCTTAAGAAGGAAGGCTGCGGGTTAGAACCAGGGAGCGTCCGAGGGTGAGTATATACCTATTAGGAATATACTCACCCTCGGACGCGCCCTCGGATGCTTCCTTCCGTTTGACAGCGGCATTCAGCTAGTTAATAGCGGCGGGTGAATCGCGATTTCATGCGCCGCTATTGTGGGCACATGTCAGCTGTTTAAAACAGCTGACATGTCCCGGCTTTGAGGTGGGCTCAGCGCCGGAGCCCACATCAAAGCAGGGGATCCGACCTCCGCCGTAATAGTACGGCGGAGGTCGGTAAGGGGTTAAGGGCATGAAATTTCATGCATCAAAGCGAGGCTTCTGACGTTGGACGTACTATCCCGTCCGAGGTCAGAAAGGGGATAAGGAGGGACTCTTAAAGTCACAGAGCCTATTTTTAGAGGAGCATTACGTGGCATTAATCTTCTTAAAGGGCTATAAACCCTTTCTGAAATTAGGCGTACTATCCCGTTGAGGCGGGGTGAGCCTGTATGACCACCGATGGGATAGTACGTCATAGCAATCAGCCGCGCTCACGGGGAAAGCGCTGCTGATCGCGGCCTGGTGTCAGCTGACTATCACAGCTGACATCCAGTACTATGTGCCAGGAGCAGTCACGGACCGCTCCCGGCACATTAACCCCCGGCACACTGCAATCAAACATGATCGCAGTGTTTTGATGGTATAGGGAAGCATAGCGCAGGGAGGGGGCTCCCTGTGTGCTTCCCTGAGACCCCCGGAGCAATGCAATGTGATCGCGTTGCTCCGAGGGTCTCTTACCTCCTCCTCCCTGCAGCAGGCTCAGATCCAAAATAGTCACGGAGCTGCCTACGGGTCCTGCTGGGAGGTGGCTATCCAGCGCCTGCTCAGAGCAAGCGCTGGTAAGCCTGCAGGAGTGCACGTCAGATCACTGATCTGACACCGTGCACAGCAAAGTGCCAGATCAGCGATCACACACTATAATATGATGCCCCCCCCGGGGAAATGTTATAGTGTAAAAAAAAAAATATCCACATGTGTAACAAAAAATTAAACAAAATTCCTAAAAAAAAATATTTATATATTGTTCCTATAAATACATTTTTTTATCTAAATAAAAAAACAATAACAGTACACAAATTTAAAATTGCCGCGTCTGTAATGACCCGACCTATAAAACTGTCACACTAGTTAACCCCTTCAGTGAACACAAAAAACGAGTCCCGCAAAAAATGAGCCACCATACAGCATCATCAAAGAAAAAATAAAAAAGTTATAGTCCTCAGAATAAAGCGATGCAAAAATAATTATTTTTTCTATAAAATAGTTTTTATTGTATAAAAGCGACAAAACATAAAAAAAGATATGAGGTATCGCTGTAATTGTACTGACCCGAAGAATAAAGCTGCTTTATCCATTTTACCAAACGCGGAACGGTATAAACGCCTCCCCCAAAAGAATTTCATGAATAGCTGGTTTTTGGTCATTCTGCCTCAAAAAAATCGGAATAAAAAGCGATCAAAAAATTTCACGTGCCCGAAAATGTTACCAATAAAAATGTCAACTCATCCTGCAAAAAACAAGACCTCACATGACTCTGTGGACCAAAATATGGAAAAATTATACCTCTCAAAATGTGGTAATGCAAAAAATATTTTTTGCAATAAAAAGCGTCTTTTAGTGTGTGATGGCTGCCAATCATAAAAATCCGCTAAAAAACCCGCTATAAAAGTAAATCAAACCCCCCTTCATCACCCCCTTAGATAGGGAAAAAAAAATTTAAAAATGTATTTATTTTCATTTTCCCATTAGGGTTAGGGCTAGGGTTAGGGCTAGGTTTTGGGTTAGGGTTAGGGCTAGGGTTAGGGTTAGGGCTAGGGTTAGGGCTAGGGTTAAGGCTACAGCTAGGGTTAAGGCTACAGTTAGGGTTAGGGTTGGGGCTAAAGTTAGGGTTAGGGTTTGGATTACATTTACTGTTGGGAATAGTGTTGGGATTAGGGTTAGGGGTGTGTCAGGGTTATAGGTGTGGTTAGGGTTACCATTGGGATTAGGGTTAGGGGTGTGTTTGGAGGTGTTAGGAGGTATCCACTGTTTAGGCACATCAGGGGTTCTCCAAATGCGACATGGCGTCTGATCTCAATTCCAGCCATATATGGGGTATCAGCGTACTCAGGACACATTGGACAACAGCTTTTGGGGTCCAATTGCTCCTGTTACCCTTGGGAAAATACAAAACTGGGGGCTAAAAAAAATATTTGTGGAAAAAAAAAGATTTTTTATTTTCATGGCTCTGCTTTATAAACTGTAGTGAAACACTTGGGGGTTCAAAATTCTCACAACACATCCAGATAAGTTCCTTGGGGGGTCTAGTTTCCAATATGAGGTCACTTGTGGGGGGTTTCTACTGTTTAGGTACATTAGGGGCTCTGCAAACGCAATGTGACGCCTGCAGATCAGTCTGCATTCCAAATTACGATAATTCCCTTCCGAGCTCTCTCATGCGCCCAAATGGTAATTCACCCCCACATATGGGGCATCAGCGTACTCAGGACAAATTGTACAACAACTTTTGGGTCCAATTTCTCCTGTCACCTTTGGGAAAATATAAAACTGGGGGCTAAAAAATAATTTTTGTGGGAAGAAAAAATAGTTTTTTATTTTCACGGCTCTGCTTTATAAACTGAAGTGAAACACTTGGGGGTTCAAAGCTCTCACAACACATTTAGATGAGTTCCTTAGGGGGTCTACTTTCCAAAGTGGTGTCACTTGTGGGGGGTTTCAATGTTTAGGCACATCAGTGGCTCTCTAAACGCAATGTGGCGTCCCATCTCAATTCCAGTCAATTTTGCATTGAAAAGTTAAATGGCGCTCCTTCGCTTCCGAGCTCTGCCATGCGCCCAAACAGTGGTTTACCCCCACATATGGGGTATCTGACAAATTGTACAACAACTTTTGGGGTCCATTTTCTCCTGTTACCCTTGGTAAAATAAAACAAATTGGAGCTGAAGTAAATTTTTGTATACAAAAGTTAATTGTTCATTTTTATTTAAACATTCCAAAAATTCCTGTGAAACACCTGAAGGGTTAATAAACTTCTTGAATGTGGTTTTGAGCACCTTGAGAGGTCCAGTTTTAAGAATGGTGTTACACTTGGTTATTTTCTATCATACAGACCCTTCAAAATAACTTCAAATGAGATGTGGTCTCTAAAAAAAATGGTGTTGTAAAAAGGAGAAATTGCTGGTCAACTTTTAACCCGTATAAATCCCTCCAAAAAATTTGGTTCCAAAATTGTGCTGATGTAAAGTAGACATGTGGGAAATGTTACTTATTAAGTATTTTGTGTGACATATCTCTGGGACTTAATTGCATAAAAATTCAAAGTTGGAAAATTGCGAAATTTCCAAAATTTTCGCCAAATTTCCATTTTTTTCACAAATAAATGCAGGTAATATCAAAGAAATTTTACCACTATCATGAAGTACAATATGTCACGAGAACACATTGTCAGAATCACCGGGATCCGTTGATGCATTCCAGAGTTGTAACATCATAAAGGGACAGTGGTCAGAATTGTAAAAATCGGCCCAGTCATGAACGTGCAAACCACCCTTGGGGGTAAAGGGGTTAAAGAGTGGGTCTCCTATTTTGTTATTGCCTATGCATTGAGTGAATGGGCTGCCAAAAATTAGGATGCACCCCGATACCCCTTTCACGAGATGTACAGGAGGGCCTCCTGAAAAAATGTTGCATTGAATGCAAGACCTGCCCTGCATCAATGTTACATGCACCCCAATAACCATTTCAACAGACGTACTTGAGGACCTCATGACAAAATTGTTCCCACTAAAAGAAAGTGTGTCTCCCATACTGTTTGCTTATGCACTGAATGCAAGACCTGCCCTGAACAAAGTTACATGCACCTAATCGTTTCAGCAGACATACTTGAGGGCCTCATGTCAAAATTGTTCCCATTAAAAGAAATTGTGTCTCCTATACTGTTTGCTTATGCATTGAATGCAGGGCCTGGCCTGCACCAATGTCATATGCACCCCAATAACTGTTTCAGCAGATGTACTTGAGGGCCTCATGACAAAATTGTTCCCATTGGAAGAAATTGTGTCTCCCACAGTGTTTGCTTAAGCATTTAATGCAAGGCCTGCCCTGCACAAAGTTACATGCACCTCAATAACCCTTTCAGCAGCCGTACTTGAGGGCATCATGACAAAATTGTTCCCATTAGAAGAAAGTGTGTTTCACATACTGTTTGCTTTTACCTTGAATGCAAGGCCTGCCCTGCACCAAAGTTACATGCACCCCATTAACTATTTCAGCAGATGTACTTGAGGGCCTCAGGAGAAAATGTTTCCTATTAGAAAAAAGTCTGTCTCCCATACTGTTTTGCTTGTGCAGTGAATGAAAGGCCTGCCCTGCACCAATGTTACATGCAATCCAATAACCCTTTGAAACCACGTACTGGATGGACACATGAAACAAAAGTTCCCATTATTCATTTTTTTATTACCAAAAATTTTGTCCATGAAATGAATGCAAGGCCTGGCCGCAATTTGCATGCACCACAATCCCCCTTGGAAGAAACGTGGAGGAGGGTCTCAAAAAAAATGTTTTACATTGCAAAGGAGCGCTTTGTCTATACTTGGAATGCCCATGAACTAAGTGGATAGGCTGACAAACATTTACTCCTGGGGGGTCTACATTCTTTTCGGTTATCAGAAACACTCCTGCCAAAAATCAGAGTGACTGTTACATCACGCAATACATTTACCCTCGTGTTCTAGTGGTGGTGTCTGAAGAGACGTGGAGGATGTCCTCCTATCAATGTTTTCCCAATTTAAAGGAGCAGGTCTCCTATACTTTTAATGCCCATACACTAAGTGTAAGGGCCGACAAGCATTTCCCCCTGGGGGTCTACATTTTTTCTTAAAATATTCTTTACAGGCATCAGAAGCACCTTTCCCAAAAACTGGAGTGACTGTTGCATCAAAGAATACGTTCACCCTCGTTTTCTAGTGGTGGATGTCCTTCTATGAATGTTTCCCAATTTAAAAGGAGCAGATCTCCTATACTTGGAATGACCATACACTAAGTGCATGGGCTGATAAACATTTCCCCATGGGGTACATTTTTAAAAAATGTTTTACAGGCCTCATAGACACCCTTGGAAAAAAAAGACTGGCCGTAGCATCACAGAACACGTTCACCCTGGTGTTCTAGTGGTGATGGATGATGGGGATGAGAAGGAGGAGGAGGACACGAAATAGCCAAAATCAGGAAGCGTATACCCATGTGTAGATGTCAAGAGGGGCATGGGAATGCATCTCCCCCCAAAAAACCACTCTGACAAAACTCCAGCGGCAGGGCAGACCAAGACCTCCAAAGTATAGAGAGCCAATTCATGCCCTGTGTCCAGCTTGGATACCCAATAATTAAAAGGCACAGAGGAATCACGGAGGAAATTGGTATGGTCAGCAAGGAACTCCCTCACCATCTTCCCAAACATTCCATTCCTTGTCACATTACCCCACATCTCTGGGCCAGGGCGATGGGAGGGTCTGAGAAGACTGTCCCAGAACTTTGCCCTGGCACTGCTGGATTGGAGTTGTGTCTCTCTTGCCTGTACTCCTTGGTTGTACAAACGCACTGTGACATCTGACGCCAGTGTTTTCAGATGGGAATTTTTTTAATATTTCCACAGCAATGGCCCTCTGGTACTGCACCATTTTAGTACACCTGTCTGCCTCTGGAACAAGAGATTGAAAGTTCTCCTTGTACCATGGATCTAAAAGTGTCACTACCCAGTAATAACTGTCATCCAAAATGTTTACAATACGAGGGTCATGGGAGGCAGCGCAACATAAAGTCAGCCATGAGTGCCAGATTGGTAACAGGAAAGCCTTCCGTGTCCCCAACAACAGAATGAGTGACCAAGGTGTCCTCCTCCTCCAATTCTCTGTCTTCAGTAGTGTTGAGCATTCCGATACCGCAAGTATTGGGTATCGGACGATACTTGCGGTATCGGAATTCCGATACCGAGATCCGATACTTTTGTGGTATCGGGTATCGGTATCGGATACATAGAGATGTGTAAAATAAAGAATTAAAATAAAAAATATTGATATATTTACCTCTCCGGCGGCCCCTGCACTCAGCGCGGGTAACCGGCAGGCTTCGTTGTTCAAAATCAGCGCTTTTAGGACCTGAGAATCACGTCCCGGCTTCTGATTGGTCGCGGGCCGCCCATGTGACCGCCACGCGACCAATCACAAGCCGCGACGTCACCGCAAGCTATTAACGCGCTCATTTTTAAAAATGAGCGCGTTAATGACTTTCAAAGACGTAGCGGCTTGTGATTGGTCGCGTGGCCGCGACCAATCACAAGCCGCTACGTCTTTGAAAGTCATTACCGCGCTCATTTTTAAAAAAATGAGCGCGTTAAGGACATGCGAATGACGTCACGGCTTGTGATTGGTCGCGTGGCGGTCACATGGGCGGCCCGCGACCAATCAGAAGCCGGGACGTGATTCTCAGGTCCTAAAAGCGCTGATTTTGAACAAAGAAGCCTGCCGGTTACCCGCGCTGAGTTCAGGGGCCGCCGGAGAGGTAAATATATCAATATTTTTTATTTTAATTCTTTATTTTACACATCCCTATGGATCCCAGGGCCTGAAGGAGAGTTTCCTCTCCTTCAGACCCTGGGAACCATGAGAATACCTTCCGATACTTGATGTCCCATTGACTTGTATTGGTATCGGATATCGGTATCGGCGATATCCGATATTTTTCGGGTATCGGCCGATACTATCCGATACCGATACTTTCAAGTATCGGACGGTATCGCTCAACACTAGTCTTCAGGCCATCCACTCTGAACAGACGGTATGACAGTTGCGCTTGTAGTACCATCTATACTGCATGACAGTAGCTCCTGTTCTTCTTTCTACTCCTCTTCCTCATTGTCAATCAATCCACGTTGGGATGACATGAAGCTGGGCTGTGTGTAATCACCCTGTATGGTTCCTTGTTCCAAGTCCTCGTGCTCTGCCTGTGATGCATCTTCTTTAATTATGAGCAGAGAGGTTTTCAGAATGTTGAGAAGCAGGATGGTGATGCTAATTGTGGAGTCATCGCCGCTCACGATCTTGGTGCAGTCCTCAAAGTTTTGCAGGATGGTACAGATGTCTGACATCCGTGTCCACTCCTGAGGTCTTATGTGTGGAGTCTGAACTGAATAAAGATGGCCTTGTTGATGCTGGTAGTCAACAACTGCCCTCTTCTACTCACAAATCGTTGCCAACATATGCAGTGTAGAGTTCCAACACGTGGGGACATCACACACCAGGCAGGGAGCCGGAAGCTGCAAACGCTGCTGAAGCACGCCAAGGGCGGCTGAAGCTGTAGCTGACTTTCTAAAATTGGCACACAGTTGGCATACCTTTAAAAGCAGATCTCGCAGCCCCGGGTAGGTTTTCAGAAAATGCTGAACCATGAGGTTAAACACATGGGCCAGGCAAGGCACGTGTGTGAGCTCACCTCACATCAGAGCCGCCACCAGGTTCCGGCCATTGCCACACATGACCATGCCTGGCTGTAGATTCAGCGGTGTCAGCCAAAAATCTGACTGCTCTTTCAGAGCTGTCCACAACTTCTCAGCATTGTGCGGTTTGTCACCTAAGCATATTAGCTTCAGCACAGCCTGTTGCCACTTGGCTGAGACAGTGCTGCAGTGCTTCAAGCTTGTGACTGATGTACTACTTCCAGAGATGGAGGCTGAAGAGGAGGCGGAAGAGGAGGTGCAGGAGCTGTAGACTGTGGGGGCAACCATGATTGACGTAGGGCCCGCAATGCTCAGGGTTGGGATGACGTGCACCATCCCAAGGTCCAACTGGGTCCCGGCTTCCACTATGTTAACCCAGTGTGCTGTCAGTGAGATATACCATCCCTGCCCACAAGCACTTGTCCATGTGTCCGTGGTTAGGTGCACTTTCCCAGTAACAGCATTGTTGAGGGCACGGCTAATATTGTGGACACGTGCTTGTGTAATGCTGGGATGGCACACCTTGAGAAATACTGGCAGATGGGGACCAAATACCTGTTCATTATGTGTCCATTTTTTACATTTTTTTCCCCAAAATAGTCTTTTGAGCTAGGGTAGCAGACAGACAAAAAATTCGAATGTAGACTTGAAAAGCAACTATTTGTAGAGCACAGATAGACGTGGAGTCTGACAGAGATATCACACTCTTCAATATGTGGCCTGTATTTTTTTTTATTTTTTTACCCCAAAACACTATTTAGACCTAGGGTAGCGGACAGCCAAAATGTGGAATGTAGGCCTGAAAAGCAACTTATTTGTAGAGCACAGATAGACCAGAAGTTTGACCGAGATATCACACTCTTCAATATGTGGACTGTATATTTTTATAATATAGCCCAAAATAGTGTACAGAACTAGGATAACAGGCAGCAAAGATAGTGAAATGTAGGCTTGAATTGCCACAATTTGTAGGCCACAAATAGATCAGGCGTCTGACAGAGATACAGACTGTTTAATATTTGGCCTGTATTTTTTCATTTTTTACCCCAAAATAGTGTATAGACCTAGGGTAGCACACAGCCAATAAAGTGGAATGTAGGCCCGAAAAGCAACTATTTGTAGAGCACAGATAGGCCAGGCGCCTGATGGAGTAGCAGACTGTTCAGTATGTGGCCTATATTTTTTTATTTTTTACCTCATTATATTGTATAGACCTAGGGTAGCAGACAGCCAAAAAAGTGGAATGTAGGCCTGAAAAGTAACTATTTGTAGAGCACAGATAGACCAGGAGTCTTACGGAGATATCATGCTCTTCAAAATGTGGCCTGGAGGTTTTTTTATTTTTTTTTTACCCCAAAATACTATATAGACCTAGGGGAGCGGACAGCCAAAAAAGTGGAATGTAGGCCTCAAAGGCAACTATTTTTAGAGAACAGATAGATCTGGCGTCTGATGGAGATAGAACACTGTTAAATATGAAGCCTGGATTTTTCTGGGCCTACCAAAATTGTGTGAATAAGTAGGCTATGACACTGTTGTAGTACTGAAATTGTAAAATATTTAGCGCAATGATATGCGATGCATGTGGCGTACAAAACACATTAATAAATATAAGAACTGTAGCTAAATATTTTTTGGCCAGATAAAGATTTTTTTGGTCAGCAAAATGGTGTCTAAAAATGTTGTAAGACACTCCAAACAATACTACAGTATAAAAAAGGCCAGAATTTTCTGTTCACTCACATCTGATGCCTGGGACAAAAAAATAGTTTTAATTTGCTAGATTTTCACGTTGTTGTAATCAAATAACCTGGTTAGCGTCTGCAGTGTGACCACGCAAATAAATGAAGAAAAAAAGGGGGCTCTGGATTGCTTTGTAATAAAATTAGCAGGATTCGGATACCTACAGCTAGGTATAATATAGGCAGCAGCAGACAGTGATAGACCCTCTTGACGTATGCAGTGAGATCTATATACTCATATATAGTGCCTGCATGCCTTGCACTGATATGGATATGCACACATAGACTACCCTGCCTACGTAGCACTGCAATCAATATACCCCCTAATTAGTCCTGAAAAGAACTGTTGGTTTATCTGGATTTGTGGATTCTGTGATGGTAGACCCACACTAACTAATAAAAGAAGAAATCTGACCCTATCTCAGCAGCAGCTCTCCCTACACTAGCTGAGTCCGGAGCTGAATGTGCCGAGCAGGGTGGCGTCCTGTCTCTTAGAGACCTGATAATGCAATGCGGCCAGCCAATCACTGCAATACCACAACAAAGATGGCTGCAGTATTACAGTGCATGGCAGACAATTCCTGCATGTTCATTGGCGCTCTAAAGAGCACCAAGATTGCAGGGCGGAGACCCAAGCTCCCACCGAACAATCCTGGAAATGCTAGTTGCTCACCGAGTACACCGAGTACAATGATACTTGGGTAAGTAACGAGTAGTGGCGAGCACATTCGCTCATCACTACTGGAGATCATACATGTGCTGTGGAGACAAGGATGATATTGCAAAATCAAAAAGGGGAAATTAAATAAAATACTATTTATAAATCCCCCATTCCCTAATCCATAATATATTGCTGTAAAGCTCTCCCTCTAATGCCATGTGGTGTCACTAAAATTGGAGTAAGTATGATGTATGTGCGGTATATCAGGGAAAAGGAAGACGAGAAAGAGACGGAGAGGTGGGGGAAGAATTGGGGAAGGGAGAGAGGGAATAGGTATGTTATGTTTGTGTGTGTAGCCCATTCACTATCCCCATCTATTCCCCAACCCCTGAAGATGGCTGGACCATGATTGTAAATACATCATTGTAAATACACACCTGTACTTTGCATCTCCCCCACCTCATTGTAGATTGTAAGCTCTCACGAGCAGGGTCGTCTTATTTTGCTTTAATTATTGTATTGTTAACGTTGTTACTTATGACTTTTGTGTTTGAAACTGTTAAACTGTAAAGCGCTGCGGAATATGTTGGCGCTATATAAATAAAGATTATTATTATTATTATTATTATTATTATTAATAAGAGGTAACCATACAATGTAAGGAGAAAAAAGGGAAAGGAAAAAGATGGAAGAAATGAGAATATTAAGTTGTATATGGAAAGGGCATGAATTTGTAGAGACAACATGCAAAGCATGCATATGTATCAGATGTTTTTTATAGTAAGTAAATGAAGTCAAAGCAATGACGAACAAAAATAATGAGCCAATACCTCACAAAAAGCTAAAAAAAATAAAAAATTTAAAGGCAGTATGGACAAAAATGTAGATGGACACAGAGAGGTGTAGTGCGGGGGCATTCCCACAATCAAAGTGTCAAAGGATAAAAGTTTGTGCAGGAATGGAGCCAAGAGGAACATTAAGCTATTGAGTCATAAGGATACCTGTGAATAGTAAATCCTCATGTAAGCCTGCCGGGGAGCCAGAATTAAGTTTATAGATCCATCTAGATTCCAACCTGAGTAATTTGGAGCCAATACTTTTGGATAATTGGGACCTTTCCTGTTTAGACAGTACAGAAAGAGTCCCATGACTACATCTCCCAATGTCCAAAATTTATAAGGAGCTGGCGCACTCTGATATTAAGTATTTATATAGAAACAAATGGGGGTGCGAACCTAAGTGGCAGAGATAATATGAAAACAAACAGAAAAAGGCGCCACTAAAACATATTCGCACACCACCAATAATATATATCAAAAAGGAACAACTTTATTGGAAGCATAATTAAAAACAGTTAAAACCAATACAATCAACAGCTACCTCCCCCCCATACATAAGGCCTGTACACCACTACACATGCTGCAGATATAACACCAAGGTAATAGCGAATACAAAAAATATATATCACTGTTATTACACACTGCAACGGATCCAAATATACACTGATATAAGGTAATCACCACAAGTAAGGAACATCAACGCTCAGTTATACATACACATGAATGATCCTTTGAACCCCTAACTGATGCATAAATTAAAGCCAAAAATTGGCACACCATTAAGGAACAGAATAAAGAGTAAAGCGGATGTAGTCCATACCACCTTCTAATAAAGGCAGGAAGCAAAGTGGTCTCAAGGGGAAAAGGTACCTCAAGCAGAGCAGCGTGCCGCCCAAACACCCAATAATCACCTGTAATAGGGAGGGTGAAGACAGCAGCCAAAGGTAGCAGCCAAGAGTGTGACAGGCCCGGGAGGCAGCTGAACCCAACGCATATCGAGGCAGAAAAGAAGCCGCTTCGTCAGGGGAAGTGCTTACCTCCATAAGTTCACTCCTTAAATAGTGAGCTACAGTGATCTCCAGACGCCGCCGTGTGCATCACCGTGGACCGGAAACCAGAAACCGGAAATAGAATTCCCAAGCGCCGAGCGATATACAGCTGCGCAGAGGACCAAATGTGTGCAGAGTGGGCACACGTCTCTGCCCACAGTGGTCAAATGCGCACGCGCCGGTCAAGTAACCGGCCGTCCGCATGAGACCTAAGGGAAAGAAGAATACGCATGCGCCAATGAGGAATCTAGTGGTTCCATGTGGGACCCATAAAGAAGGGCAGCGCCAGAACATGGACGAGGGGTTACCAAAAAGAAATTGTTATGGGAACGGTCCACAAAAAGACCCATAGACAGGAAAAATAACACCATAACAAAGACAGGGAGTTACTGGAGTTATTGTGGAAAGTCATATAACGTTGGCTATGACAGTATAGAACAGCAACATAAACCTAGAAAATAAACAAAATACATACCAAACAAGAAATAATAATAATAATAATAACAATAAAACAAAAACATAAACATAAACATGCACCCAAAACCCAAAATCATTAACCACTCCAAGCAATATTAGGAAAAATATATCCTATATGCTTGAACAAAATACTCAAAGATACAAAAACAGTATAAAAAATAACCCGTAAAAAGCAATAAAATCTCGTTCATGCATATTGATGATACCCAATTCAAAAGTTCTGTCCAGAAGTGCTCTCAGCTTAGATGTATGTGGAGGAGGCTCACAGGCAGCTTGAAAATGTGCGGTTTTATCGCAGACTGTCCTCGGATCCAACAGGGGTTTATTCCACTAAGCTGAGAGCACTTCTGGACAGAACTTTTGAATTGGGTATCATCAATATGCATGAGCGAGATTTTATTTGGGTAGATCAACCTATGACGCCAACTTTTTATATGTTACCCAAAATTCATAAATGTACCATCAAGCCCCCCGGTCGCCCTATAGTTTCGAGCATTGGAAGTTTGTGTAAAAGGGCATGCTCTTACATAGACTTCTTTTTACAGCCTTTGGTAACTACACTTCCTTCATATGTAAGAGATTCCTCACACTTTATCAGTATGCATAAGGGGATTCGGCTGAATCAAGGTGACCTTATGGTTACATGCGACGTTGAGTCGTTGTACTCGAATATCAATCATGACGACGGTATGCAGGCGGTTCTATTTTTCCTCGACCTGCAGGTAAATTCGGATAGGTTACATGATTCGTTTATCGTTGACCTGCTTGATTTTGCTTTGAGGCATAATTTTTTCTTATTTGATAGGGTATATTATTTACAGACATCTGGTGTGGCGATGGGGGCGCGTTGTGCCCCCTCGTTTGCTAATCTTTTTTTAGGGTGGTGGGAAGCTACTACTGTTTTTGTTTCCGACCACTTTAAGGATAGGGTGCGACAGTGGTCGCGCTTTATTGATGGCGTTTTTTTCATTTGGTCAGGGTCGTCGGAGGAACTTTTTCAATTTATGGGTTTTCTCAACAACAACTCCATTAACATTTTTTTGACTTATCAATTTTCTTCTATTTCAGTTAATTTTCTGGATTTGGAGATCATGTGTCAGGATGGCGCACTCTCCACATGCCTCTATCGCAAGCCTACAGCGGCTAATGGATTTTTGGACTACCAGAGTTTTCACCCAAAGCACACGAGGGATGGCATTCCGACTGGCCAATTCCTCAGAGCAAGGCGCAACTGCACTCTGGATGAGGACTTTAGGAGAGAGGCTCAGGATCTTACCATCAGATTTAAAACTAGGAATTACCCCAAAAGATGCGTCTCTCGTGCATTCCAGAGGGCAAATCAACAGTCGCAGGATTCCCTATTGGCCGTCAATAAAAGGAAACCGGATGGTGTTGCACGCTTTATCACGGGTTATCATACCCACTGGTCTGAGGTGAGTAGGATTTTCAATAATCATTGGAGAATTTTGACCTCCGATACGCAAACATCTCAGGTTATCAGTACCCGACCGTTAATCACGGCTAGGAGGGCACCAAATTTCAAGGATATTCTCACTCAGAGCCACTATATGAGACCGACACAGAGGCTCAATCGTGGTATTATCTTGAGAGGTTCTTTTCCGTGTGGAGATTGCAGTATCTGCCAGTTTATGCACCCCACACGTGACGTCTTTCGTAACCCTATTGATCAAGTACAGCATAAATTAAAGGCCTATATAAACTGTAAAACCTCCCATGTCATCTATGCTTTGATCTGTCCATGTCCCTGTATCTATGTAGGCCAGACTTCGCAAGAATTGCGGCGCAGGATACAAAGCCATCTTTCTACCATCAATACAGCAGCAGTGGACAGTCGAAAGGGCAAGACTCTCAGCACGGTGGCTTCTCATTTTCTTTTACATCATGGGGGCAGCTGCACTAAGATCAAAGTTATTGGCCTGGAACATATCAGGAGCTCGGGCAGAGGTGGTTCTCTACACAAGCGACTACTACAAACTGAGGCACGTTGGATTTATTCCCTCCATTCCACAGCGCCTCAGGGAATCAATGAAGACTTGCTTTTTACGGGTTTTTTGGGGTAAAAACCTTTTGTCTTGTGGGCAGGGTCTGGACTGATTCTGTAGGGTTTGCTTTGTGTTAACTTTCAAGGGGTCTGGATACAAAAGGCGGATTGGGGCTCACAGGTGCTGGAATATGAAGATCAGGCGTTATGTTCATATGGTTTGGTTGACTGCTTGCTGATCAGAGCTACAACAGCCGACATGACAAGAGTGGACTAGATATCAGCTACAACAGCTATTGGTCCCTTGTGGGATAATTAGCTTTATTGTATGTTTTTGTGTATATTTCTTTTGACCTTGTGTGTGTCTTTTTGATTTTTTGATTTTTATTTTTTATACTGTTTTTGTATCTTTGAGTATTTTGTTCAAGCATATAGGATATATTTTTCCTAATATTGCTTGGAGTGGTTAATGATTTTGGGTTTTGGGTGCATGTTTATGTTTATGTTTTTGTTTTATTGTTATTATTATTATTATTTCTTGTTTGGTATGTATTTTGTTTATTTTCTAGGTTTATGTTGCTGTTCTATACTGTCATAGCCAACGTTATATGACTGTCCACAATAACTCCAGTAACTCCCTGTCTTTGTTATGGTGTTATTTTTCCTGTCTATGGGTCTTTTTGTGGACCGTTCCCATAACAATTTCTTTTTGGTAACCCCTCGTCCATGTTCTGGCGCTGCCCTTCTTTATGGGTCCCACATGGAACCACTAGATTCCTCATTGGCGCATGCGTATTCTTCTTTCCCTTAGGTCTCATGCGGATGACCGATTACTTGACCGGCGCGTGCGCATTTGACCACTGTGGGCAGAGACGTCTGCCCACTCTGCACACATTTGGTCCTCTGCGCAGCTGTATATCGCTCGGCGCTTGGGAATTCTATTTCCGGTTTCTGGTTTCCGGTCCACGGTGATGCACACGGCGGCGTCTGGAGATCACTGTAGCTCACTATTTAAGGAGTGAACTTATGGAGGTAAGCACTTCCCCTGACGAAGCGGCTTCTTTTCTGCCGCGATATGCGTTGGGTTCAGCTGCCTCCCGGGCCTGTCACACTCTTGGCTGCTACCTTTGGCTGCTGTCTTCACCCTCCCTATTACAGGTGATTATTGGGTGTTTGGGCGGCACGCTGCTCTGCTTGGGGTACCTTTTCCCCTTGAGACCACTTTGCTTCCTGCCTTTATTAGAAGGTGGTATGGACTACATCCGCTTTACTCTTTATTCTGTTCCCTAATGGTGTGCCAATTTTTGGCTTTAATTTATGCATCAGTTAGGGGTTCAAAGGATCATTCATGTGTATGTGTAACTGAGCGTTGATGTTCCTTACTTGTGGTGATTACCTTATATCAGTGTATATTTGGATCCGTTGCAGTGTGTAATAACAGTGATATATATTTTTTGTATTCGCTATTACCTTGGTGTTATATCTGCAGCATGTGTAGTGGTGTACAGGCCTTATGTATGGGGGGGAGGTAGCTGTTGATTGTATTGGTTTTAACTGTTTTTAATTATGCTTCCAATAAAGTTGTTCCTTTTTGATATATATTATTGGTGGTGTGCGAATATGTTTTAGTGGCGCCTTTTTCTGTTTGTTTTCATACATCTCCCAATGTAGTACTTCTTTTCTTTAATGAAGGAGGGTACTCCTTAATACACTGCACACCAGCCTGCTACATACAGTATACAGAAACTTAAATACATTGTGCAGTCTGACATTTGCTTCCATGAAGCAAACTCACAATGTTTTCCTAGTCTCAGAAATTGTATTCCAGATGAGGCCTGATCTAAAAGGAGTACAGGGGGATAATTACTTCATGTGATCTAGACTCTATGCATCTCTTAATACATCCTAGAACTGTGTTTGCCTTTTTTGCTGCTGCAACAGACTGTTGATTCATGTGTAGTTTGTGATCTTTTAATATACCCAAGTCTTTTTTACACATGATGTTACGTAATTCCTTCCACTCTGCAGATGTAATTTTCATGTTTTTTCCTCTATGTAGAATTTTGCGTTTGTAAAATGCCATTCTATAATTTGCTGCCCATTGTTCAAACTTATTTAGTTTCTCCTAAATCCTTTCTCTGTCTTCTCTAGTGTTAGCTATCCCTCCTAGCTTTGCATTATCTGCAAATTAAAATAGTTTACCTTTGGTTCCCTTGTCTTGATCATTTATAAAAATGTTGAATAACACTGAGGCCAGGACAGAGACTTGTAGTACTCCACTTGAAACACTCTTCCAATTGAATGTGCATCTACTTATCACCACTATTTGAGTACGATCACTGAGATAGTTATGAATCCACCTAACTGTGGCCTTGCCAATAAAATACTAGGTCATTTTTCCCTAATCTACCCAGTCAGTGTTTCCATCATAGAAGGAAGTTATATTAGTCTGGTATGACTTGTTTGCTACAAACCCATACTGACTCTGGTTAATTACTGCATTCTTATCCAAGTTACATACATGCTGTTTAATGATTTGTGGAAAGATATTTCCTGGTATATAAGTAAGTCTCCCTGGCCTGTAATTTTCTGGCTCCATTTTCTTTCCTTTTTCTGAAGATAGGGACAATATTTGCCCTTCTCCAATCTTCTGGGACTTCTCCTGTTTTCCTGGATTTTTCAAAGATTCTAGCAAGTGGTTCTGCAATTTCCTCTGTGATCTCTTTCAGTACCCTAGGATGTAATTCATCTGGACCAGGAGATTTAAAAGTTCGGCCTTCTCAACATCATTTTTGACCACTTCGCCCTTGTCATCCTGTTAAAATCCTATAGCGTCTTTGATTTTTCATTTGCTTCTGACATACTCCCAAAATCCTTTTTAGCTACTTTTGATCTAATCTCCCTTGCAAGCCTTATTCCATTACTGGTTTTAGCTCTTCTAACTCTTGCCCTGCATTCCCTTCAAAGAGCATTATATTCTTCTTTAGATTTTTAGCATATTTTCACCACCCATTCATGTCAATAGGTGAAAAATGCTGAAAAAAACATGAAAGAAGAGACATGCTCTATTGTGCAAAAAAAATGTGAAGCACAAAATACTGATGACAAAAAAAACAAGGTGTATGCATGAGATTTCTAAAATATCATAGACATAGCTGGTACTGTAAAACTCAACTGAAATTTTGTATTAAAAAAGATGAAAAATGTCTAGTGTGAACTTACCCATTTAGTAGAAACATACCAAAATGAAAAAGTGCCAGTGCATATCAAATGTTTTGCTCTCACCCATTTGAGCCGAGGGGTGTCCAGTTCTATGGAACTCCAGAGGTAACCTTGTTGCCTGCCCTGTCATGCCCCATGTATTTGCTCCCGCCCTAACAAAGGCAGTACCTAAGTCAGTTCTGACAGTAAACGCCGGAAAAATATGTGATTCTGCCAACATGTTTCTCTCTCAATAATGAGATGTCATCAGGGAAGTGTTACTCATATAGGGGAACCCAAAGAAAAGGAGGCATATAATTCTTCCAACAAAGATTGCCACCATCCTAATAAAGTGCTGAGAGACAAAAATAAATAATTGTGTCATCCACGGGAGTACCTTACAGTGGTATTTCATGAAAAAATAAAAAAGCAAAGTACAGAGTGCTACACCTTTGTTAAGTCCTTCTCAGTCCCTGGCTTACTAGAGGTAGGGATCCTGAGTAAATGACACGCAAACAAGGTATTGTGTGATCATATACAGGGGAAGCCCAGGAGCACATCTCTCTCTGGGCTTTGCCCTTCCTTTATATAGAAAAGAATTATTCTTTTACAGACATGCGCACAAGCGCTCATATTTCACTATCTCTTACATAAACAATCTATACCAGTCTTTATCAGTAGAAAGTTACATCATCTGGAAGGTGAATGAAAGGCTGCTATTGAAAGAAGGAATGCACACATGATTACTTCCATAAAAGGAAATGTCAAGTCAGCAGAAATGTATCTTGTTGTAAGCGAGATTTCTCAGGAAGAAGACAAGACGGATTGTTTTAGTTCAGTCTGATCTCCACAATTCCCCCCTTTGACATTTTCTTTTATTTATTTTATTTTATTACCACAGGGCCAAAGACAAAGCCTTTATTTGGTATTACACATGTACATGCTTGTATTCAATAAGAGAATCAAATCTAGTATTAATTCTTCCGTTTAACTCTCGCAACCTTTTCTTTGTTTTGCAATAAGTACAGATATTACAAAGGGATAGCAAAATAAGCGCAATAATCAGTATTAGCAAAGGATAACATAAGAGAAGAAGGAAAAAAAAAACTTTATACTCTTGCATCTATTACACAAAGTTTATCTGTGCATACTGAGATACTCTTGAGCACAATCTGGAATAGTACGTATATGACTACAATAATCATAACTATATGTATTATGCTCTGCATAATCCCAGCAACCCACCCACCGATTCCTCTGAACCAGTTGGCTGGGTTAAGAAAAGAAAAGGTATCTGACCACCAGCTATCCTTATTCTGGTCATTGTCTTTGTCATACTGATCTCTGAGTCGTTGTACGTCCTTTAATTTAAATGTCATACTCATAGTACTATTCGGGTCTATATAATGACAGCAGGTGGGTCCGATGATTTGACACATACCCCCTTGTGAGGCAGTTAGGTAATCCAATACCAGGGTATGTTGGTTAGTGACTATTATAAGCTGATTCTGTACAGCTATACTAGTGTTTAGTATATCCAATATATCCCAGATCTGATCATCTAGATAATCCGTGGCTCTAACTAATTTATCCCACATCTGTGTTAACATAGGATAAATAAAAATGGTACTAGCAATTTTGTTAGGAATTCCCATTTGTACTATATGTGGCCTCCCCGAGGGACGTGGTGAGTTATCTGCAGCTCTTTTATACAGTGTGTGCTTGGGCACGGCTTGCATATTCACTTGTTTATTTGAAATTATGAATGTAGCCGGGGTTAGGCGTCCTAATGTACAAGTACCCTTTATACCTACGGGAAGCCATTTATATGCTCCTTCTCCGCATATCCAAAATGTACCTTCAGGCAGATCCCATAGAGCTGAGTGCTGCAATACCAATCTGTGAGCCAAGTCCACAAATCTAGATACATTCTGAAGCATACACCAAGAGGGTTTTTGTCCCAAGGGGCTACAGTACCCGGCTGCGGGATTCCCACATACAGGCATTCCTTTGATATACTCATCGGATTTATTACAAACCAGGTTCCCCAGCTTACTTGTACAACTGTTTGCATCACCTTGGGGGAACAATTTAGAATGTTTCCATTTTCTATTATGTATGTATCTTTCCAATACTACAGGTTTGAAAGCATCAGAGGGGGGGACGGTTGTACTGAAACTAAGCTGTAGATTTTCTGTGGGGACCTGTCCTAAATTAGTTAATCCAGTCTTATTTCTAGGTACCCATTTTCCTCCCCTAAATGCTAAATATTGTAGATGTGTGTTACTCCCTGAGAGATTACCCTGCCACCAAGGAAATTCTACCCATCCCACAATTGGTATGGCGATTGTAGTATTCCATAGCCTAGTATTACCAGTTTGGTTGTTGGCCAGGTTGTCTGAACAATTAGGCCAAGCGAATATTTCTTCTGCTAATACGGGAACTGCTAGAAAAGGTATACTTGTGGCTGACACCGGCGAATGGGTACAGATCCAACAATCTGTCAGGGTTTGTGTATTGTTTAACAAGTCATGCACTAATTTTCTATGATGTTGTACGAATCTATTGTTCAAAGGGGCTAGAGAATTCAGTCTATCCCACGCCTCCGTTGAGGTTATCATTATTAACATCAATATCATGAGTTTATACTGCTTTTCTTGCAATGGCTTGCATGTATCCATGATGCCTTTCCTTCAAGCTTGACTGATGTAGGTGTTGTCAACAGGACTTGGAAGGGTCCGTCAAACCTTGGTTCTAGAGCCTTTCTGGTGTGTCTTTTTACATAGACTTGATCACCTGGTTCCAACTTGTGACTTCCTTCTGTGTTGTCAGGATCTGGAAGGGAAGCAAAAACTTGTGCATGCACCTTAGTTAATTGTTTCTGAAGATTTTGCACATAAGAAGTCAATGACTCAATATTTAACACAAGTTGCTGTGGAAAATAACATCCTAAATTGGCAGTCCTGCCAAACAAAATTTCATATGGAGACAGTTTAGTCTTACCCCTTGGGGTATTGCGTATTGAGTAAAGGGCCAGTGGAAGGCATTCTGTCCAAGGCTTTCCTGTTTCAGCCATGGCTTTCTGTATTTTTAATTTTAAAGTTCCATTCATGCGTTCCACCTTACCAGAACTTTGAGGATGGTACGGAGTGTGTAACTGACTTTCAACACCCAACATTTTCAGTACATTTTGAAATATTTCTCCAGTGAAATGAGTACCCCTATCTGACTCGATCACTTCAGGGAGACCGTAACGGGGTATCAGTTCGGCAACTAGCTTTACAGCAGTGTTTTTAGCTGAAGCCTTCCGAACTGGATAGGCCTCTGGCCACCCCGAGAACATGTCCACACATACCAACACATACTCATACCCATTACTTTTTGGCAGCTGGATAAAGTCTATTTGTAATCGCTGAAACGGGTAGAGAGGTCGGACGTGGTGCTTCATAGGGGTCTTTGTTGTCTGTCCGGGATTATGTGCCAGGCATATAGCGCATGCAGCACAATAGTCTCTTGCATAGTTGCCAAAACCTGGAGCCAACCAGACTTGCTTTGCCAGTAGTGTCATTGCATTTGCAGACACATGAGTAGGGTGGTGCAGTCCACCAACTACAATCGGATACCAGGCTCTAGGTAGACATATTAGTCCATCTTTCTTCCAAATTCCCGCTTGTTCTTCTGCCCCTTCCTTTTTCCACCTGTCCCTCTCCTCTTCTCCTGCATCTTCCTGTGCTTGTCTCAGTCTATCTTCAGTATTTTCTGTGGGGTTTACAGTATGAACCTGTTGTAAGGGTTTGACAGCTGCTGCTTTGGCTGCTTTATCAGCCCTATCATTTCCCCTAGATTCCCTAGTGTCGAGTCTCACATGTGCAGCTACCTTGATTACTGCTACTTCTTTTGTTTCTTGTGCAGCCTCTAAGATCTGTTTGATCAGAGAAGCATGTTTTACAGGTTGTCCTGACGCTGTCATGTAACCTCTAGCTCTCCAGATTACTCCAAAATCAAACACAATACCATGTGCATACCTAGAATCAGTGTATATATTAGCTGTCTGGTTCTCAGCTATTTTAAGAGCTTCAATCAATGCTGTTAGTTCTGCTTCTTGTGCAGACTGTTTCGGTGGAAGTGGTTCTGCTTTGAGAGTTTCAGATTCTGACACAACTGCATACCCTGTATGGAAGTTACCTGTGTCATCTGCAAACCTACTACCATCTATAAACAGCTCTAAATCTGGATTTTGAAGTGGTGTTTCGGATACATTGGGTAAGCCTACCGTTTCTTGTAAAATGAGCTCTGTACAATCATGTGTGTCTGTAGGGAAAAAATTTGCGTGTGGATCAGTGTCCTTATTCCCCCCTTCAGACTCGAGAGGTAGCAGTGTAGCTATATTGAGAGTCTGAAGCCTAGCAAATGTGATAGTAGAGGGGAGCAACAAAGAACACTGTAGCCGCAAATGTCTGGCCATGGAAATGTGTTTTGGTTGGACCTGGTTTAATATCCCATAAACATCATGTGTAGTTTGAACTGTGAGTGGATACTCTAGGACAATTTCTGATGCTTTGTCCAACAATAGTGAGACAGCAACAACTACACGTACACAGGTTGGCGCTGCTCTAGCTACGGGATCTAACCTTGCTGAAAGATATGCAATCGGTCTTTGTTTCCCTGCATGCTTCTGGGTAAGAACTCCTGTAGCATGGGAATCAACTTCTGCAGCCATAAGCTGAAACGGTTTGGTGTAGTCTGGTAGCCCTAACGCTGGAGCTAAAACAAGGGCATCTTTTAATTGTTGGAACGAAATCTGACCTTCTTTTGTCAACAAATAAGGTTCACTTTTTACACAGTCATACAGTGGTTGCATTAGTTGACTGGCATGTATAATCCATTGTCTACAATGAGACACTATTCCTAAAAATGCTCGTAGCTGTTTATGATTTCTAGGCTCATTCATCTGTCTTATTGCTTCAGTTCTTTGTGGTGTAAGATGCTTTTTACCTTGAGAAATGCAATGACCTAGAAAGACCACTTTGGTCTGACAAACTTGTAGCTTTTGTCTATTCACTTTACACCCTTCTTTTTCTAAAAAACATAGTAAACTCACAGTGGACCTTTCTGCAGTTTCTAGATCTGGGCAGCAAAGTAGTAGGTCATCCACATACTGCAAAATTACTACCTGTGGTTCGGGTTCAAACCTCTGAAGGACTGTTTGTAGGGCATTTGAATAAAGAGTAGGGGAGTGTATCATTCCCTGTGGAAGGCGTGTCCACGCCAACTGTTTGCCCTTAAATGTAAATGCAAACAAATGCCAACTATCTTGGTGTAAAGGAACCGAGAAAAATGCATTTGAAAGATCTATTACAGTAAATACTTGAGAACTGGCTGGTATCTGTGATAGTAACGTATGAGGATTGGGTACAACTGGGGTGATTGGATCTAGAACTTTGTTTATTTCTCTTAAATCATGTACCATACGATATTTGGGCATAGAACTCTTATCAAGAGTTCTCTTTTTGACTGGATACAGAGGAGTGTTAGCAGGTGATTGTATCTCTACCAAAACTCCTTTCTCTTTATATCCCTCTATCTGTTTTGTAATCGCTAGTTCCTGCTAGGCACTCACAGGGTATTGTCTGAGCTGTGGGAGAACAGTTCCTGGTTGCACAGATAGTTTTACAGGAGAGATATGCAATAGTCCCACATCGGTGTCACCCTGTGCCCACAGTGTTTCTGGGACCATTGAGAGGTCTAGATCTGTGGTGTACTCTTTTTCTTCAGCATAATCCTCAAAAGCCTGAATTCTAACATATTGTTCTAATGTTTCTGCATCATCAGGGATAGTCAGTATAACTGTGCCATCTTCCCTAAAATTGATGTTAGCTTCTAATTTCTTTAGGACATCAGTTCCTAACAAACATGTTGGGGCACCTCTGGCATACAAAAATCTGGATGCAAAACATTTAGGTCCTAATGAGACCTCTAGGGGCACAGTATATGGCAGTGTTCGAATTACCCCATCATAACCCTCAGCAAAAGTTGTTTGTTCTGAAATATCTTCCGGATTCGGAAGAAAATCTTGATTCAAAATTGAGGAAGTTGCACCTGTATCTATCAAAAATGGAATCTCTCTCCCCCCCACATTCACCTGTATCATAGGTCTTCTAGCTGGTAGGGAAGTTTGTAACACATCGAGTCAATCTGAATCTGGTATGGGACCATCTATGATGGTAGATTTCTGCTGGTTGTCCGTTTGGGGAGGGTTATTTCTGGGAACAAATTTGCCTGACTTTATATCTGCCAACTTCTTCCTGCACTCTCTTTGGAAATGACCTGGCTTTTTACAGTAGTGGCAAGGAAAGTTGTGTCTCACTCTTCCTCCTGTATTAGCTTGTGCTATTCTAACAGGCTTACGATTCTCTCTCATATCCATGACTATTCCTAAACATCGTTGTTTCACAATATTTGGTTGTTCAATTGTTCTCCAATCTGGAGTAGAGGATTTAAATTTTTCTCTGATTTTCGGATCTAGCCCCTCTATTAATTGTTTTGTAAAAAGTCTCCTTACTGAAGCATCAGTCAAATCCAATCCTTCATCCCTAAAGCTATTTTCTAATTCTTGACTATATTCTTCAATACTTTGCCCAAATTTCTGCATAATCACACCCGTAGATCCCCTTTCCCTCTGTTTTTCTCTCATGAAAATTATTAATGCCTCTGTGAACTGGGTACCTGATGCTTCTGTCTGTAAGGCACCCCCTTCTGCCACTGGTCTATTGGGCTGTAGGTGTGTCAATAATTCCTGAAAAAGTCCGGGGGACATTTTCATTCTACATAATTCTTCCCCGTCCGCCCAGACCCCAGCATGAGTCTGCATGATTTGTTGTATGTATTGTGCAAATCGGATGGGATATTGAGTGGGATCAGGCGCATTATGCAGGAGGGACATACCTTCAGCAGGGGACCAAGGAAAATACTGTCGGGTCTGGTGATATCTAGTTCCCATTACCCCGTCAGCACCAGGTTCCCTAAAGGGTCTTGGTACTACCCTAACAGGGGCAAGTACAGCGCCATGTCTAGGTGTACCACAGACTAGGCAATCATTTCTCCAATCTGGATTTTGTTGTCCACAGTGTGAACATACCCATCCTCCTACTCCACCAAGATTGGGATACAAGGCTGGAAATTGTTTTCCTCCTTCTGCTCCTCCAGATGGTACAAATGATTGGGCTTTTGGATCTAGGTAAGGTGGTGGGATTATGTCACAACTTTTTCCCTTCCCCATAATCCAATTCTGTTCTTTATAGTTTACATTAATGCCCCCTTCCATTTTGGGTGCCCTATCTCACTTCCAGGGGCAGAGTCAATTACCCACTTATGTTTTCAAATAGACACAGGCATACAAATATAAAAATCTTATCCTTGATCATCTATACATTTTCAAGCTTAGCATCATTGCTCAGCATGACAACTGTTAGGGTTGGCGGAACGCACCAAATATATAATTTATTGAATGGAATTGGTGCGTTCGCAACCCGGGATCCACCGTGCAGGAAAGCACCTGCTGCTAAATAATGGCGGCTCTATATGGCGGTATATACCAACTCTGTTAGCTTCACAGAGTAACCGCGAGAAGAAAGCTCTGTGCCCTGTTAGACTTTCACAGAGGCACAGGCCAACTACCCAGATGTGAGCAGTAAGTGGTCATGCATGCATACAAAACTCCTCGCCGGAGATGCCAGCATTCTAGGGGCTTATTTCAGCCGGGTCCCTGAACACACTTAAACACAATCTCCTCGCCGGAGGTGCCAGCATTCTAGGGGCTTATTTCAGCCGGGTCCCTGAACACATTCAAACACATGACCACATTGGCGCAAAGCATATAGCATAAGACGATACTAGCGCATGGCCGTGCGGTCATGCGCAGTTTATATAGTTGCAGCACAGGAAGCTGCTACTGAAGTTTTTGCCCTTTCAGGACCTTCCAGAAGGACCAATGGAAAGTGCTGCAGTACCTGAGCATGTTTTGCCCTTTCAGGACCTTCCAGAAGGACCAATGGAATGTACTGCAGCACCTGAGCATGTGACCGAACATGTGGCCCTCGACCTCCAATGGGAGACCCTGCCCTGGGCATGCTCAGTGTGAGTAAACAAGGACTTAGTCCCAGAGAGGCTCGCTCGCCGCAGACCAGTGCAGGGTACCATAGGAAAGCCAGAAAAGGCAGTAGTGACCCTATGCACCGAATCAGCCCCAGCGAGACGCTGGGAGCGACGTCTCCGCTGAGCAGAGCCCACTGCGGCCGATACCGAATGGGAGACCGCAGCAGACACGGATCGAGATTCCCCCTGTGCAGCAGAGGAAACTCGACTCCTAACACCAACCATATTAATTAAGGGTAGGTTTGTATTCTGATCTCAAAATCAGCCCAATTTATCCGCTTCCCATTGTCCTCATGTTAACCTAGATCCCTCTTGTTTCTACTATATGCAGTTTAATACATCCAATGCATTAGTAAGTGAATAGATAATGCATGTTAACCTGTCTGGGTTGGTTGCCAATTTTCCCACTACTTTATCGAATTAATTAATGAAAGTTATGTTTTACCAAAGTGTTTTTCCATGCTATTTACAACTTGTCAGCCAATAAGCAATGCAATTGTGGGACTTGAATGGATTGCTTTGGCAACAGGAGGCCTGGCAATGGCCTTTATGTCTACCATATCCCTCAGCCAATCAGATCCTTCCAGGGTGGGGCCTGACAAGCTAATTGACAGTCAAACGGTGACAGATTAGATAATGTACAATAAAACATAAGTTAAACAGTATTTTCATATCTATCAAATTGTTGCACATCCAATTTCTTTTGTGAGGCTACTAAGCTATGTAAAAAATGTTCTTAGGTGTTATAACAAAAGATTAACCCCTTAAGCCCCGAGGGTGGTTTGCACGTTAATGACCGGGCCAATTTTTACAATTCTGACCACTGTCCCTTTATGAGGTTATAACTCTGGAACGCTTCAACGGATCTTGGCGATTCTGACATTGTTTTCTCGTGACATATTGTACTTCATTTTAGTAGTAACATTTATTCGATATAACTTGCGTTTATTTGTGAAAAAAACGGAAATTTGGCGAAAATTTTGAAAATTTCGCAATTTTCCAACTTTAAATTTTTATGCCCTTAAATCACAGAGATATGTCATGCAAAATACTTAATAAGTAACATTTCCCACATGTCTCCTTTACATCAGCACAATTTTGGAACCAAAATTTTTTTTTGTTAGGGAGTTATAAGGGTTCAAAGTTGACCAGCAATTTCTCATTTTTACAACACCATTTTTTTTTAGGGACCACATCTCATTTGATGTCATTTTGAGGGGTCTATATGATAGAAAATACCCAAGTGTGACACCATTCTAAAAACTGCACCCCTCAAGGTGCTCAAAACCACATTCAAGAAGTTTATTAACCCTTCAGGGGTTTCACAGGAATTTTTGGAATGTTTAAATAAAAATGAATATTTAACTTTTTTTCACACAAAATTTATTTCAGCTCCAATTTGTTTTATTTTACCAAGGGTAACAGGATAAAATGGATGCCAAACATTGTTGTACAATCTGTACTGAGTACGCTGATACCCCATATGTGGGGGTAAACCACTGTTTGGGCGCATGGCAGAGCTCGGAAGGGAAGGAGTGCCATTTGACTTTTAAATGCAAAATTGACAGGAATTGAGATGGGACACCATGTTGCGTTTGGAGAGCCACTGATGTGCCTAAACATTGAAACCCCCCACAAGTGACACCATTTTGGAAAGTAGACACCCTAAGGAACTTATCTAGATGTGTGGTGACCACTTTGACCCACCAATTGCTTCACAGAAGTTTATAATGCAGAGCCGTAAAAATAAAAAATCATATTTTTTCACAAAAATGATCTTTTCGCCCCCAATTTTTTATTTTCCCAAGAGTAAGAGAAGAAATTGAACCTCAAAAATTGTTGGCCAATTTGTCCTGAGTACGCTGATACCCCGTATATGGGTGTAAACTATTGTTTGGGCGTATGGCAGAGCTCGGAAGGGAAGGAGCGCCATTTTGCTTTTCAATGCAAAATTGACTGGAATTGAGATGGGATGCCATGTTGCGTTTGGAGAGCCCCTGATGTGCCTAAACATTGAAATCCCCACAAGTGGCACCATTTTGGAAAGTAGACCCCTTAAGGAACTTATCTAGAGGTGTGGTGAGCACTTTGACCCAACAAGTGCTTCACAGAAGTTTATAATGCAGAGCCGTAAAAATAAAAAATCATATTTTTTCACAAAAATAATCTTTTCGCCACCAATTTTTTATTTTCCCAAGGGTAAGAGAAGAAATTAGACCACAAAAGTTGTTGTGCAATTTGTCCTGAGTGCGACGATACCCCATATGTGGGGGTAAACCACTGTTTGGGCGCATGGCAGAGCTCGGAAGGAAAGGAGCGCCATTTGACTTTTCAATGCAAAATTGACTGGAATTGAGATGGGACGCCATGTTGCGTTTGGAGAGCCCCTGATGTGCCTAAACATTGGAACCCCTCACAAGTGACACCATTTTGAAAAGTAGACCCCTTAAGGAACTTATCTAGATGTGTGGTGAGCACTTTGACCCAACAAGTGCTTCACAGAAGTTTATAATGCAGAGCCGTAAAAATAAAAAATCTTATTTTTTCACAAAAATGATCTTTTCGCCCCCAATTTTTTATTTTCCCAAGGGTAAGAGAAGAAATTAGACCACAAAAGTTGTTGTGCAATTTGTCCTGAGTGCGACGATACCCCATATGTGGGGGTAAACCACTTTTTGGGTGCATAGCAGAGCTCGGAAGGGAAGGAGCGCCATTTGACTTTTCAATGCAAAATTGACTGGAATTAAGATGGGACGCCATGTTGGTTTGGAGAGCCCCTGATGTGCCTAAACATTAAAAACCCCCACAAGTGACACCATTTTGGAAACTAGACCCTCTAAGGAACTTATCTAGATGTGTTTTGAGAGCTTTGAACCCCCAAGTGTTTCACTACAGTTTATAACGCAGAGCCGTTAAAATAAATTTATTTTTTTTTCGCAAAAATTTTTTAGCCCCCAGTTTTGTATTTTCACAAGGGTAACATAATAAATTGGACCCCAAAAGTTGTTGTCCAATTTGTCCTGAGTACGCTGATACCCCATATGTGGGGGGGAACCACTGTTTGGGCGCATGGCAGAGCTCGGAAGGGAAGGAGCGCCATTTGGAATGCAGACTTAGATGGATTGGTCTGCAGGAGTCACGTTGCATTTGCAGAGCCCCTGATGTACCCAAACAGTACAAACCCCCCACAAGTGACCCCATATTAGAAACTAGACCTCCCATGGAACTTATCTAGATGTGTTGTGAGAACTTTGAACCCCTAAGTGTTTCACTACAGTTTATAACGCAGACCCGTGAAAATAAAAATTCTTTTTTTTTTCACAAAAATGATTTTTTAGCCCCCAGCTTTGTATTTTTACAAGGGTAACAGAATAAATTGGACCCCAAAAGTTGTTGTTCAATTTGTCCTGAGTACGCTGATACCCCATATGTGGGGGGGAACCACTGTTTGGGCTCATGGCAGAGCTCGGAAGGGAAGGAGCGCCATTTGGAATGCAGACTTAGATGGATTGGTCTGCAGGCGTCACGTTGCATTTGCAGAGCCCCTGATGTACCCAAACAGTAGAAACCACCCACAAGTGACCCCATATTGGAAACTAGACCTCCCATGGAACTTATCTAGATGTGTTGTGAAAACTTTGAACCCCCAAGTGTTTCACTACAGTTTACAACGCAGAGCCGTGAAAATAAGAATCCTTTTTTTTCCCACAAAAATGATTTTTAGCCCCCCAAATTTTTATTTTCCCAAGGATAACAAGAGAACTTGGACCCAAAAAGTTGTTGTCCAATTTGTCTCGAGTACGCTGATACCCCATATGTTGGGGTAAACCCCTGTTTGGGCGCACGGGAGAGCTCGGAAGTGAAGGAGCACTGTTTTACTTTTTCAATGCAGAATTGGCTGGAATTGAGATCGGACGCCATGTCGCGTTTGGAGAGCCCCTGATGTGTCTAAACAGTGGAAACCCCCCAATTATAAATGAAACCCTAATCCAAACGCACCACTAACCCTAATCCCAACTGTAACCCTAACCACACACCTAACCCAGACACACCCCTAATTCTAATCCCAACCCTAATCCCAACCGTAAATGTAATCCAAACCCTAGCCCCAACCCTAGCCCTAACCCTAACCCTAACCGGAAAATGGAAATAAATACATTTTTTTTAATTTTATTATTTTTCCCTAAGGCTAGGTTCACATTGCGTTAGGGAAATCCGTTTAGCACTAGCGGATTGCGCTAACACAATGTCTTTTTAGGTGTCGTGTTTAGTGGTCGCGTTAACGTCCCCGCTCTGGAAGATCGGGGATCGGACCTCGGGCGCGCCGCGGACGCTGCAAGCAGCGTCTGAGGCGCGCCACAAAAGAATGGCACCTTGCTAGCGCGAGCCGAAAATGGCACGCTCTAGCGATGCGCTACACCTGAAAATCACATTGCTGTCAATGGTTGTGCTAACGGACCCGTTGCACGGCGTTAATTGTGACATTTTCGCCGTGCAACGCTGTCCGTTAGCGTTAACCCATTAACGCAATGTGAACCTAGCCTAACTAAGGGGGTGATGAAGGGGGGTTTGATTTACTTTTATAGCGAGTTTTTTATATCGGATTTTTATGATTGGCAGCCGTCACACACTGAAAGACGCTTTTTATAGCAAAAAAGTTTTTGCGTCTCCACATTTTGAGACCTATAATTTTTCCATATTTTGGTCCACAGAGTCATGTGAGGTCTTGTTTTTTGCGGGACGAGTTGACGTTTTTATCGGTTACATTTTCGGACACGTGACAGTTTTTGATCGCTTTTTATTCCGATTTTTTTGTGAGGCAGAATGACCAAAAACCAGCTATTCATGAATTTCTTTTGGGGGAGGCGTTTATACCGTTCCGCGTTTGGTAAAATTGATGAAGCAGTTTTATTCTTCGGGTCAGTACGATTACAGCGACACCTCATTTATATCATTTTTTTTATGTTTTGGCGCTTTTATACGATAAAAGCTATTTTATAGAAAAAATAATTATTTTGGCATCGCTTTATTCAGAGGACTATAACTTTTTTATTTTTTTGGTTATGATGCTATATGGCGGCTCGTTTTTTGCGGGACAAGATGACGTTTTCAGAGGTAACATGGTTATTTATATCCATCTTTTTGATCGCGTGTTATTCCACTCTTTGTTCAGCGTTATGATAATAAAGCGTTGTTTTTTGGCTCGTTTTTTTTTTTTTTTTCTTACGGTGTTCACTGAAGGGGTTAACTAGTGGGCCAGTTTTATAGGTCGGGTCGTTACGGACGCGGCGATACTAAATATGTGTACTTTTATTGTTTTTTTTTTTTTTTTTTATGTAAAGAAATGTATTTATGGGAATAATATTTTTTTTTTTCTGCTTTATTTAGGAATTTTTTTTTTATTTTTTTTTTTTACAAGTGTGGAAATTTTTTTTTTTACTTTTTCACTTTGTCCCAGGGGGGGACATCACAGATCACCGATCTGACAGTGTGCACAGCACTCTATCAGATCGGTGATCTGACATACAGCCGGGCAGGATTAGAGCTGCAGCTGCAGCCTGATCCTGACCCGGAAGTGCTCCCTGCAGGACCCGGATGCAGCCCGGCGGCCATTTTGGATCCGGGGACTGCAGGGAGAAGACGCTCGGTACACGGTGAGCACATCACCGTGTACCGATCGTCTCAGGGAAGCCCGCAGGGAGCCCCCTCCCTGCGCGATGCTTCCCTGCACCGCCGGCACATCGCGATCATCTTTGATCGCGGTGTGCCGGGGGTTAATGTGCCGGGAGCGGTCCGTGACCGCTCCTGGCACATAGTGCCGGATGTCAGCTGCGATAGGCAGCTGACACCCGGCCGCGATCGGCCGCGCTCCCCCCGTGAGCGCGGCCGATCGCATATGACGTACTATCCCGTCCATGGGAATTAAGTCCCAGGTCACCTGGACGGGATAGTACGTCATATGGGATTAAGGGGTTAAAAATAAAAATCACACAATACAGTTTCAGAATTGTTGTTTTGTTAATATTTCTTCCTATAAAAAGTTAATAAAAGTTTGTTAATAAGTTATATGCACCCCAAAATTTTGCCTCAGATAAATGCAACTCATCCTACAAAAAAAAAGCAAGTTCTCCTATAACTACGTCATCAAGCATAAAAATGTTAAATGACAATAAAAAAAAATTGTCTGGCATAAAGACTAAAGTTGGTAATAGCACCAAGGGGTTAAAGAAATATTGCATAATCATCTAAACTTGCTAAAACAAAGTACAAAAAATTAATGGGAATATACAAATAAAAAAATAAAACCTGCAAATTGGTATAAATTATTATTCAATAAATGAAAAATTGTTGTTCATCTATGGCAATAAACTACTGAGGTTAATCTACAAGGAGCTGTTCTTTATTCAGCTAAGCTTTAAGTAAAATAGTTGTATGTCTCAGTAGTAGCCAGAAACCACACTTCAGATGAATAAAAGAATAAAGCAACTCAAGCAGAACTTTTGTTTGATTTTTAGAAGTCACCAAGGAAAGGATTGAATTGTTCTCATTCTCACTTTTGGGCTTTGCAGTTTATTTAATATCTTAGGTGTAAGCAGATCATGATATTTCATCTTGTGATGTTTTATAGAAGGTTGTAGATTATAGTAATTTATTACCATTCTCATAGGATAATTTCATCCAGCATGCTACCTGATGTATTTTATAAGGTCATCTATAAATTTATCCCAGAATGTTATTTTTTTAAAATATTACAATGCTCCTGTTAATTCTGCTCACAGCCTGTTAAGGAGAACCTGTTGAGAAACATTATTTACCTGCCGATAAGGGGTAATCCGCTGTTCTATAGTGTTAAAATTCTGCCTTCCTTCCTCACTGAAAGAAGGGTTACAGGGAGAAAATTAACTTACCAGTATATCCTCCCCGTAACCTCTCATTTTCAATCTAATGGGCGTGAACAAAGTTGTTTCAGACACTGGTCACTATACTCTCAACAGAAGCTGTAATAACTCCCCAACACTATGATTGACAGCTTGCACTGCACACACTGTAAATGCCATCAATCACAGTGCTGGACAGTGACTACAGTTATCAGTGACTGTAACTGCTCTGTACATGTCTCTATGACTAGTTAGGTTCACACATTGTATAAAAAAATCATCCAAATTTCATCCAGAAACACAAAAAAAATGTATCACTTGTTACTCATTTGCAATTCATGTGTAATCCTTTTTTTTTTTACAGCAACAGATATATTAATAATCTACAAGACCACTTATAGGTTCGTTTGTTACAGAATTGCAACATTTCTAAAAAAAAAACCGATGCCATACTGTAAATCCTGTGTGGCAGTCAATTTTGTTTTGCACACTCATGTACTTGAATGGATGAGTGTCATCTGATTTATGTTAAAAAACGAATGCTTGCTGCAGTTAATTGCTGCAGTTAATTTTTTTCACATGGAGATTTGGCCTTTAAAAAATTTCTTCACATTTCTCAATTGAATAACATTTTCTAAACGTAATTTGTTTTTATGCTGACAGCACTCGGACCAAAATTACAGTCATGTGAACAAGCTCTTAAGCTTCATTGAAACATTCAGTATTTTACATCAGTATTTGTAAGGCTAGGTTCACATTGTGTTAATAGGTTAACGCTAACGGACTGCGTTGCACGGCAAAAATGTCACAATTAACGCCGTGCAACGGGTCCGTTAGCGCACCCATTGACAGCAATGTGATTTGTGCCTGTAGCGCATTGCTAGCGCATGCCATGTTCTTTTGTGACGGACCTCGGACGCTGCTTGCAGCATCCGAGGTGCATCCGAGGTCCGTCCCTCGCTAGCGCAGATCGGGGATCTACGCTAGCGGGGACGGCGAACGCGGACCCTAATTAAACACGGCGTTAGCGCAATCCGCTAGCGCTATGCGCTTAACGGATTGCCCTAACGCAATGTGAACCTAGCCTAAGCCAAAACCAGGCGAGGAACAATCAGAGGAAAAGTATAATAGAAACCCGTCACCACTTCTGCATTTATCACCCACTCCTGGTTTTAACTTACAAATACTGATGTAAAATACTGACAAATACTGCTAGCGTGAACATGACCTTAAAGTGGGAGTTTACAGAGACGATATAAATTATTTTTCTTTCTGTAGCCACGTTTCCAGTATGGCATGCAGGCATGATTTTACTGTCATTTACTTCCGGAATAACCCTGTATGTGCAGGATAAAGTTGAGCAAATTTGTTTGGGTTCCTTCTAATTCAGCAACTATAGCGCTTACCGAATAAGCTGCAGAGGGAACTCGGATACATGGAGCGCACCAGCTGATCAGCTGATCGGTGCCATAGCTGCATGTGTCGAAGCTGTGTCACAGTCACAGCACATACATAGGCAGCCCTACACACAGGCTCTCCATGCATGTATTGTGATTGTGACACAGCCGCGACACTTGCAGCTGCAGCGCTGATCGGCTGGTGTGCTTCATGTATCCAGGTTCCCTCTGCAGCTTATTCGGTAAGCGCTATAGCTTGCCGAATAAGAGGAAACCCAAACAAATTCGCTCAACTCTAGTGAGGGTAAACAGCATTTCTGCACATGGCAGTTTCCCTTTAACAGATTTTAAAATATTTAAACGCAGAATTCCTGCATTTGATTATCTGAGATACAGCTTTTAGGAGGAGGTGTGAGGTCATTGCAGATTTATGAAAAAAAATAAATAGTGGCAAAAATAGTTATCCTGTATAGTCACCATTACTCAATGAGAACAGGCTATAGAGGCCAAATAAAGTAATGATTTGAAAATAAGAAGCACTCTCGCAATTTAGAATGTAGGAAACTCAGTGTTTATTCCTCCTTTTAAATAATTTTCTCAAAATGTTGACTGTTGCTTGAGTTAGTCACTATATATGCACGCCTCCAGATTAGTGTTGAGCGATACCTTCCGATATCGGAAAGTATCGGTATCGGATAGGATCGGCCGATATTCAAAAAATATCGGATATCGCCGATACCGATACCCGATCCCAATGCAAGTCAATGGGACCAAAATATCGGAATTAAAATAAACCCTTTCTTTCCTTGTAGGTTCATTCTACATGAAGGAAAACAACTAAGAATAATGCAGGATGTATTTGGAGAGGTGGCGGAGACATTAAAGTCATAGAGGTTTAGCCCAATCAAATAGAATAGCATGTTTTTTTTTTTTTTTAAAGACGTTCGGAGTGACAAAGATATTGACTATGTATTTTTTTTTTTTATTTTGTCAGATATTGATGTTTCACTATTCCACGCCCTTCCCCTTTTTTTTTTACTTTTCCCACACTTTCATCTTCATCATCATCAGCATCTTTGACATCAACTTCTTCTTCACCTTATTCATCTTCTTCTTCATCCTTTACCTTTTTTTTTTTATTACATTCTTCATATTCATTTTATTCAACTATTATTATTCTTCCTATTCTACATATTCCTTTTATTCAACTGTTATTATTCTTCCTATTCTACTTCTTCATCATATTCTCATTTGTGACAGGCATTCCCGTAGTTGTTATCTATAAAAGTTGGAAGATTACACCTTCCGTTCTGCCAGTCACAAAAGTTACATTTGTCCGCGTTCAGTTTGGCCTGCAGCATCAGGCTTTATCCAGGGGCACCACGAGGAGGAACGGACTCACCCCCATACACTGCTTAGTCTTCTTCTGCATATAATTTAGATAATATCTTTTGCTCTGATATTAAGTGTTATGCTTAATGTTCTTCTGCTCTTTGTTCTGCAGCCTCTTGTTCTTCTGCTTCTCGGTCTTCCATGTCGTCGTCTCCAGGGTCGTCGTCTCCAGTGTCGTCGTCTCCGCCGTCGTCGTCTCCGCCGTCGTCATCTCCGCCGTCGTCGTCGTCGTCATCGGGGTGGTCTTTCTGGTCGTCGACGTTAGGGTCTTCAACTTGGAAATGTTGCAGAAGGTACAAGAAAGCTAAGAAAATGCCAAGAACCAGCTGATGGAACTGGAACTCGGATGGCTACCCGAAGGTTCAAGAGCCTATGGAACTATCGAGGACCAGCTGACGTTACTGGAACCCGGTTACTAAGCAGGAGGTACCCGTGCTAAAAAGCACTACCAAGGACCGCCTGACGTTGGCGGAACTCGGATACCCAGAAGGAGGCACCTAAGCCAAAGGCTCTGCCCGGAACCAGCTGACGGTACTGGAACCAGGATGGGGAGCAGAAGGTACAAGAGCAAAAGACACTGCCGAGAACCAGCTGACGGTACTGGAACCCGGATGGGTAGCCGAAGGTCCAAGAGCCAATGGAACTACCGAGGACCAGCTGACGTTACTGGAACCCGGTTACTAAGCAGGAGGTACCCGTGCCTGAAAGCACTACCAAGGACCACCTGACGTTGGTGGAACTTGGATACCCAGAAGGAGGCACCTAAGCCAAAGGCTCTGCCCAGAACCAGCTGACGGTACTGGAACCAGGATGGGGAGCAGAAGGTACAAGAGCAAAAGACACTGCTGAGAACCAGCTGACGGTGCTGGAACCAGGTTACTAAGCTGTAGGTGCCCGCGCTTAAAAGCACTACCAAGGACCGCCTGGCGTTGGCGGAACTCGGATACCCAGGAGGAGGCACCTAAGCCAAAAGCTTGGCCCGGAACCAGCTGACGGTGCTGGAACCAGGTGGTGGACCCGAAGGCCCACAGGAGAGGAGAGAACAGCTAGGCCGCGAGGCAGCCGCAGTTACCGAACCCCAACAGTCCTACAGGGGGAGCTGGGCCTACTGGCACTACAGAACCAGCCTTGACTACCAATTCATGCAGCCCACATAGGAAGCTCCAAAACTGGAGGCAGCCTGGAGTTGGCTAACCCGACCGCAACACGACGGGGCAAGCATAGGCGTCTCAGCGAGCTTGACACAACCCGGAAACAGCTGATGGTGCTGAAACCAGGTTTGGCACGAGGGAGTACCTGTGACAAAAACACTGCCGAGAACCAGCTGGCGGTGCTGGAACCCGGATGCGTTGCCCCAGTGTGCAAGAGCCAATGGCACGACCGAGGACCAGCTGACGGTGCTGGAACCCGGTTACTAAGCTGTAGGTGCCCGCGCTTAAAAGCACTACCAAGGACCGCCTGGCATTGGTGGAACTCGGATACCCAGGAGGAGGCACCTAAGCCAAAAGATCGGCCCGGAACCAGCTGACGGTGCTGGAACCAGGTGGTGGACCCGAAGGCCCACAGGAGAGGAGAGAACAGCTAGGCCGCGAGGCAGCCGCAGTTACCGAACCCCAACAGTCCTACAGGGGGAGCTGGGCCTACTGGCACTACAGAACCAGCCTTGACTACCAATTCATGCAGCCCACATAGGAAGCTCCTAAACTGGAGGCACCCTGGAGTTGGCTAACCCGACCGCAACATGACGGGGCAAGCATAGGTGTCTCAGTGAGTTTGACAGTACCCGGAAACAGCTGACGGTGCTGGAACCAGGCTGGGCACGAGGGAGTACCCGTGACAAAAACACTGCCGAGAACCAGCTAGCGGTGCTGGAACCCAGATGCGTTGCCCCAGTGTGCAAGAGCCAATGGCACGACCGAGGACCAGCTGATGGTGCTGGAACCCGGTTACTAAGCTGTAGGTGCCCACGCTTAAAAGCACTACCAAGGACCGCCTGGCGTTGGCGGAACTCGGATACTCAGGAGGAGGCACTTAAGTCAAAGGCTCGGCCCGGAACCAGCTGATGGTGCTGGAACCAGGTGGTGGACCCGAAGGCCCACAGGAGAGGAGAGAACAGCTAGGCCGCGAGGCAGCCGCAGTTACCGAACCCCAACAGTCCTACAGGGGGAGCTGGGCCTACTGGCACTACAGAACCAGCCTTGACTACCAATTCATGCAGCCCACATAGGAAGCTCCTAAACTGGAGGCAGCCTGGAGTTGGCTAACCCGACCGCAACACGACAGGGCAAGCATAGGCGTCTCAGTGAGTTTGACAGTACCCGGAAACAGCTGACGGTGCTGGAACCAGGCTGGGCACGAGGGAGTACCTGTGACAAAAACACTGCAGAGAACCAGCTGGCGATGCTGGAACCCAGATGCGTTGCCTATTAAAGATTGTCTTCCTAGAGCCCCAATTAGCGGTGTTGGAGCAAAGGGTAAGCAGGGGGAGCAGAGTGTAGGCCGAAGCCTGCACTGGAGGCAGCTTTGTGTCTGCGTTGCGTTTGCAGGACACTTTGCTGGCTACACAGTGGGGGAACAGCTGGCGTTGCTGAACCCCACTAACACAATGGCTGTTGTTTTTCTCTGTGCAGCTAGCACTTGCGGGCAAAAACTAGCGATGTTAGAGCCCGTGGTGAAGCAGGAGGAGGAGGAGAGGAGCAGAGTGTAGGCCAAAGCCTAGTTGAACCAATTTCAAAGGAAACCTTTAACCCCCCCTCAGGTGTTACAAAGTACAAGAGACACACCTTGTGCAGTATTAATGCTGCACAAGTGAAAGGTTGCTCTATTAATTTGTCTACTTGCACACGCTGAATGAAAGACGTACACAATTTAGCCCATTGTACAGTCAAACTGTAGTGGATGCGTGACTTGGCTTTTTAAGGAGACGCAGCACAGGTGTCCCAAATAACGCCTTGGTGCTTGGCGCAGCTTCCTGAGCGTTGTTATTTGCTGTACAGGAGTCTGCGCTCTTGTGTTATCCCTTGGCAATGCCCTGTTAGCGCTGCCCGTCTTATGACCTCATTTCATGTTGGCCGGTGCGGTTAACGATGGCCATAAATCCCAGACCCACAGTGCCTTTTCATAAAGTCACACTGCGGTGCTGGGGTTCGTGGCCTTGAGCAGTAAATATGTTTGCCGCTCACACATGTCCTTACACCTGCTTCAGACTGGGCGGCCTCTGCTGATCCCTTATCGCATGCCGCGGCCATGAGGCTGCACAGTCTGAAGAAGGCGGAAGGAAATGAGTGACGACAGGCGAACACATGCACTGCTCGTGCCCATAAACCACACCCTCGCTGACAAAATAAATAAGAAACCGAGGGGCGTTGTTTGGAGCAGGGCGGACGCACAGGCGCAGCCAGCTAACCAATGATGTCAAAAGACGGGAAGCGCTACCAAGGCTGGTGCTGCGTATCATTAGAAAGGAAAGTCACACCTCAGGGACAGTGGAATGGTCTCAATGAGACACATTTTGTATGTGTTGAGTTCCACGTGGGCAAGTAGAAAAAGTCAGCCACCTTGTACAAATGCAGCAGTACTGCTGTACAAGGTGGCTGTTATACATAGAAACACCTGCGGGTGGTGGGCAGGCTTCCTTCAATTTCAGTTCATGTGCCTGTGTGGCGTTTGCAGGTCACGTTGCCGGCTACACAGCAGGGGAACAGCTGGCGGTGCTGAACCCCACTAACACGTTGGCTGGTGTTTTTCTCTGTGCAGCTAGCACTTCCGGGCCAAAACTAGCGGTGTTTGAGCCCAGGGGCAGCAGCAGGAGGAGAGGAGCAGAGTGTAGGCCGAAGCCTGCACTGGTGGCAGCTTTTGGTCGGTTGTGCCAGCGTGGCTTGTGCTGGACACGATGCCGGCTACATGGCAGGGGAACAGCTGGCGGTGCTGAACCCCACTAACACATTGGCTGGTGTTTTTCTCTGTGCAGCTAGCACTTCCGGGCCAAAACTAGCGGTGTTTGAGCCCAGGGGCAGCAGCAGGAGGAGAAGAGCAGAGTGTAGGCCAAAGCCTGCACTGGTGGCAGCTTTTGGTCGGTTGTGCCAGCGTGGCTTGTGCTGGACACGATGCCGGCTACACAGCAGGGGAATAGCTGGCGGTGCTGAACCCCACTAACACATTGGCTGGTGTTTTTCTCTGTGCAGCTAGCACTTCCAGGCGAAAACTAGCGGTGTTAGAGCCCAGGGTCAGCAGGAGGAGGAGAGGAGCAGAGTGTAGGCCGAAGCCTAGTTGAACCAATTTCAAAGGTAACCTTTAACACCCCCCTCAGGTGTTGCAAGGTTCAAGAGCCACACCTTGTGCAGCATTAATGCTGCACAAGTCAAAGGTTGCTCTATTAATTTTGCTCCTTGCACACGCGGAATAAAACACGTACACTATTTAGCCCATTATACTGTCAAACAGTAGTGGAGGCGTGACTTTTCTTTTTAAGAAGACGCAGCACAGGTGTCAAAATTTACACCTAGGTGCTGGGCGCAGATTCCTTAGCGTTCTTATTTGCAGTACAGGAGACAGCGCTCTTGTGTTATCTCTTGGCAATACCCTGTTAGTGCAGGCCGTCTTATGACCTCATTTCATGTTGGCCGGTGCGGTTAACGATGGCCATAAATCCCAGACCCACAGTGCCTTTTCATAAAGTTACACTGCGGTGCTGGGATTCGTGGCCTTGTGCAGTAAATATGTTCGCCGCTCACACATGTCCTTACACCTGCTTCAGACTGGGCGGCCTCAGCTGATCCCTTATCGCCTGCCACGGCCATGAGGCCGCACAGTCTGAAGAAGGCGGAAGGAGGGGAGTGAAGACAGGCGAAGATATGCACTGCTCGTGCCCATCAATCACACCCTCGCAGTCATAATATATGAGACAACGAGGGACGTTGTGTCGGGCAGGGCGGACGCACAGGCACAGCCAGCCAACCAATGATGTCAGAAGACGGGCAGCGCTAACAATGGGGGTGATGCATGTCATTAAAAAGGAAAGTCACACCTCAGGGACAGTGGAATGGTCTCAATGAGACACATTTAGTACGTGTTTAATTAAACGTGGGCAAGGAGAAAAAGTCAGCCACCTTGTACAAATGCAGCAGTACTGCTGTACAAGGTGGCTGTTATACATAGAAACACCTGGGGGGGTGGGGCCTGGTTCCCTTTAATTTCAGTTCAGGTGCCTGCATGGCGTTTGCAGGACACGTTGCCAGCTACACAGCAGGGGAACAGCTGGCGTTGCTGAACCCCACTGACACATTGACTGGTGTTGTTCTCTGTGCAGCTAGCACTTCTGGGCCAAAACTAGCGGTGTTTGAGCCCAGGGGCAGCAGCAGGAGGAGAGGAGCAGAGTGTAGGCCGAGGCCTGCACTGGTGGCAGCTTTTGGTCTGTTGTGCCAGCGTGGCTTGTGCTGGACACGATGCCGGCTACACAGCAGGGGAACAGCTGGCGTTGCTGAACCCCACTAACACATTGGCTGGTGTTTTTCTCTGTGCAGCTAGCACTTCCGGGCAAAAACTAGCGGTGTTTGAGCCCAGGGGCAGCAGGAGGAGGAGAGGAGCAGAGTGTAGGCCGAAGCCTAGTTGAACCAATTTCAAAAGTTACCTTTAACCCCCCCTCAGGTGTTGCAAGGTACAAAAGCCACACCTTGAACAGCATTAATGCTGCACAAGTCAAAGGTTGCTCTATTAATTTTGCTCCTTGCACACGCTGAATAAAACACGTACACTATTTAGCCCATTATACTGTCAAACAGTAGTGGAGGCGTGACTTGTTTTTTTAAGGAGACGCAGCACAGGTGTCAAAATTTACACCTAGGTGCTGGGCGCAGATTCCTGAGCGTTGTTATTTGCTGTACAGGAGTCTGCGCTCTTGTTATCTCTTGGCCATGCGCTGTGAGCGCTGCCTGTCTTCTGACCTCATTTCATGTTGGCCGGTGCGGTTAGCGATGGCCATGAAACCCAGACCCGCAGTGTCTTTTGTTTAAGTCACACTATGGGGCTGGGATTCGTGACCTTGCGCAGTAAATTTTTTCGCCTGTCACTCATGTCCTTACACCTGCATCAGACTGGGCGGCCACAGCTGATCCCTTCTCGCATGCTGCGGCCATGAGGCTGCACAGTCTGAAGGAGGCGGAAGGAGATGAGTTAAGACAGGCGAAGATATGCACTGCTCGTACCCATCAATCACACCCTCGCAGTCAAAATAAGTAAGACAACGAGGAGCATTGTTTAAGGCAGGGCGGACGCACAGGCGCAGCCAGCCAACCAATGATGTCAGAAGACGGGAAGCGCTACCAAGGGTGGTGCTGCGTATCATTAGAAAGGAAAGTCACACCTCAGGGACAGTGGAATGGTCTCAATGAGACACATTTTGTACGTGTTGAGTTCCACATGGGCAAGTAGAAAAATTCAGCCACCTTGTACAAATGCAGCATTACTGCTGTACAAGGTGGCTGTTATACATAGAAACACCTGGGGGTGGTGGGCAGGCTCCCTTCAATTTCAGTTCATGTGGCTGCGTGGCGTTTGCAGGTCACGTTGCCGGCTACACAGCAGGGGAACAGCTGACGGTGCTGAACCCCACTAACACATTCGCTGGTATTCTTCTCTGTGCAGCTAGCATGTCTGGGCAAAAACTGGCGGTGTTTGAGCCCAGGGTCAGCAGGAGGAGGAGAGGAGCAGAGTGTAGGCCGAAGCCTGCACTGGTGGCAGCTTTTGGTCGGTTGTGCCAGCGTGGCTTGTGCTGGACACGATGCCGGCTACACAGCAGGGGAACAGCTGGCGGTGCTGAACCCCACTAACACAATGGCGGGTGTTTTTCTCTGTGCAGCTAGCACTTCCGGGCAAAAACTAGCGGTGTTAGAGCCCAGGGTCAGCAGGAGGAGGAGAGGAGCAGAGTGTAGGCCGAAGTCTAGTTGAACCAATTTTAAAGGTAACCTTTAACCCCCCCTCAGGTGTAGCAAGGTACAAGAGCCACACCTTGTGCAGCATTAATGCTGCACAAGTAAAAGGTTGCTCTATTAATTTTGCTCCTTGCACACGCTGAATAAAACACGTACACTATTTAGCCCATTATACTGTCAAACAGTAGTGGAGGCGTGACTTGTCTTTTTAAGCAGACGCAGCACAGGTCTCCAAAATACCACCTTGGTGCATGGGCGCAGCTTCCTGAGCGTTGTTATTTGCTGTACAGGAGACTGCGCTATTGTTATCCCTTGGCCATGCGCTGTGAGCGCTTCCTGTCTTCTGACCTCATTTCATGTCGGCCGTTGCGGTTAGCGATAGACATGAATCCCAGACCCACAGTGTGTTTTGAAAAAATCACACTGCGTGGCTGGGATTCGTGGCCTTGTGCAGTAAATATGTTTGCCGCTCACACATGTCCTTACACCTGCTTCAGACTGGGCGGCTTCATCTGATCCCTTATCGCATGCCGCGGCCATGAGGCCACCCAGTCTGAAGAAGGCAGAAGGAGATGTGTGAACACAGGCAAACATATGCACTGCACATGCCCATCAATCACACCCTCGCTGTCCAAAAAAATAAGACACCGAGGGGCGTTGTTTCGAGCAGGGCAGACGCACAGGCGCAGCCAGCTAACCAATGATGTCAAAAGACGGGAAGCGCTACCAAGGGTGGTGCTGCGTATCATTAGAAAGGAAAGTCACACCTCAGGGACAGTGGAATAGTCTCAATGAGACACATTTAGTACGTGTTTAATTAAACGTGGGCAAGGAGAAAAAGTCAGACACCATGTACAAAAGCAGCAGTACTGCTGTACAAGGTGGCTGTTATACATAGAAACACCTGGGGGATGGGGCCTGGTTCCCTTTAATTTCAGTTCAGGTGCCTGCATGGCGTTTGCAGGACACGTTGCCAGCTACACAGCAGGGGAACAGCTGGCGTTGCTGAACCCCACTGACACATTGACTGGTGTTTTTCTCTGTGCAGCTAGCACGTCCGGGCAAAGACTGGCGGTGTTAGAGCCCAGGGTCAGCAGGAGGAGGAGAGGAGCAAAGTGTAGGCCGAGGCCTGCACTGGTGGCAGCTTTTGGTCGGTTGTGCCAGCGTGGCTTGTGCTGGACACGATGCCGGCTACACAGCAAAGGGAACAGCTGGCGGTGCTGAACCCCACTAACACATTGGCTGGTGTTTTTCTCTGTGCAGCTAGCACTTCAGGGCAAAAACTAGCGGTGTTAGAGCCCAGGGTCAGCAGGAGGAGGAGAGTAGCAGAGTGTAGACCGAAGCCTGCACTGGTGGCAGCTTTTGGTCGGTTGTGCCAGCGTGGCTTGTGCTGGACACGATGCCGGCTACAGAGCAGGGAAACAGCTGGCGGTGCTGAACCCCACTATCACAATGGCGGGTGTTTTTCTCTGTGCAGCTAGCACTTCAGGGCAAAAACTAGCGGCGTTAGAGCCCAGGGTCAGCAGGAGGAGGAGAGGAGCAGAGTGTAGGCCGAAGCCTAGTTGAACCAATTTCAAAAGTTACCTTTAACCCCCCTCAGGTGTTGCAAGGTACAAGAGCCACACCTTGTGCAGCATTAATGCTGCACAAGTCAAAGGTTGCTCTCTTTATTTTGCTCCTTGCACACACGGAATAAAACACGTACACTATTTAGCCCATTATACTGTCAAACAGTAGTGGAGGCGTGACTTGTCTTTTTAAGGAGACGCAGCACAGGTGTCAAAATTTACACCTAGGTGCTGGGCGCTGATTCCTGAGCGTTGTTATTTGCTGTACAGGAGTCTGCACTATTTTGATCCCTTGGCCATGCGCTGTGAGCGCTGCCTGTCTTCTGACCTCATTTCATGTTGGCCGGTGCGGTTAGCAATGGCCATGAATCCCAGGCCCGCAGTGGGTTTTCAAAAAATCACACTGCGTGGCTGGAATTCGTGGCCTTGTGCAGTAAATATGTTTGCCGCTCACACATGTCCTTACACCTGCTTCAGACTGGGCGGCCTCAGCTGATCCCTTATCGCCTACCACGGCCATGAGACCGCACAGTCTGAAGAAGGCGGAAGGAGATGAGTTAAGAAAGGCGAACATATGCACTGCACATGCCCATCAATCACACCCTCGCAGCCAAAATATATGAGACAATGAGGGGGGTTGTGTCGGGCATGGCGGACGCACAGGCACAGGCAGCCAACCAATGATGTCAGAAGACGGGCAGCGCAACCAAGGGGGGTGGTGAATGTCATTAAAATGGAAAGTCACACCTCAGGGACATTGTAATGGTCTGTAATGAGACACATATTTTACGTGTTTAATTCAACGTGGGCAATGAGAAAAAATCAGCCACCTTGTACAAATGCAGCAGTACTGCTGTACTAGGTGGCTGTTATACATAGAAAGACCTGGGGGGGTGGGGCCAGGTTCCCTTTAATTTCAGTTCAGCTGCCTGCATGGCGTTTGCAGGATACGTTGCCGGCTACACAGCAGGGGAACAGCTGGAGTTGCTGAACCCCACTAACACATTGGCGGGTGTTTTTCTCTGTGCAGCTAGCACTTCCAGGCTACAACTGGCGGTGTTATAGCCCAGGGTCAGCAGGAGGAGGAGAGGAGCAGAGTGTAGGCCGAAGCCTGCACTGGTGGCAGCTTTTGGTCTGTAGTGCCAGCGTGGCTTGTGCTGGACACGATGCCGGCTTCACAGCAGGGGAACACCTGGCGGTGCTGAACCCCACTGACACAATGGTGGGTGTTTTTCTCTGTGCAGCCAGCACTTCCGGGCCCCAACTGGAGTAGTTAGAGCCCAGGGTCTGCAGGAGGAGCAGAGTGTAGGCGGAAGCCTACTTGAACCAATTTCAAAGGTAACCTTTAACCCACCCTCAGGTGTTACAATGTTGAAGAGCCACACCTTGTGCAGCAGTAAAGCTCCACAAGTTAAAGGTTGCTCTTTAAGTTTTGCTCATTGCACACGCAGAATGAAAGACGTACACAATTTAGCCCATTGAACAGTAGTTCAGTTCTGTATTGGAGGCGTGACTTGTCTTTTTAAGGAGACGCAGCACAGGTGCACATAAATAACGCCTTGGTGCTGGGCGCAGCCTCCTGAGCGTTGTTATTTGCTGTACAGGAGTCTGCGCTATTGTGATCCCTTGGCCATGCGCTGTGAGCGCTGCCTGTCTTCTGACCTCATTTCATGTTACCGGTGCGGTTAGCAATGGCCATGAATCCCAGGCCCGCAGTGGGTTTTCAAAAAATCACACTGCGTGGCTGGGATTCGTGGCCTTGTGCAGTAAATATGTTTGCCACTCACACATGTCCTTACACCTGCTTCAGACTGGGCGGCCTCAGCTGATCCCTTATCGCCTACCACGGCCATGAGGCCGCACAGTCTGAAGAAGGCAGAAGGAGATGAGTTAAGACAGGCGAACATATGCACTGCACATGCCCATCAATCACACCCTCGCAGCCAAAATATATGAGACAACGAGGGGGGTTGTGTCGGGCATGGCGGACGCCCAGGCACAGGCAGCCAACCAATGATGTCAGAAGACGGGCAGTGCTACCAAGGGGGGTGGTGCGTGTCATTAGAAAGGAAAGTCACACCTCAGGGACAGTGGAATGGTTTCAATGAGACACATTTTGTACGTGTTGAGTTCCACGTTGGCAAGGATAAAAAGTCAGCCACCTTGTACAAATGCAGCATTACTGCTGTACAAGGTAGCTGTTATACATAGAAACACCTTGGGGTGGGTGGCAGGGTCCCTTTAATTTCAGTTCATGTGCCTGCGTGGCGTTTGCAGGTCACGTTGCCGGCTACACAGCAGGGGAACAGCTGGCGGTGCTGAACCCCACTAACACATTGGCTGGTGTTTTTCTCTGTGCAGCTAGCACTTCCGGGCCAAAACTAGCGGTGTTTGAGCCCAGGGGCAGCAGCAGGAGGAGAGGAGCAGAGTGTAGGCCGAAGCCTGCACTGGTGGCAGCTTTTGTTCTGTTGTGCCAGCGTGGCTTGTGCTGGACACGTTGCCGACTACACAGCAGGGGAACAGCTGGCGGTGCTGAACCCCACTGACACATCAGCTAGTGTTTTTTCTGTGTAGACAACACTTCCAGGTGGCAACTGACAGTGTTGAAACCCAGGGAATCAAAGAGGAGCAGAGTGTAGGCCAAAGCCTGCAGTGGAGCAAGTTGAAAGGGAACCTTTAACCCCCCCCCCAGGCATTTGTTGCTGAAAAAGCCATCTTGTACAGCAGTAATACTGCACATGGAAAATGGTGGTTCCGAAAATTATGCTCCTTGCAAACGCTGAAGTACACACTCATATAATGTGTCCCCTCACACCGTCTAACCGTCCCGGAAGTGGGACTTTCCTTTGTAATGTGACCCAGCACAGCCGTCATTCCAACCCCCTTGGTGCCGTGCGCCACCTCCTCAACGTTGTTTGGTTCTGTCACGGAGCCCGCACTGTTATGTTATCCCTTGGCCATGCACAGTTAGCGGTGCCCGTCTTCTGACATCATTTAGGTATCAGGCTGGCAGTGCCTGTGCGTCCAAGCTGCCCGAGATCCAACCTCGCAGTGTCATCTCATGTAATCCCACTGCAGGCCAGGGATCCATGGGCATGCGCAGTGCATATCATCGCCTCTCACTCCCCTCCTTCCTGCTTCTTCAGACTGTGCGGCGTCACGGCCGTGGCATGCTATTAGGGATCAGCTGACGCCGCCTAGTCTGAAGAAGCGTGAAGAAGGGGAGTGAGAGGCTAGTATATGCACTGCGCATGGCCATGGATACCAGGCCCACTGTGGGATCACATTAGATGACAATGCGAGGTGGGATTTCGGGCAGCGTGGACGCACAGGCGCAGCCAGGACGACAACAAATGATGTCAGAGGACGGGCAGCACAAACTGTGCATGGCCAAGGGATAACATAACAGCGCAGGGTCCATGACGGAATCAAACAGCGCTAAGGAGGCAGCGCACGGTGCCAAGGGGGTAGCAATGACGCTGTGCTGCGTCACATTACAAAGGAAAGTCCCACCTCCGGAACGGTTGGACGGTGTGAGGGGACACATTACATGAGTGTGTAGTTCAGCATTTGCAAGGAGCATAATTTCAAGAGCGACCTTTTCCTTGTGCAGTATTAGTGCTGCACAAGGTGGCTCTTTCAGTAACAAACGCCTAGGGGGGGGGGGGACAGGTCCCCTTACATTTTAGTTGTGCCAGCGTGGCGGTCGCATGACACGTTGCCGGATACACAGTTGGGGATCAGCTGACATTACTGAACCCCAATAACAGAGGAGCGACTGTTGACTGTGCAGACAGCACTTCCAGGCACCAACTGGCGGTGTTAGAGCCCAGGGACAGCAGGAGGAGCAGATTGGAGGTATTGTCGCACACACAGCTGGGGATCAGCTGACGTTACTGAACCCCAGTAACAGAGGAGCGACTGTTGACTGTGCAGACAGCACTTCCAGGCACCAACTGGTGGTGTTAGAGCCCAGGGACAGCAGGAGGAGCAGATTGGAGGTATTGCCGCACACACAGCTGGGGTTCAGCTGACGTTACTGAACCCCAATAACAGAGGAGCGACTGTTGACTGTGCAGACAGCACTTCCAGGCACCAACTGGCGGTGTTAAAGCCCAGGGACAGCAGGAGGAGCAGAGGAACAGAGTGTAGGCCGAAGCCTGATTGGAGCAAGTGGAAAGGGAACCTTTAACCCCCCCAAGACGTTTGCAGCTGAAAGAGCCATCTTGTGCAGCACTAAGGATGCAAAAGGAAAAGGTTGCTCTTTTAATTATGCTCCTTGCAAACACAGAAGTAAACACTAAAAATGTGTCCCCTTATACCGTAAAACCGTCCCCGAGGTGCGAATTTCCTTTGTAATGGGACACAGCACAGCTGTCATTCCTATCCCCTTGGTGCCGTGCGCTGCCTCCTCAGCGTTGTTTTAAGCTGTCACAGAGCCTGCACTGTTCTGTTATCCCTTGGCCATGCCCAATTAGCGCTGCCTGTCTTCTGACATAATTTGGTGTCAGGCTGTCAGTGCCTGTGCGTCCACGCTGCTCCAGATCCCACCTCGCAGTGTCGTCTAACGTAATCCCACTGCGGGCCTTGGATCCATGGGCATGCACAGTGCATATCCTCGACTCTCACTCCCCTCCTTCCCTCTTCTTCAGACTGTGCGGTGTCACGGCCGTGGCATGCTATTAGGGATCAGCTGACGGCGCACAGTCTAAAGAAGGCGGAGGGAGATGAGCGAGAGCCCGAGGGGAAGATATGCACTGCGCATGCCCATGGATCCCAGGCCCGCAGTGTGATTCAATCAGAAGACACTGCGAGGCGGGATCTCGGGCAGCGCGGCCGCACAGGCGCAGCCAGCCTGACACCAAGTTATGTCAGAAGACAGGCAGCACAAATAGGGCATGGCCAAGGGATAACAGAACAGCGCAGGCTCCGTGACAGCTTAAAACAACGCTGAGGAGGCAGCGCATGGCATCAAGGGGGTAGGAATGACGGCCGTGCTGCGTCACATTACGAAGGAAAGTCCCAGCTCCGGGACGGTATAACGGTATCAGTGAACACATTTTATAAGTGTTAAGTTCTGCGTGTGCAAGGAGCTAAACTAAAAGAGCTACCTTTTCCTTGTGCAGCATTACTGCTGCACAAGATGGCTCTTTCAGTAACAAACGACGGGGGGGGGGGGGGTACAGGTTCCCTTACATTTAGGTTGTTGTGCCAGCGTGGCGGTCGCAGGACACATTGCCGGCTACACAGCTGGGGATCAGCTGACGTTACTGAAACCCAATAACACTGGGTCGTATGTTTTTACTGTGCAGCCTGCACTTCTGAGCCGCAACTGGCGGTGTTGGAGCCCAGGAATAGCAGTTCAGGTGGTAGAAAGATGAACACAGCAGGAGACCTGGATGACACCCAATTACTTAATCAGGCAGAGGAGTGGCAAATTCCTGCGAGATCCAGGCCTGGTTCATTTTCAGGAAAGTAAGCCGGTCAACGTTATCGGAGGATAGTCGCATGCGACGGTCTGTTAGTACACCACCTGCGGCACTAAAGACACGTTCCGATAAGACACTAGCCGCAGGGCAAGCCAGCACCTCCAATGCATACTGGCTTAGCTCTGGCCATGTATCCAGCTTAGAGACCCAAAACTTGAACGGGGAAGAGCTGTCTGGGAGTACAGTAAGAGGGCAAGCCATGTAGTCTGTCACCATCTGACGGAACCGTTACCTCCTGCTGACTGGAGCCGCCCGTGATGGTGTAGACATTTGGGGCGGGCACACAAAAGTGTGCCAGAGTTGTGCCATACTGGGCTTGCCTTGGGCAGAGGCACTGCTTCTGCTCCCTCTTTGGGCAGAGCCTCCCCCATTGCCTCGACGCACTGAGCTTCTTTGTAAAGCACTAACAGCACTCCTCTCAGTTGGACTGGAGAAGATGATGGAATTCACCAGTGTGTCGTGGTACTCCCGCAATTTACGCTCCCGGGTCAATGCTGGGATGAGGTTTTGGACGTTGTCCCGGTAGCGAGGATCGAGGAGGGTGAACACCCAATAATCAGGCATGTTGAGAATGTGGTCGATGCGGCGGTCGTTTCTCAGGCACTGCAGCATGAAATCCAACATGTGCTGCAGACTGCCAAACTGGCCCAGAAACGCTGTCCCCTGCTTGAGACATGATCTCTGCCCGCTCGTCATCACCCCACCCTCGCTGTACACACTGACCACTGGACAATTGTGTCGCTCCCTCCTATGGACGGAGCTCTTCCTCCTCCATTGACTCCTCCTCATCCTCCTCACAAAGTGGCCCCTGCATACCCCTTTGTGAGGAACCATGTGTCGCTGACTCTCCAGAAGCTGATGGAAATGGTGACTCCTCATCCTCCACCTCTTCCACAACATCATCCCTTAATCCTTGCAAAGTTTACTGAAGCAGGCAGATAAGGGGGACAGTCATGCTGACTAGTGAATCATCTGCACTTGCCATCCGCGTGGAATAATCAAAAGGACGCAAAACCTGGCAGACGTCCTTCATAGTGGCCCACTCTGTGGTTGTGAAGTCTGATCGGCGCTGACTGCGACTTCTTTGCGCCTGATGCAGCTGGTACTCCATGACTGCTTGCTGCTGCTCACAATACCGCTCCAACATATGTAATGTGGAATTCCACCGGGTAGGTAGGTCACATATGATGCGGTGTTCCGGAAGGCGGAATCGGCGCTGCAGAGCAGCAATGCGGGATCTTGCCAAGCTGGAACGCTGCAAGTGAGCACACTCTAGGCGGACCTTGTGCAGCAGGGCATCAAGATCCGGATAGTCCCTCAGAAAACTCTGCACAACCAAATTGAGCACATGTGCCACACATGGGATGTGAGTGAGGTTGCCAAGGGCCAAAGCTGTCACCAGATTTCGGTGACACACTACCATGCCTGGCTGGAGATTCGCTGGCAGTAACCACACATCGCTCTCCTGCTTGATGGCATTCCAGAGCTCCTGCGCTGTGTGGCTTCGATTCCCCAATGAAACTAGTTTCAAGACGGCCTGCTGACGTTTGGCCACGGCTGTGCTCATGTCGGTCATAGGTAAACGTTCACGGTTCCATGTGGAGGTGGACTGTGACGGCTCCTGCAGAGATGATTCTGAGGAACTTGTGTAAGAGGAGGAGTCAATGCGTACAGACTGGATTCCTGCAATCCTTGGAGTGGGCAGGACACGTCCTGCGCCACTCACACGATCTGTACCTGGCTCAACAAAATTAACCCAATGGGCAGTGAGGGAAACGTATCGCCCCTGTCCATGCTGACTGGTCCACGCATCGGTGGTGAGGTGGACCTTGCTACTGACGGCGTTCAGTAGCGCATGTTTTATATTTTCCCTCAACATGCCTCTGCAGGGCAGGGACAGCTTGCCTGCTGAAGTAAAAGCGGCTGGGCACCTTGTACTGTGGGACTGCCAATGCCATCAAGTCACGGAAGCTGTCAGTCTCCACCAGCCTGAATGAGAGCATTTCCAGGGACAACAGTTTGGCAATGCCTGCATTCAGAGCCTGTGCTCGGGGGTGGTTGGCCGAGAATGCCCGCCTTTTCTCCCATGCCTGTACTACCGATGGCTGTAGAGTAGACTGGGAGTGTGAGGATGACTGGGAAGGTGGTGCTGTGGGTGGAATTACACAAGGTCTCTGGACAACAGTGCCAGAGGTTCTTCCATGGCGATCCTGGGAAGAAGCCAAACCAGCTGTGCGTGAGCTGGAGGAAGAGGCAACACGAGCTGAAGAGGTGGTAGCTGCCGCTGTTGGTTGGCCTACATTTTCAGTGTATTTCTGTAATTCCACTGCGTGCCTGGTCCGCACATGTTTCCACATATTTGTGGTATTGAGGTTGCTGACATTTTTCCCTCTTTTTACTTTCTGATGACACAGCTTGCATTTGACAAAACAAATGTCATCTGCAACTGTGTCAAAAAAGAACCAGGCACTGCAACTCTTGGGAGCGCCCTTTTTGGCTTTGGAAAGAGACAGGCTCCTAACGGGTGCCAAAGTGGAGGCAACAGGCTCCGCAGTCTTCCCCCTCCCTCTCCCTCTTTGGCCCGTTAGGGGAATCTCTTCCTCAGAGCTGCTCCCACCACCTTCCTGTTCCTCACGCCATGATGGGTCAACGACCTCATCATCTCCACTACCCTCTGCCACCAACTGCTCCTCCTGGGTTTTCTCGGCAGCACAGTTCACACCAAAAAGCGGCACCTGAGTTTCATCATCAGATGCGTACTGCGCTGTGGTCACCGGAGCCACTGGCCCACCCGCCTCTTCAGAGTCAGAGAGACAAAGCTGTTGGGCATCACTGCACACTGCCTCTTCTTCCATTTCTCCAATGCTGCTTGGCTGGCCCCCTGTTTCCAAGCCAAGAGATTCAGAGAACAGAAGTAGAGACGGCTCCTGTCCTGGGCTCTCTGACTGCCTGGCCAATTTGGCAGGTGGTGAAGAGACAGATGGCTGCTCTCCAGTGCTCTGTGCCTGAGAGGATGTGGCACTAACTGAAGTCGATGCCGAGGCGTTAGCTGCCATCTACCCGACAACGGCTTCAATTTGGTCTTCACGCAGCAGCGGTGCACGGCGCTCTCCGACAAAGCTGCGCATGAAGGACTGTTCCCTGCTGAAACTGAGTGACGACGAGTCACCGGTGCCCGCAGCAGGCACAGAATCACCACGTCCTCTCCCTGCTCCTCTCCCTGCTCCGCGCCCACGCCCACGTGCCTTACTCCCTGCCCTCTTCATCTTGGTTGACAGATAAAGATAAGCAGAAAAGTACTAAGGCCTTAGTGTGCTTATTCCTGAAATGCTCCTCCTAACAGGTGTAAGAAACACTAATGTTGTAAAGTGTGGACTAAACTTTATTATTTTTCAAATGTGGCCTACACAAGTGTTAAGTTGTGTTTGGTGAACTTTCCTTTTTTTTTTTCTGCAGATCGGACTACAGAGCAAGTTTAACTCACACGGGGACCGTGCAGACAGCCGTAAACGGCGCTGCAAGGCCCAAAAACCCTCCTCTAGGTTATCCTATGTAGTGTTTTTCCACTATTTAGCTGGAGACGGGTGGAAAGACACTAATAGGTAATTTTTTTAAAAATTTTTAAACAGGCTGCACTATTTGAAAAAAAGGAAATTTTTTTTCAAGGTATGAGGCAGTAACGCACCCTGAGCTGAATCCAACCGGCTATGGCTGCACACAGACTACAGGGCGAGCTGCGCTCACACAGAGACCGTGCAGACAGCCGTAAACGGCGCTGCAAGGCCCAAAAAAACCCCTCTAGGTTATCCTATGTAGTGTTTTTCCACAATTTAGCTGGAGACGGGTGGAAAAACACAAATAGGAATTTTTTAAAAAAAATTTTAAACAGGCTGCACTATTTGAAAAAAAGGAAAATTTTTTTCAAGGTATGAGGCAGTAACGAACCCTGAGCTGAATCCAACCGGCTATGGCTGCACACAGACTACAGGGCGAGCTGTGCTCACACGGAGACCGTGCAGACAGCCGTAAACGGCACTGCAAGGCCCAAAAAAACCCCTCTAGGTTATCCTATGTAGTGTTTTTCCACAATTTAGCTGGAGACGGGTGGAAAAACACTAATAGGAAATTTGAGAAAAAATGTGCAGCAGGCTGCACTATGAGCAAAAAAGGACAACTGTGTGAGGCAGTGTGAACCCCCCCCTGAGCTGAATACAACCGGGTATATGGCTGCACACAGACTACAGAGTGAGCTGCACACACACACACACACACAGAGACCTTGCAGAACGCTGTTAAAACAGCGCTGCAAGGCAAGAGCAAGGTGAACAGTGAAGAACACACAGTGTTTTGCTAAATTAGCCTTGGGAAAGGAAAATAAAGCAATTAGCTATCTCAACTGGCCCTCAGCTAGAACACAGCGTCCTGTCCCTAACTGAAATCACAGCAGAGTGAGCGCAAAATGGCGGCAGCGTTTTTTATAGTGCAGAGTGACATCATTTCAGCAGCCAATCACAGCCTTGCCAGTACTTACATGCCCACCATGCTAAACAGGATGTGCCCACACTTCCATTCATTCCTCATTGGCTGCTGCGTTCAGTTTGAATTCTGGGAACTTCCGATTCCGGTATTCGATACGCGGGAAGTATCGGAATTCGGTATCAGAATTCCGATACCGCAAATATCGGCCGATACCCGATACTTGCGGTATCGGAATGCTCAACACTACTCCAGATCCATGAACGCACCTTTTTATTCTCAGATAAAAATTATTTTTTTCCAAACTGCAGTATTAAGAGTAATAGATTAAATTTAGTAACACCCACATCTATTCAATCTTGAAGGACAAAAAAATTAGTATATCACATTGTTAATTTCAACTTGAAGTGTTACAGAGAAGATATTGTGCATATTGTTCATTACGACAGCTAGACAGCTGCACATTGTTCTTGATGATGGCGCTAAAAAATATCTGCAGTCAGAAAGAATACATATTTATTCATACATACATTTTTATCTTACTTTATAAAGAAATCTATTTTGTACCTATTTAATTCACTAATTGAATGTTCACTTGAACATTTTTTCCAAGATGGGTATTTATGACTTTTCTGGAATAGGTGACAAATGCCCAATTCTGGTCAATATCACAATAATTTAACTCCAAATGACCACACTCCATGACTGTTTTAATGAGTCTAGAAGAGCAGACAAGGTATATTTCGATTTCCTAAGAGAAAATATTGAGTAATGTAACAGGAAAACTGCATTCTACCTATAGTTTGCCTGGATTTGAATCCAACTGCAGGAAAATGACATCTCCTGTCACCATAATTGCTTTATCTTGAAAGAGGAGCAATTTTGCTAAAAATAATATATGATCTGATTGTTATGTATTTAATTCTCTGACATAGCGTTCACTTTGACCATGTTCTTATAGCCATACTGACATAAATGATCTAGATGTATCCAATCATCTTAGCAAGCAGTGTAATAACTTTCATCACTTTCTTTACAGAAACTATATGTAAATACGAGAAGTAATACACTTCACTGAATATTTTTTCTTTACGAATCAACCCTTTTCATCTTCATATATCTACTAATGTTCTAATTTTATACATGCATCTAACAATATTCTCTGTTCAAACTCGCAGCTTAAACATTCCCAAACTATGTTGCCTGTAAGCAAGAGAGCACTTTTTTAAGAATAGAGAAGATAATCCATAATTGAAAACATTGTCCCACAATACACAAGAAATGAGCAGTGTACATCGAATGACAGCCTTTTAAAAAGTTAGTAAAAAAAGTATACATTAGAAGCAGAGATGAATTGTATTTATAGACTCTTTGCTAATTTACCCAATGTCCCATATATTGTGATTCCATACTTTAGTCACATCTTTTCAAAGAAGGTACAATCAAATTCAGAACTATGTTTAGTACTAACAGTTAATACTTTCAGTGTAAGAAGAAAGCCGTAAAGTTATTGCCAAAATATATTAAATATTTAAATGACAGTAAGGGTCATTTATGAGACTGAAAAGATTAACTTTGCAATGCCAAGCCCCTCATCTATTACATTTTATCCATATAGATTAAATACATTTATCACATGGCACAATATGGCGATAGATTTCTGCCTTCATAAATAAAGCATACAACCATACAATCTCCAAAGACAAGCATGAAGAGCTCAGCAAATATAAAAGTGGCATTCTCACTACCTATTTATTTAATGGCTATCTCAAGATATCATGACTTGATAGATGAACGAACGCTCTGTAGGAAGATCAATCTTGCAAAAGCCGACATAGGTCCACCAGAGTCTTATCAGCCGTTACATTGATAGTATCAAGCCATCCGGTAACTGTTCTTCCTCTTTGTCTTGTTCCTTCTATTCTTCTGACCATGATGTTCTTCTCTAGTGATTGCTCTCTTCGTACGATATGTCCTAAGTAGGCAAGTCGTAGCCTGATGTTCCTTTTTATGAGTGACATGTCTGGCTTGATTTGATCCAAAATTGATTTGCTTTTTCTTTTGCCATTCATGTAATTGATAACATCCTTCTCCAGCACCACATTTTGAAGGTGTCAGTATTTCTTGTCTTGTTTCTTTTTTGTCCAGGTTTCACGTCTGAATGTTACCACAAAAAAGACAAAATTATGTATGAACCATGTCTTCATTGCCAGTTAAATGTTCCTTGATTTGAAGACCTTGTCCAGTGACTTCATTGTTGGCTTGCCCAAAGCAATTCTCCAATTGATTTTCAGTGTCATCGCTGCATCTTGAGTTATCATCCGGCAATAAGTTGAAGTCCTTTAAAACTTTCAAATATGACATCTCAAATATGTCCCGCTCAAACCTGGCAGTGGCCAATGTCTTGCTATTCATTGTGTTGAGTCCCATGTTTGAGCTTTGAATCTTGACACTCTGTAATAAGTCCTTCATTCTATCTGCACTAGTTGGTATCAATGTTGCATTGTCTGCATATTTAAGATTGTTTATAATTTCCAGCCTTCCTGAAAATAGCTTCTGCCTATAAATTTAAGAGAAATGGCGACATGATTCAGCCTTGCCTGATGTCTTACTCTGCTTTGAACCATGCCGTGTTAGTTGTCGAGTTCCTGCCTCTGCACAGGGGGAATCTCAAACCATCTCCACTGTGGTCTCCCATTCTTCTCCAGCCGCAGTGGAGTCTGCTCAGCGGAGACGTCGGTCCCAGCATCTAGCTCAGGCTGATACTGGATGACTGGTTACTACTGCCCTTCCAGGCTCTGTCCTTGTAGCCATCAATGTTCAGCAGCGAGCAGGTCTTTCTGGGACTAAGTCCTGCTTTTCCCATACTGAGCATGCCCACGGGTCGACCTCCCATTTGAGGTCAGGGGTCACATGCTCGGGTCCTGTTGCGGCCCATATAGGTCCATCTAGAAGGTCTTGTACCACTTCCGCTGTAAAGGGTTTGCATGGCCGCTCTGCCATGCGCTAGTTTAAATTTGAAAACGTGTGTGTGTTGATGAGTGCAAGTCGTTCTTTAATCTTCTCCTCCCTTGTGTATGACTGCTCGTGTAAGGTGGATGTCTGCTACCTAGCGCCCGGCTGAGCTATCAGCATTATACACACGAAACAGCATCTAACTGCTGTGACCGCCAGTGCAGCGCCGTGCGCTATTAGAGCGCTTTCCTATCCCAAGTCTGGGTGGTTAGTGGCGTCCGCCAGAGCGGCACAGCAAGCTCTCTTGTGCATTTAAGTTATATTTTCAGTTACTACTATATAGACAAGAAAAGCACCTGGTGCACTACCATAACATGATTGTAAATCAAAATCAAAACGGGGTGCAGACAATGGTGAATTGCGAATTGTATAATGTAGAAAAAAGCACCACTGTAATAATGCACACCACGTCATATGTACACAAAATACAAAAGAGGCTATTATTGATACAACACACATGGGTTAAAACATAACTAAAAATGCAACAAAGCAGAGAACCTGGTCCATTAGAAATGTAATCCACATAACAATTCATGCATAATAAGATACCCAAACATGGCCTATACAATTACTGGCTCATGGGACTTCTAATCTGAACTTTATAACCCGTCACACAAGTATGACTCTAACCAAGAAATATATATATCCTACAAAAGGAGGAATAGAGCACGAACATTCCCAGGGCTGAAGAGCCCCTGGCCGGGAAACGTCTGTGAATTAACACAAAGGCCTATAAAGCAGAAACCCAAGAGATCAGAAAAGAGTATAGATTACCCATTTGTAGATATTGGCAGGGGCAGGTCACACCATGCACAAAGTGGACGAACCCAGGAACAAGGCCCCACGCGTATCGCCCTCCAGAGAGGGCTTCGTCAGGGGAAGTGTGGTGTACCTGTTGGCCTCTGTTTAAATAGGCCACTGTAGATGAGCCTGGTAGCAGGATGAGTAACGAGCTGCACCTGAGCAGGAAGTAACAGAGTGCAGCAAGATGCAGGCGTGGATGAAGGCATAAAGAGAGAAACACCGTGTGTGCGGGTAACTAAGCAACCAAGGCGCCTGAAAAAAAAAAGATAGAGCCGTGCAGCTGCGTGTGTGTGGCTGGGGTCCACGGGCACGCGACCGTGCCTGTGCAAGCTAGAGTGCAACAGGGTTTGCTTCCTTCACACTGGGTGAAGTTAACCCATGTGTGTATCCACATTGTACCACCATATAGTCCGTCATTACTCAGCAGCAGGTTCCATCTCTGCACGGTGGACCCCGGGCTGTGAACCCACCTATACCATCTCTCTTATAATTTGGTGCGTTCCGCTAGCCCTAACACTGTGTCTACCCATTTTTACTGTTGCTTCTTGAAAAGGTTCCTAATGAGGCAGATCAAATAGTTTGGCACACCCATATTATTCATGGTATTCCAAAGTTTCTGGTGAGCAACACAGTGGAAGGCTTTGTTGTAGTAGATGAAGCAAAAATCGATCTCCTTGTTGTATTCTTTCACCTTTTTCTTTATCCATCTAATGTTAGTAATCACAACTCATGTTCCTTTTCCTTTTCTGAATCCTGCTTTTTCCTTTGGCATGAAACCATTTTTTTTGATAAGTCAGGGAATTAAATTTTTAATATGCTTGATCTACTAAAAAAACTGTAATTGCTGTTATTGAAAAGTTAAAGTATTTAGGAATAAGAATATCTCAGACCCCAAGCTGTAGGCCAGTAAAACTCAGTCTAGGGCAAGCCTTGAGTCCCCAAGCACTGAAGCTCTGTTGCAATGCTAGACCACGATACCAAGAATTAACTTCAGTGGTGGAGTCATGTCACAGCTAGAAGCTATGGAGCAGTGTGAACGTTCTCAGTCCATTATCAACTGGAAGTAAATTGGACAAATTTGAGTATCCATTATGTACAGAAAATAATATGATACCTATTGTAATATACATTTACTATTGTAAAATTTGTTGCAGCCTAAAAAAATATAGTTTACACAGTTGTATTTTTCAAACTTTGTGGAATTTTATTTCTGTATCCAGCATTAGTGTGTTCACTAATGAGTCAAGTAAGATCTTAATATTTTTGTAATGAGATGGCTGTGAAGATCATATGCAAAAGATATAATAGTAAGATGTTCCCCTAATTTAACCCCTTCATGACCCAGCCTATTTTGACCTTAATGACCTGGCCGTTTTTTGCAATTCTGACCAGTGTCCCTTTATGAGGTAATAACTCAGGAACGCTTCAACGGATCCTAGCGGTTCTGAGATTATTTTTTCGTGACATATTGGGCTTCATGTTAGTGGTAAATTTAGGTCAATAAATTCTGCGTTTATTTGTGATAAAAACAGAAATTTGGCGAAAATTTTGAAAATTTCGCAATTTTCACATTTTGAATTTTTATTCTGTTAAACCAGAGAGATATGTGACACAAAATAGTTAATAAATAACATTTCCCACATGTTTACTTTACATCAGCACAATTTTGGAAACAACGTTTTGTTTTGTTAGGAAGTTATAAGGGTTAAAATTTGACCAGCGATTTGTCATTTTTACAACGAAATTTACAAAACCATTTTTTTTAGGGACCACCTCACATTTGAAGTCAGTTTGAGGGGTCTATATGGCTGAAAATACCCAAAAGTGACACCATTCTAAAAACTGCACCCCTCAAGGTACTCAAAACCACATTCAAGAAGTTTATTAACCCTTCAGGTGCTTCATAGCAGCAGAAGCAACATGGAAGGAAAAAATGAACATTTAACTTTTTAGTCACAAAAATTATTTTTTAGCAACAATTTTTTTATTTTTCCAATGGTAAAAGGAGAAACTGAACCACGAAAGTTGTTGTTCAATTTGTCCTGAGTATGCTGATACCTCATATATGGGGGTAAACCACTGTTTGGGCGCACGGCAGGGCTTGGAAGGGAAGGAGCGCCATTTGACTTTTTGAATCAAAAATTGGCTCCACTCTTTAGCGGACACCATGTCACGTTTGGAGAGCACCCGTGTGCCTAAAAATTGGAGCTCCCCCACAAGTGACCCCATTTTGGAAACTAGACGCCCCAAGGAACTTATCTAGATGCATAGTGAGCACTTTGGACCCCCAGGTGCTTCACAAATTGATCCGTAAAAATGAAAAAGTACTTTTTTTTCACAAAAAAATTCTTTTAGCCTCAATTTTTTCATTTTCACATGGGCAACAGAATAAAATGGATCCTAAAATGTGTTGGGCAATTTCTCCTGAGTACACCATTACCTCACATGTGGGGGTAAACCACTGTTTGGGCACATGGTAAGGCTCGGAAGGGAAGGAGCGCCATTTGACTTTTTGAATGAAAAATTATTTCCATCGTTAGCAGACACCATGTCGCGTTTGGATAGCTCCTGTGTGCCTAAACATTGGCGCTCCCCCACAAGTGACCCCATTTTGGAAACTAGACCCCCCCAAGGAACTTATTTAGATGCCTAGTGAGCACTTTAAACCCTCAGGTGCTTCACAAATTGATCTGTAAAAATGAAAAAGTACTTTTTTTTCACAAAAAAATTCTTTTCGCCTCAATTTTTTAATTTTCACATGGGCAGTAGGATAAAATGGATCATAAAATTTGTTGGGCAATTTCTCCCGAGTACGCCGATACCTCATATGTGGGGGTAAACCACTGTTTGGGCACTCGGCAGGGCTCGGAAGGGAAGGCTCGCCATTTGACTTTTTGAATGGAAAATTAGCTCCAATTGTTAGCGGACACCATGTCGCGTTTGGAGAGGCCCTGTGTGCCTAAACATTGGAGATCCCCCAGAAATGACCCCATTTTGGAAACTAGACCCCCAAAGGAACTAATCTAGATGTGTGGTGAGGACTTTGAACCCCTAAGTGCTTCACAGAAGTTTATAACGCAGAGCCATGAAAATAAAAAAAAAAAATTATTTTCTCAAAAATGATTTTTTAGCCTGCAATTTTTTATTTTCCCAAGGGTAACAGGAGAAATTTGACCCCAAAAGTTGTTGTCCAGTTTCTCCTGAGTACGCTGATACCCCATATGTGGGGGTAAATCACTGTTTGGGCACATGCCGGGGCTCGGAAGTGAAGTATTGACGTTTTGAAATGCAGACTTTGATGGAATACTCTGTGGGCGTCACATTGCGTTTGCAGAGCCCCTGATGTGGCTTAACAGTAGAAGCCCCCCACAAGTGACCCCATTTTGGAAACTAGACCCCCAAAGGAACTTATCTAGATGTGTGGTGAGCACTTTGAACCCCCAAGTGCTTCATAGAAGTTTATAATGCAGAGCCGTGAAAATAATAAATACGTTTTCTTTCCTCAAAAATAATTATTTAGCCCAGAATTTTTTATTTTCCCAAGAGTTACAGGAGAAATTGGACCCCATAAGTTGTTGTCCAGTTTCTCCTGAGTATGCTGATACCCCATATATGGGGGTAAACCACTGTTTGGGCACATGCCGAGGCTCGGAAGTGAAGTAGTGACGTTTTGAAATGCAGACTTTGATGGAATGCTCTGTGGGCGTCACGTTGCGTTTGCAGAGCCCCTGATGTGCCTAAACAGTAGAAACCCCCCACAAGTGACCCCATTTTGGAAACTAGACCCCGAAAGGAACTTATCTAGATGTGTGGTGAGCACTTTGAACCCCCAAGTGCTTCATAGAAGTTTATAATGCAGAGCCGTGAAAATAATAAATACGTTTTCTTTCCTCAAAAATAATTATTTAGCCCAGAATTTTTTATTTTCCCAAGGGTAACAGGAGAAATTGGACCCCAATAGTTGTTGTCCAGTTTCTCCTGAGTACGCTGATACCCCATGTGTGGGGGTAAACCACTGTTTGGGCACACGTCGGGGCTCAGAAGGGAAGTAGTGACTTTTGAAATGCAGACTTTGATGGAATGCTCTGTGGGCGTCACATTGCGTTTGCAGAGCCCCTGGTGTGCCTAAACAGTAGAAACCCCCCACAAGTGACCACATTTTAGAAACTAGACCCCCCAAGGAACTTATATAGATATGTGGTGAGCACTTTGAACCCCCAAGTGCTTCACAGACGTTTACAACGCAGAGCCGTGAAAATAAAAAATCATTTTTCCTTCCTCAAAAATGATGTTTTAGCAAGCATTTTTTTAGATTCACAAGGGTAACAGGAGAAATTGGACCCCAGTAATTGTTGCGCAGTTTATCCTGAGTACACTGATACCCCATATGTGGGGGTAAACCACTGTTTGGGCACACGTCAGGGCTCGGAAGTGAGGGAGCACCATTTGACTTTTTGAATACGAGATTGGCTGGAATCAATGGTGGCGCCATGTTGCGTTTGGAGACCCCTGATGTGCCTAAACAGTGGTAACCCCTCAATTCTACCTCCAACACTAACCCCAACACACCCCTAACCCTAATCCCAACTGTAGCCATAACCCTAATCACAACCCTAACCACAACCCTAATTCCAACCCTAACCCTAAGGCTATGTGCCCACGTTGCGGATTCGTGTGAGATATTTCCGCACCATTTTTGAAAAATCCGCGGGTAAAAGGCACTGCGTTTTACCTGCGGATTTTCCGCGGATTGCCAGTGTTTTTTGTGCGGATTTCACCTGCGGATTCCTATTGAGGAACAGGTGTAAAACGCCGCGGAATCCGCACAAAGAATTGACATGCTGCGGAAAATACAACGCAGCGTTTCCGCGCGGTATTTTCTGCACCATGGGCACAGCGGATTTGGTTTTTCATATGTTTACATGGTACTGTAAACCTGATGGAACACTGCTGCGAATCCGCAGCCAAATCCACACCGTGTGCACATAGCCTAATTCTAAAGGTATGTGCACACGCTGCGGAAAACACTGCGGATCCGCAGCAGTTTCCCATGAGTTTACAGTTCAATGTAGACCTATGGGAAACAAAAATCGCTGTACACATGCTGCGGAAAAACTGCACGGAAACGCAGCGGTTTACATTCCGCAGCATGTCACTTCTTTGTGCGGATTCCGCAGCGGTTTTACAACTGCTCAAATAGAAAATCGCAATTGTAAAACCGCAGTGAAATGCGCAGAAAAAAACGCGTTAAATCCGCCATAAATCCGCAGCGGTTTAGCACTGCGGATTTATCAAATCCGCAGCGGAAAAATCCGCAGAGGACCAGAATACGTGTGCACATACCGAAACCCTAACCCTAGCCCTAACCCTACCCCTAGCCCTAACCCTAGCCCTACCCCTAACCCTACCCCTAACCCTAACCCTACCCCTAACCCTAACCCTAGCCCTAACCCTAGCCCTACCCCTAACCCTACCCCTAACCCTACCCCTAACCCTAACCCTACCCCTAACCCTATTCTAACATTAGTGGAAAAAAAAAATTGTCTTTATTTTTTTATTGTCCCTACCTATGGGGGTGACAAAGGGGGGGGGGGGTCATTCATTATTTTTTTTATTTTGATCACTGAGATATAATCTATCTCAGTGATCAAAATGCACTTTGGAACGAATCTGCCGGCCGGCAGATTCGGCGGGCGCACTGCGCATGCGCCCGCCATTTTGGAAGATGGCGGCGCCCAGGGAGAAGACGGCAGGATCGGTAAGTATGATGGGGTGGGGGGGACCACGGGGGGGGATCGGAGCACGGGGGGGGAAATCGGAGTGCGGCAGGCATGGAACGGAGCACGGGGGCGTGGAACGGAGCACGGGGGGCTGGAACGGAGCACGGGGGGGTGGAACGGAGCACGGGGGGGGGGTGGATCGGAATGCGGGGGGGTGATTGGAGCACGGGGGGTGATTGGAGCACGGGGGGAGCAGACAAGAGCACGGGGGGGAGCGGAGCACTGGATGGAGGGGAGCCGGAGCAGTGTACCGGCCAGATCGGGGGGCTGGGGGGGCGATCGGTGGGGTGGGGTGGGGGCACATTAGTATTTCCAGCCATGGCCGATGATATTGCAGCATCGGCCATGGCTGGATTGTAATATTTCACCCGTTATAATAGGTGAAATATTACAAATCGCTCTGATTGGCAGTTTCACTTTCAACAGCCAATCAGAGCGATCGTAGCCACGAGGGGGTGAAGCCACCCCCCCCTGGGCTAAACTACCACTCCCCCTGTCCGTGCAGATCGGGTGAAATGGGAGTTAACCCTTTCACCCGATCTGCAGGGACGCGATCTTTCCATGACGCCACATAGGCGTCATGGGTCGGATTGGCACCGACTTTCATGATGCCTACGTGGCGTCATGGGTCGGGAAGGGGTTAAAAGGAACCTGTCATTAGATTCATGCTGCTCGATCTATGGACAGAATTGATCATCGTCTAAATGTACGAATGCAACAAGGTATATTTTTATTCTGGAACTCTTATTCATTTCAGAGAAAATATAGTTTGTGAAGGAGGCAATGGAGATCTGACAAGTCCATTGTGGCCACCTGGAAGCTTATTTCCATGACACTCCAGTTAAATGAAATTTCTCTCTAGAGAAGAACAATTGATTTGAATTAAAAATTGCTAGGTTCAGCAAAGTTTTTCCAAAAATTCATGTTCTTGTGAATCTCAAGAAATCCAATGACCTGAAAAGTTATGTAGAACGTTTTGCTGTTCCCAAATGATGCTGAATCCAATTGATTTAATTATTACTAAGAAAAAGTGATAGATTCCAAACTTTTGTCCTACATGTACCATAAGAAATGTTTGTCCTTTGAATGCACTAATCAACTACACTTGCACCAAATTGATGCCACAAAATGTTTTTCAACACTAGTGCCTTTTTCTGTCCCCATGTCTAATGAGTGTTCACTCTGATCTCATCTTTTATACTAGCTGTGATAGTTCCCCATGCCTGGCTACATAAAACCCTGTTCTGTGATAGCTACAAGACAATATGGGGAAGCCTAGCCTAACTGGCCTTGTCAGTCATCATTAGCTCGGTCTATGACTTTAAGTAGTGTATGAATCTCTGATAATTATTTTTTGTCTGATCCATCACAACCTGTTAAAGTTTGCAGTGACTTGTGAATTTCAGAAAATTTGACTCAAATTCGAATCACTTCAAATTGATTTGAATATCTTTAGTCTCTACCCAAGCACACATGAGCTTGTGTAAGTATCTGCTCTGCCATACCAGAAAGTTTAAGATTTTTTTTTCAGTTTGCAGTAATAAATCCATCGTTCTCATCATATAATTCAGTTGGAAAGTAAACCAGTTGTGTTACCAGCAAGTTGAGAACACTGTTTGTTTAACAATATGGAAGGTAATAAATTAAATCCTTCCAATAGATTATTTTGACAAATGTAGCAAATGTTTTAATCATAGTTTGATTAGACAGTTCAATTAATTTTACTTTTAAAATGGCTGTAAAAGCATGCAAGCAACATTTAGCACAGCTCACATTTAATCCACTCATTAATCTTTCTGCAAGTGCCCCGAAAAATAGAAATCCAGGTGGGAATGAAAAAAGCGTTTTTTTGGTGAATTCCTGTTATCATACATTAGAAAGTTGCTGAACATGGCTAAAATGATAAAAATGCATAACATTTGAAGAAAATAAACTAGACTACACTGATAATACGTCTACTGTATTGCAAAATAGAGAGACACTAACATTATGATAATAACGAGTGTTACATAAAGATATTAAAGTTTTGTTATCAGCAATTAATAAGTCACATAATTAGAATATATCAAAACTGGACCACTGGAGTGAAGATGTAAAGGTTCTTATGACTTCATATTGGCTATGTTTCTCGATTGACATCAATCTGCCTTCTCTATTTGAACACCTGCTAACTAACGTCTACAGTTTCTCTTACTCCACTTATACGATCTTCAGCATAAATCAGCATAAATCAAGTACGTTTGACACAAAGCCCAATAGCACAGAAAAAAGCGCCAAAAGGGACATCAAATTTTTGACTGATAACACTTTACCCAATTTAGCAAATTTTACATTATAAAAGAATTTGCCCAAACAAAATTGCTAGACATCAAAAGGGAAATTTACTAAGATTGTCGCTTTATATGTCAGTCTTAAAGAAGCCCTCCTCCCATCAAAGTATAATATATTGTAATCATATCATATAGCACTGTGTACTTACAATTGCTCCTTTTGCCTTTATAACTTGCTAATTCTTCTCTTTTCTCTGCTCTGTGTAGAAACAGGAAGTCTATATTCCTTGCATGAGTCATTCCCCCGTTCAACTCCTATCTAAGCTGCTCACTCCTACCCATGCCACAGACTTTAGCAGTGATGACTTTGTTCTCTACATTGAGCTTAGAAGGATTCAGCTAGTCAGATTTTAACCATGTGATGACATAGACTTAATGGAAAAGAGATGAATTAACTGGGTAGAAGGGTAAGATAGCAATAGTAAGTACACTGTTCTGTATAACATTATGATTGCAGTATATTAAGATGATAAAAGCATTGATGGGAGAAGTGCTTTATTAATTAGAACCCGGCTGGAGTAAGATTCATCAATTGTGAAGATTATGCGTCACAATCTGAAAGCTACAATTTCCGCTGGTGTTTTCACCAATTTCTAAAGGAAGCAACAACAAAAAAAACCTGTTGGATTCTGGATTGCCATGCCAAAATTGGTTATATCTTACCATATTTTTAAATTAAAATTTGCAAGAACAGTATAAAATAAAAACATTACTAATTATTGAAAGCAAATTTGCAACAAAATGTTAGTGTTTTTGTCTAATATAAAACAAATGTAAATACAATATAAGAACAACAATATGACGGTGCAACTTTGTTAGGAGATTTAAGGGAATATGTCCCCAGGTTTTTGCTACCCCATCTAAGAACATCACAATTTAGTAGCATAAGCTCTGATTCAAGTGATTACAGATTTCAAAAAATTTCAAAAAACTGACCGTCGCATCCAAACATAAAACAAGTGTGAACAGGTGCTGATCCTAGAGTCACCAACTCGTACACAGTTAAACAAACAAGGCAGCACACTGTAGCCAACATAGAACAAAGCCCAGCTCACCATGGTCGACATCATTGGAGACTCGGAACACGGAACCGCTGTGTCAGGGCGTAGGAAATCAAAGAAATGAGGAATCCAGCTCAACGAGGTAGTGAAAAAAACTTCTTTCTTTATTCACTTGGAAATATATTCAGTGGAGGATAAAAATATCAGCAGTTACAAAAAAAAAAAAGCGATATCAACGCGTTTCTGGTGACCAAGCACCCTTAATCATGATAACACTACCTCGTTGAGCTGGATTCCTCATTTCTTTTTTTAGCACACTGTAGCGCCAAAACATGCAAACAGGGAAAACGTAGGACCTGATATATGAGAAATGCCGTAAAGTGGCTACCAGGTACACGTAAATTGGCCAATCTATGCGCTAAACGCTCTCATTTTTTCATATTTCTATTGCAGTAATGAAGTCTAACTTTCATATTTTATGTTTGCATGTTTTGGCGCTACAGTGTGCTGCCTTGTTTGTTTGACTGTGTTTGAGTTGGTGACTCTAGGTTCAGCACCTGTTCACACTTGATCTATGTTTGGATGTGACGGTCAGTTTTTTGAAATTTGTATTTACTAGCCTTCTGACCCAGCACTCCACCTCTTAGCGACAGACCAGTGTTTTAATCGCAGCAGGTCCATTACCCCTCCACAGAGAGAGAGAAATTTAGTCTAAGAAGAGGTTTCACAGGTACCCATTCAGATGAAGACGTTTGTTCTCAGCAGGGAAAGCGTAGGACCTGGTATACGAGACATGCCGTAAAGTGGCTACCAGGTACACGTAAATTGGCCAATTTATGCGCTAAACGCTCTCATTTTTTCATATTTCTAGTGCAGTAATGCAGTCTAACTTTCATATTTTATGTTTGCATGTTTTGGCGCTACAGTGTGCTGCCTTGTTTGCTTGACTGTGTACGAGTTGGTGACTCTAGGTTCAGCACCTGTTCACACATGATCTATGTTTGGATGTGACGGTCAGTTTTTTGAAATTTGTATTTACTAGCCTTCTGACCGAGCACTCTGCCTCTTAGCCACAGACAGGTGTTTTAATCGCAGCAGGTCCATTACCCCTCCACAGAGAGAGAGAAATTTAGTCTAAGAACAGGTTTCACAGGTACCCATTCAGATGAAGACGTTTGTTCTCAGCAGGGAAAGCGTAGGACCTGGTGTACGAGAGATGCCGTAAAGTGGCTACCAGGTACACGTAAATTGGCCAATTTATGCGCTAAACACTCTGATTCAAGTGCTGTCTCACTTACTAGGCTGCTTTCTGTAGTTTTTATGAAATCACTGTTTTATCTGCTGCATAACTTCCAGTTATCTGAATGCTGAGCTCTGCATAGCACCGTCCACTCCACTGATTGGCTGCTGTATACACTGTGCATAGGCAAAAAGCTATCTATCAGTGGTGTGGGTGCGGTTATACAGAGCTCTTCAATATGGAGGACTACATGACAGCAGGTTTAAAAGTCATCTCATAAAATATTCCTGCTTAGAAAACAGTGATTTTTCCAAACTACAGCAAGCATTCCAATAAATGACATATCACTAGAATCAAGGTCTTTGTCTCTACATGATGCTGCTCTCAAATTATGTATATAAAATCAAGTATCAAATTCCCTTTAAATTAGTTAACCCTCAATTGCAATCAACACTGCTAAATAATAGTAGTAAAGGAAAGAAAAAATACCTAAACTTGTTATACAATTTTAAGAATAATGAATTTAAAATCCAATTGAAAAAGAAATCAGAAAGATCTATGATCCTGAGCTATGCTTTGAGACAATTACTTGAATTAAAACCAAACATTTCTAAATCCTTCATTTAACTTTGCAGCCGCACACTTTTCTAAGGTTTGTAACCTTGAATAGACAAGGACATCAACTGGTCTCAGTCAGATGAGTTAATCAAAATTAAATTACAATGGAGAGATTGGGGACAGGAAGAAAACATAAATTAGTGAATAATGCTTGACTCAAATGATTTGCAAGCGGCTAAATTAAATGACAGTGGCTTGCAGACAAAGTTGTCGAGTGATGAAAAATCTGACATACTTCTAGCCAACCCACTGGCAAAAAATATAATGTACAGAAGTCATGTATGTGATATGCAAAAAGTAGCAAGGACAATGTGCATGTTAAAAATGTTTCTTTAGGTTGCTCTATTGAAGAAAATATAGTAATGCTATATGCACATTACATTAGCCTACAGTATACGTCTGGAGCTTTTCCCAATTTATACTGTACCTCTCACAAAGTCACCCCTTCAGCAGAGACAAAATGTTTGGGTCATTTGGTCTCTGTCTAGCATGCATATATCTGTATATCTTTTTTACTGTATAGGAATGTGTTACAGATTGTGCTGTCTCCATAGATGGCCATTTCAAAGATGTGTATATATATATATATATATATATATATATATATATATATATGTATATATATATATATATGTATATATATATATACATATATACAGTGGGGCAAAAAAGTATTTAGTCAGTCAGCAATAGTGCAAGTTCCACCACTTAAAAAGATGAGAGGCGTCTGTAATTTACATCATAGGTAGACCTCAACTATGGGAGACAAACTGAGAAAAAAAAATCCAGAAAATCACATTGTCTGTTTTTTTAACATTTTATTTGCATATTATGGTGGAAAATAAGTATTTGGTCAGAAACAAAATTTCATCTCAATACTTTGTAATATATCCTTTGTTGGCAATGACAGAGGTCAAACGTTTTCTGTAAGTCTTCACAAGGTTGCCACACACTGTTGTTGGTATGTTGGCCCATTCCTCCATGCAGATCTCCTCTAGAGCAATGATGTTTTTGGCTTTTCGCTTGGCAACACGGACTTTCAACTCCCTCCAAAGGTTTTCTATAGGGTTGAGATCTGGAGACTGGCTAGGCCACTCCAGGACCTTGAAATGCTTCTTACAAAGCCACTCCTTCGTTGCCCTGGCGGTGTGCTTTGGATCATTGTCATGTTGAAAGACCCAGCCACGTTTCATCTTCAATGCCCTTGCTGATGGAAGGAGGTTTGCACTCAAAATCTCACGATACATGGCCCCATTCATTCTTTCATGTACCCGGATCAGTCGTCCTGGCCCCTTTGCAGAGTAACAGCCCCAATGCATGATGTTTCCACCACCATGCTTTACAGTAGGTATGGTGTTTGATGGATGCAACTCAGTATTCTTTTTCCTCCAAACACGACAAGTTGTGTTTCTACCAAACAGTTCCAGTTTGGTTTCATCAGACCATAGGACATTCTCCCAAAACTCCTATGGATCATTCAAATGCTCTCTAGCAAACTTCAGACGGGCCCGGACATGTACTGGCTTAAGCAGTGGGACATGTCTGGCACTGCAGGATCTGAGTCCATGGTGGCGTAGTGTGTTACTTATGGTAGGCCTTGTTACATTGGTCCCAGCTCTCTGCAGTTCATTCACTAGGTCCCCCCGCGTGGTTCTGGGATTTTTGCTCACCGTTCTTGTGATCATTCTGACCCCACGGGGTGGGATTTTGCGTGGAGCCCCAGATCGAGGGAGATTATCAGTGGTCTTGTATGTCTTCCATTTTCTAATTATTGCTCCCACTGTTGATTTCTTCACTCCAAGCTGGTTGGCTATTGCAGATTCAGTCTTCCCAGCCTGGTGCAGGGCTACAATTTTGTTTCTGGTGTCCTTTGACAGCTCTTTGGTCTTCACCATAGTGGAGTTTGGAGTCAGACTGTTTGAGGGTGTGCACAGGTGTCTTTTTATACTGATAACAAGTTTAAACAGGTGCCATTACTACAGGTAATAAGTGGAGGAAAGAGGAGACTCTTAAAGAAGAAGTTACAGGTCTGTGAGAGCCAGAAATCTTGATTGTTTGTTTCTGACCAAATACTTATTTTCCACCATAATATGCAAATAAAATGTTAAAAAAACAGACAATGTGATTTTCTGGATTTTTTTTTCTCAGTTTGTCTCTCATAGTTGAGGTCTACCTATGATGTAAATTACAGACGCCTCTCATCTTTTTAAGTGGTGGAACTTGCACTATTGCTGACTGACTAAATACTTTTTTGCCCCACTGTATATGCACAATACGCTGAGAATAAGTATTTGCTACATTGCAATTTTGCAAGTTTTCCCACCTACAAAGAATGGAGATGTCTGTAATTTTTATCGGAGGTACACTTCAATTGTGAGAGACAGAATCTGAAAAAAGTTTCCACAAAATCGCATTGTATGATTTTTACATAATTAATTTACATTTTATTGCATGACCTATGTATCTGATACAATCTGATACAATACATCTTTCCCCCATCTCACTCTACCCCTCCACTAGACCTATCCATCAATGTCAATGGCTGCTCACTATCCCCAGTCCCACACGCCCGGTGCCTCGGGGTGATCGTCGACTCTGCACTCTCTTTCAAGCCACATATCCAAGTCCTTGCCTACTCCTGTCGTCTCAAACTCAAAAATATTTCCCGGATCCGTGCTTTCCTTGACCGCAACACTGGAAAAACGCTAGTGCATGCCCTTATCTTCTCCCGCCTCGACTATTGCAACCTCCTACTCTCTGGCCTCCCCTCTAGCACTCTGGCACCGCTCCAATCCATCCTACACTCTGCTGCCCGACTAATCCACCTGTCCCCCCGCTATTCCCCAGCCTCTCCCCTGTGTCAAGCCCTTCACTGGCTTCCTATCGCCCAGAGACTCCAGTTCAAAACCCTCACACTGACATACAAAGCCATCCACAACCTGTCTCCTCCATACATCTGTGACATGGTCTCCCGGTACCTACCTACACGCAACCTCCGATCCTCTCAAGACCTCCTTCTCTACTCCCCTCTCATCTCTTCTTCCCATAACCGCATCCAAGACTTCTCCCGTGCTTCCCCCATACTCTGGAACTCTCTACCCCAACACATCAGACTCGCGCCTACCATAGAAACCTTCAAAAAGAACCTGAAGACTCATCTCTTCCGACAAGCCTACAGCCTGCAGTGATCCTCAACCTACTGAACAGCCGCACAGCCAGCTCTTCCCTCTCCTAGTGTATCCTCACCCACCCCCTGCAGACTGTGAGCCCTCGCGGGCAGGGTCCTCCCTCCTTATGTACTCGTGTGCCTTGTTATCTGCTCATGTTTAATGTATTTGTCTATATTTGCCCCGTATTCACATGTAAAGCGCCATGGAATAAATGGCGCTATAAAAATGTATAATAATAATAATAATAATAATAATAATAAATACAACATAAAAACAGAACTTAATATTTGGTACAGAAATATTTGATTGCAATCAGGGTCGGACTGGGGTGTCTGGGGCACACCAGGGGAATTGACTCTAGGGGCCCACCCTACAGCTATATGCAAATATCTGTCAATAGTTATCCTGATTATAGTGGAACATCGACTGTAAAACACAGACGCCTCCTGCACATCTACTGTGTGCCCCCATAACTGGGATGTATAATTATGGTAGTTTACATTAATGGGGTTATTTGGCTAAAACAAGTTATCACCAATCCATGGGCTCCACAGGACAAGTTATTGCTCAGGTCTGACCATTAGAAACTGCACCGAGGGGAAAAATGAGGAAGTTTTATTGATGATAGGACACTTATTCCCATTTTAAAATGGAGCGGCAGGTGGGATGTCTGACCGCAACTCCATTCATTCTCTGTGGGGCATCCAAAAAAAAAAACAAGTGCAGCTGCTGAAGAAATGAATGGATCAGTGATTAAGTTGTACATGCCACTCCAGTATAATGGGGACAAAAAGTTCCACATTCTGCCTATTGGGTCAAAGTAGTCAGACCCCACCAAACAATACGTTATGAGAAATCGCTCCTGTCAAACCAATCTAATCAGTTTTTATGAAGAGGTAAGCTATAGGCTGGACCACGGTGAGTCATTGGACGTGGTATATCTCGATTTTTCCAAAGCGTTTGATACCGTGCCGCACAAGAGGTTGGTACACAAAATGAGAATGCTTGGTCTGGGGGAAATTGTGTGTAAATGGGTTAGTAACTGGCTTAGTGATAGAAAGCAGAGGGTGGTTATAAATGGTATAGTCTCTAACTGGGTCGCTGTGACCAGTGGGGTACCGCAGGGGTCGGTATTGGGACCTGTTCTCTTCAACATATTCATTAATGATCTGGTAGAAGGTTTACACAGTAAAATATCGATATTTGCAGATGATACAAAACTATGTAAAGCAGTTAATACAAGAGAAGATAGTATTCTGCTACAGATGGATCTGGATAAGTTGGAAACTTGGGCTGAAAGGTGGCAGATGAGGTTTAACAATGATAAATGTAAGGTTATACACATGGGAAGAAGGAATCAATGTCACCATTACACACTGAATGGGAAACCACTGGGTAAATCTGACAGGGAGAAGGACTTGGGGATCCTAGTTAATGATAAACTTACCTGGAGCAGCCAGTGCCAGGCAGCAGCTGCCAAGGCAAACAGGATCATGGGGTGCATTAAAAGAGGTCTGGATACACATGATGAGAGCATTATACTGCCTCTGTACAAATCCCTAGTTAGACCGCACATGGAGTACTGTGTCCAGTTTTAGGCACCGGTGCTCAGGAAGGATATAATGGAACTAGAGAGAGTACAAAGGAGGGCAACAAAATTAATAAAGGGGATGGGAGAACTACAATACCCAGATAGATTAGCGAAATTAGGGTTATTTAGTCTAGAAAAAAGACGACTGAGGGGCGATCTAATAACCATGTATAAGTATATAAGGGGACAATACAAATATCTCGCTGAGGATCTGTTTATACCAAGGAAGGTGACGGGCACAAGGGGGCATTCTTTGCGTCTGGAGGAGAGAAGGTTTTTCCACCAAAATAGAAGAGGATTCTTTACTGTTAGGGCAGTGAGAATCTGGAATTGCTTGCCTGAGGAGGTGGTGATGGCGAACTCAGTCGAGGGGTTCAAGAGAGGCCTGGATGTCTTCCTGGAGCAGAACAATATTGTATCATACAATTAGGTTCTGTAGAAGGACGTAGATCTGGGGATTTATTATGATGGAATATAGGCTGAACTGGATGGACAAATGTCTTTTTTCGGCCTTACTAACTATGTTACTATGTTACTATGTTACTATGTTATCACTTATCCTGTGGAGAGGTGATTACTTTGTCCACAGGAAACCCCCTATAAGGGCTTCTCCGCTGCTGTGTACAAAGTATTTAATCTCTAATGGAAATAAGGAATCTTCTCCTAATTAATATCAGAGAGAACAAATGACTGCCATACACAACACAATCCACTATACCAAGACCAATGCTACCACATACAGTTAGGTCCATATATATTTGGACAGAGACAACATTTTTCTAATTTTGGTTATAGACATTACCACAATGAATTTTAAACAAAACAATTCAGATGCAGTTGAAGATCAGACTTTCAGCTTTCATTTGAGGGTATCCACATTAAAATTGGATGAAGGGTTTAGGAGTTTCAGCTCCTTAATATGTGCCACCCTGTTTTTAAAGGGACCAAAAGTAATTGGACAGATTAAATAATTTTAAATAAAATGTTTATTTTTAGTACTTGGTTGAAAACCCTTTGTTGGCAATGACTGCCTAAAGTCTTGAACTCATGGACATCACCAGATGCTGTGTTTCCTACTTTTTGATGCTCTGCCAGGCCTTCACTGCGGTGGTTTTCAGTTTCTGTTTGTTTGTGGGTCTCTCTGTCTGAAGTTTAGTCTTTAACAAGTGAAATGCATGCTCAATTGGGTTGAGATCATGTGACTGACTTGGCCATTCAAGAATATTCCACTTCTTTGCTTCAATAAACTCCTGGGTTGTTTTGGCTTTATGTTTTGGGTCATTGTCAATCTGTAGTATGAAACGACGACCAATCAGTTTGGCTGCATTTGGCTGGATCTGAGCACACAGTATGGCTCTGAATACCTCAGAATTCATTTGGCTGCTTCTGTCCTGCGTCACATCATCAATAAACACTAGTGACCCAGTGCCACTGGCAGCCATGCATGCCCAAGCCATCACGCTGCCTCAGCCATGTTTTACAGATGATGTGGTATGCTTTGGATCATGAGCTGTACCTCGCCTTCGCCATACTTTTCGCTTTCCATCATTCTGGTAGAGGTTGATCATGGTTTCATCTGTCCAAAGAATGTTCTTCCAGAACTGTGCTGGCTTTTTTAGATTTTTTTTAGCAAAGTCCAGTCTAACCTTTTTATTCTTGATGCTTATGAGTGGCTTGCACTGTGCAGTGAACCCTCTGTATTTACTTTCATGCAGTCTTCTCTTTACGGTAGATTTGGATATTGATACGCCTACCTCCTGGAGAGTGTTATTCACTTGGTTGGCTGTTGTGAAGGGGTTTCTCTTAACCATGGCGATTATTCTGTGATCATCCATCACTGTTGTCTTCCGTGGACGCCCAGGTCTTTTTGCATTGATGAGTTCACCAGTGCTTGCTTTCTTTCTCAGGATGTACCAAATGGTAGATGGTGTTGGTGCTGTGTGGCGGCCATTGTTGCTGTGGCTTTGTGCTGGTGGGGCGGCGCGGTCTGGAGTCTTGGGGACTCAGTCTTGCAGCATGGGTGCTGTGGGGCAACAGGCCGTCCGCCCTGCTGGTGCATGGCCGCTGTGGCGGTGGGCGCCGCACGACTCCGCTCCGTTAGGGCGATAGGACCCACTACGAGGTTTGCCGTGAAGGGGCAGTGGGCTTCATACAGTCTGATCAGAATGTTAAACTGAAAACCTCATATTCAGTTATATTAATTTTTGCCTAGCGGCTTTAGATCAACGTATGATTTTGGGATGTGCGGTTCATGCTCTTTTTTTTCTTTTTTGCAAAGCATGTTCTAGTCTTCTTCTTGGACCAGCACTCCTCCCATTTGGCTCAGGTGATTTTAATTAGCAGGAGACTGCAAAGTAAGGGGTCTAGCCCATTTTGGCTCTCACTGAAGAGCTGGAGGAAGGTGAGTTTAATTGCTCCTTTCATTTTGGTGTTGGTGCTGTTTGGCGGCCATTGTTGCTGTGGCTTTGTGCTGGTGGGGCGGCGCGGTCTGGAGTCTTGGGGACTCAGTCTTGCAGCATGGGTGCTGTGGGGCAACAGGCCGTCCGCCCTGCTGGTGCATGGCCGCTGTGGCGGTGGGCGCCGCACGGCTCCGCTCCGTTAGGGCGATAGGACCCACTACGAGGTTTGCCGTGAAGGGGCAGTGGGCTTCATACAGTCTGATCAGAATGTTAAACTGAAAACCTCATATTCAGTTATATTAATTTTTGCCTAGCGGCTTTAGATCAACGTATGATTTTGGGATGTGCGGTTCATGCTCTTTTTTTTCTTTTTTACCAAATGGTAGATTTTGCTACTCCTAATATTGTAGCAATTTCTCGGATGTTTTTTTTCTGTTTCCGCAGCTTAAGGATGGCTTGTTTCACCTGCATGGAGAGCGCCTTTGACCACATGTTTACTTCACAGCAAATCCTTCCAAATGCAAGCACCACACCTCAAATCAACTCCAGGCTTTTTATCTGCTTAACTGAGAATGACATAACGAAGGGATTGCCCACACCTCTCCATGAAATAGCCTTGGAGTCAATTGTCCAATTACTTTTGGTCCCTTTAGAAACAGGGTGGCACATGTTAAGGAGCTGAAACTCCTAAACCCTTCATCCAATTTTAATGTGGATATCCTCAAATGAAAGCTGAAAGTCTGAACTTCAACTGCATCTGAATTGTTTTGTTTAAAATTCATTGTGGTAATGTCTATAATCAAAATTAGAAAAATGTTGTCTCTGTCCAAATATATATGGACCTAACTGTACATGGAAGAAATATCACCACACCATGACTAGACCACAGAGTGACCAAATAATACCACATACAAGGGAATATATAGCCACACCATGATGGGACCACATAGTGACCAAATAAGACCACATATAAGGGACAAATACAGCCACACCATGACCAGGCCACATAATGACCAAATAATATCATATACAAAGAACAAATACGCCACACCATGATCAGACCATACCGTGACCAAATAATATGACATATTACCGACATATAAGGATGAAATAATACCACATACAAAGATAAACACTGCCACGCTGTGACCAAACCACAAATTACCACCACATATTGACCGAATACTATAATACTGATTATGAATACTAACCACAATACTAACAGTTATTACCAACAGTGACATTATACACAGGAGCTCTGTATATAGTGTCAGTGTACAGGTAATACAGTGATCACCAGTCACATTATACACAGAAGCTCTGTATATAGTGTCAGTGTACAGGTAATACAGTGATCACCAATGACATTATAAACAGGAGCTCTGTATGTAGTGTCAGTGTACAGATAATACAGTGATCACTGGTGACATAATACACATGAGCTTTGTAAATAGTCTTAATGTTCAGGTTAAACATTGATTGCCAGTGACATTATACACAGGAGCTCTGTGTATAGTGTCAGTGTACAGGTAATACAGTGATCACCAGTAACATTATACACAGGAGCTCTGTATATAGTGTCAGTGCACAGGTAACACAGTGATCACCAGTGACATTCTAAACAGGAGCTCTGTATATAGTGTCAGTGTACAGATACTACAGTGATCACTTGTGACATTATACACAGGAGCTCTGTATGTAGTGTCAGTGTAAAGGTAACACAGTGATTACCAGTGACATTATACACAGGAGCTCTGTATATAGTGTTAGTGTACAGGTAATACAGTGATCACCAGTGACATTATACAAAGGAGCTCTATATAATGCTGTTGTACAGGTAACACAGTTATCACCTGTGACATTATACACAGGAGCTCTGTATATAGTGTCAGTGTACAGATAATACAGTGAACACCAGTGACATTATACACAGCAGCTTTGTACATAGTGTCAGTGTACAGGTAATACAGTGATCACCAGTGACATTATCCACAGGAGCCCTGTATATAGTGTTAGTGTACAGGTAATACAGTGATCATTGGTGACAATATACACAGGAGCTCTGTATATAGTGTCAGTGTACAGGTAATACAGTGATCACAAGTGACTAGTGTTGAGCTTTCCGATACTGCAAATATCGGGTATCGGCCGATATTCGCTGTATCGGAATTCCGATACCGAGTTCCGATACTTTTGCTATATCGGATACTGGAATCGGAAGTTCCCATAGTGCAATGATGCCCTATAGTGGAGTGTGGGCGGTGCGTGGGTGGAGACTGCATGTGTGCGCGGGCGGGATCTTTGTGGGCCTGCCGGGGGTCTGTGCGTGCCTGCTAGGGGTCTGTTTAGGCTGCCGGGGGTCTGTGCGGGCTGCCGGGGGTCTGCACGGGCCTACCAGGGCTCTGTGCGGGCTGCCGGGGCTCTGTGCGGACTGCCGGGGCTCTGTGTGGGCTGCCGGGGGTCTGTATGGGCCTGCCGGGGCTCTGTGCGGGCTACTGGAGCTCTGTGCGGGCTGCCGGGGTTCTGTGCGGGCTGTAAGGGCTCTGTGCGGGCTGCCGGGGCTCTATGTGTGTGTGCAGGTATCGTTCGATGGGACTACAAGTCCCATCAAACGATGCCTGCTGCAGTGACAGTGATTGACACATTAGCCAATGATGTAACAGTAGTAGTCCCATCATCCGGCTAATGTGTTGAATGTAAAAAAAAATACTACATACATACTACATACATACTACATACATATATACATACAACATACTATATACATACTACATACTACATATATACTACATACAGACTACATACATACTACATACATACTACAAACATACTACATACATACTACATACATACTACATACATACTACTTACTACATACATTCTACACACATACTACATACTGCATACATGCTACATACATACTACATACATACTACACACATACATAATACATATTACATACATACTGCATACTACATACATAACACATGCATATATACTACATACATACTACATAAATACTACATACAATACATTCATACATTACATACAATACATACCGTACATATAGACATACAGTACAATAAACATAGAGTACTTACTCACAATCACTTGTCACTTTGTTCCCCGAAGCCAGTGTCATCTGTAAAAAATATTAAATAAACAACCAATATACTCCCTTTCCACAGAAATCCACGAGTGTCCCACGACAATCTCTCGTGGAGAATGGCAGAATCAGCTGATGCGACCGCTCTTCAGGAGCTCCAGGAATCCAATGATGGGAGGAAGGTATCCTTCCACACTATATTCCTTCGCTGCTGTAAAAAAAATAGTCCCTAGTCTCACTTTTGGCATTGCTGTGTAAGAAATTTTCTCACGCAGCAATTGCCATAAAGTGAGACTTTAAAGTATAGTAACCTCAGTGATGCACTGCAGGAGCCATTGTCACTGTTCTATAGGGGAGATCGTCATGGAAAACTTATTATTAATTGGACTACGGTGGACAGGTAGTGTACGGTTTATTATTTTACGTTTTTTGCAGGCACTGAAGTATGTTAAGTATGGTTAAATGAAGAATATTAAAATACTTTTTTCCTAATGTTTGCGTGTTTTATTAACCCTTTATTACTATTGGATTAATAATGGATAGGAGTCTTATTGACACCTCTCCATTATTAACCCGGCCTAATGCCACCTTACAATAGCAAGGTGATATTAACCCCTTATTACCCCATATCCCACCGCTAGATGGGAGTGGGAAGAGAGGAGCTAAGTGCCAGAATTGGTGCATCTTTCAGATGCACCATTTCTGGGGCGGCTGCGGACTGGTATTTGTAGCCGGGGGGGGGCCAATATCCATGGATCCAATTTTTTTGCTGGATCCGTTTTTTTCTGCCGGATCTGTTTTTTCCGCCGGATCCGTTTTTCCACTGGATTGGTTTTTTTCCGCCGGATCCGTTTTTTTCAGCCGGATCCGTTTTTTCCAAAACTCGCCGGATTGTGCCTGATGGCAAAAACCTGATGTGTGAAAGCAGCCAGATATATGGATAGATACATCTATGTATCTATAGATATATCTACCTATAAATATATCTATAGATAGATAAATCCATAGATATATAATAGAAAGGCCGATGTTTCTAAGGCTACTTTCACACCTGCGTTTTTAGCAATCCGTCGTTTTGGGAAAAAAACAGATCCTGCAAATGTGCTCTCAGGGTACGTTTTTTACCCATAGACTTGTATTAGCGACAGATCGCGAAGGATTGCAACACGTCGGGTCCGTCGTGCAATGGATCCGTTGTGATTTGGTGGACCGTCGGCACGAAAAAACATTCAAGTGAATGTTTTTTGTCCGTCGCGTCCGCCATTTTCCGAATCTCCGCCCCATCCTCCCCGGACTTCAGAATGGGCAGTGGATGCGTTGAAAACCTGCATCCGCTGCCCACGTCATGCACAAATTTCACAACGTGTGTCGGTACGTCGGCCTGACGCATGGCGACAGACCCGTACCGACGCAAGTGTGAAAGAGGCCTTAGTGAGCGTTTAATTTTAAAAAATGGAAAAAAAAAGGGTGTGGGCTCCCACACAATTTTCTGCGCCAGAGGGGAAAAGCCGTTGGCCGGGGGACAATATTTGTAGCCTGCTATAAATATCAGCCTGCAGCTATCTGCGTAGCCTTTACTGGCTATTAAAATAGGGGGACCCCCCAAAAAATGACATGGTGTCCCCCTATATTTTATAGCCAGAAAGGCTTCACAGTCAGCTGCGGACTGATATTCATAGCCTAGAGAGGGGCCATGGATATTGCCCCCCCCCCCCCCCGGCTACAAATACCAGTCGGCAGCAACCCCAGAAATGGTGCATCTGTAAGATGCGCCAATTCTGGCACTTAGCCGCTCTCTTCCCACTCCCGTGCAGCAGTGGGATATGGGGTAATAAGGGGTTAATGTCACTTTGCTATTGTAAGGTGACATTAAGCCAGGTTACTAATCCAATCCAATTATTAATCCAATCCAATTATTAATCAAATAGTAATAAAGGGTTAATAAAACAAGCACACATTAGGAAAAAAGTATTTTAATATTCTTCATTTAACCATACTTAACATACTTCTGCACCTGCAAAAAACGTAAAATAATAAACCGTATACTACCTGTCCAGCGTAGTCCAATAATAGCGAGTGTCCCACGACGATCTCCCCTATAGAACAGTGACATCGGGTGATGTCACTGCTCTATAGGACCCTCAGTGACACACTGACAGGAGAGAATGGCTCCTGCAGGGCATCACTGAGGTTACTATAGTTCAAAGTCTCACTTTATGGCAATTGCTGCGTGGGAAAATTTCTCACACAGCAATGCCAAAAGTGAGACAAGGGACTATTTTTTTACAGCAGCGGAGGAATACAGTGTGGAAGGATACATTCCTCCCATCATTGGATTCCTAGAGCCCCTGGAGAGCGGTCGCATCAGCTGATGCTACCGTTCTCCAAGGGAGATTGTCGTGGGGCACTCGTGAATTTCTGCAGACAGGGAGTATAATGGTTGTTAGTTATTTTAATATTTTTTACAGGTGACACTGGCTTTGGGGAACAAAGTGACAAGTAATGGTGTGTATGTAATCTATGTTTAATGTACTGTATGTCTATATGTATATTATGTATGTAATGTATGAATGTACTGTATGTAGTATGTATGTAGTATGTATGTAGTATGTATGTTTTTTTTTTTTTTTTTTTTCATTCAACACATTAGCTGGATGATGGGACTACTACTGTCCCATCAATGGCTAATGTGTCAATCACTGTCACTGTAGCAGGCATCGTCTGATGGGACTTGTAGTCCCATCAGACGATGCCTGCACACACGCAGAGACCCCCGGCAGCCTGCACAGAGCCCCGGCAGCACACACAGAGCCCTGGCAGCCCGCACAGAGCTCCGGTAGCCTGCACAGAGCCCCGGCAGTCCACACAGAGCCCTGGCAGCCCGCACCGAGCCCCGGCAGGCCCGTACAGACCCCAGCAGCCCACACAGAGCCCCGGCAGCCTGCACAGAGCCCCGGCAGCCCGCACAGAGCCCCGGCAGCCCGCACAGAGCCCCGGCAGGCCCATACAGACCCCCGGCAGCCTGCACAGAGCCCCAGGCAGGCTCAAACAGAGCCCTGGCAGGCCCGTACAGACACCCCGCAGCCCGCACAGACCTCTGGCAGCCCACACAGAGCCCTGGCAGGTCCATACAGACACCCGGCAGCCTGCACAGAACCCCGGCAGGCCCACGCAGACCCTGCCCACAGACAAAGACATGCACACTGTCTGCCCACACACTGCCCACACTCTTCCCCCCTCTGGAACAGGGTGTAGAAGGACAGAAAGGGCTTATTTACATTCTGATATTTGTGTCCCATTGACTTGCATTGGTATCGGGTATTGGTATCGGCGATATCCAATATTTTTTGGATATCAGCCCTTCCAATCTGATACCGATACTTCTGGATATCGGAAAGTATCGCTCAACACTACCAGTGACATTATACAAAGGAGCTCTACATAATGCTGTTGTACAGGTAATACAGTGATCATCAGTGACATTATACACAGGAGCTGTGTACATAGTGTCAGTATACAGGAAATACAGTGATCACCAATGACATTATACCAAGGAGCTCTATATAATGCTGTTGTACAGGTAATACAGTTATCATCAGTGACATTATACACAGGAGCTCGGTATATAGTGTCAGTGTACAGGTAATACAGTGAACACCAGTAACATTACACACAGGAGCTGTGTACATAGTGTCAGTGTACAGGTAATACAGTGATCACCAGTGACATTATATACAGGAGCTTTGTATATAGTGTACAGGCAATACAGTGATCACCGGTGACATTATACACAGGAGCTCTGTGCACAGTATATAGTGTATAGTGTGCATGTACATATAATACACTGACTCACCAGTGACGTCTGTACTTGAAGTCTTTCATCTTTGCTTTTCTTCTTCAACCAGCACAGACCACCATCACTTCTTCCAGCCAGGACTCATCTCTGCAAAAAATAGCACAGTCATCAATAGCAGATCTCTTCCAGAGCACATTCTCAACTTTTTTCCTGACTTGAACACTACGTCAGATGAGGAAAAAAAGCAACATATTGCTGCCCTGCACAGCAAAAGGTCCCTCATTTTTCTCCCTCCATGGAAAACAGTTTCATAAAAAATAAATTATATTACAGTAGTAATGATATCCCTAATTGGACCCTAAAAAAATTATATTCCCCACTTTTCACCATAAACTAATATAGCATGTTTCTCATTCTGGCCCTCAAACAGTAATGTAGTCCATCATCCTGGCCGCTTTATTTAATAATCTCACCCAGCCACCCCCTTTACTTCATAATGTAACCCAGCCTGGCCCCTTATGTCCCTAGTCCAGCCTGGCCCCAAGATATCCATCGTGCCCCCCCAGCTCTACATACTGACCCTCATATGTCCCTTTTCCTGCCCCCCATATATCTTTCCTGGACTCCCATATATCCTTCCTGTCCTTTGTCCTGGCTCCCAATATATGCAACCTGCCCCACCATATATATCCATCTTGGCCCCTCCCCCTATATGTCCATTGTGCCCCCTCCCCATATATATCCATCCTGCCCCACCATACAGTTAGGTCCATATATATTTGGACAGAGACAACATTTTTCTAATTTTGGTTATAGACATTACCACAATGAATTTTAAACAAAACAATTCAGATGCAGTTGAAGTTCAGAATTTCAGCTTTCATTTGAGGGTATCCACATTAAAATTGGATGAAGGGTTTAGGAGTTTCAGCTCCTTAACATGTGCCACCCTGTTTATAAAGGGACCAAAAGTAATTGGACAGATTCAATAATTTTAAATAGGATGTTCATTTTAAGTACCTGGTTGAAAACCCTGTGTTGGCAATGACTGCCTGAAGTCTTGAACTCATGGACATCACCAGACGCTGTGTTTCCTCCTTTTTGATGCTCTGCCAGGCCTTCACTGTGGTGGTTTTCAGTTGCTGTTTGTTTATGGGCCATTCTGTCTGAAGTTTAGTCTTTAACAAGTGAAATGCATGCTCAATTGGGTTGAGATCAGGTGACTGACTTGGCCACTCAAGAATATTCCACTTCTTTGCTTTAATAAACTCCTGGGTTGCTTTGGCTTTATATTTTGGGTCATTGTCCATCTGTAGTATGAAACGACGACCAATCAGTTTGGCTGCATTTGGCTGGATCTGAGCACACACTATGGCTCTGAATACCTCAGAATTAATTTGGCTGCTTCTGTCCTGTGTCACATAATCAATAAACACTAGTGACCCAGTGCCACTGGCTGCCATGCATGCCCAAGCCATCACACTGCCTCCGCCGTGTTTTACAGATGATGTGGTATGCTTTGGATCAGGAGCTGTACCACACCTTCACCATACTTTTCTCTTTCCATCATTCTGGTAGAGATTGATCTTGGTTTCATCTGTCCAAAGAATGTTCTTCCAGAGCTGTGCTGGCTTTTTTAGATGCTTTTTAGCAAAGTCCAGTCTAGCCTTTTTATTCTTGATGCTTATGAGTGGCTTGCACCGTGCAGTGAACCCTCTGTATTTACTTTCATGCAGTCTTCTCTTTATGGTAGATTTGGATATTGATACGCCTACCTCCTGGAGAGTGTTGTTCACTTGGTTGGCTGTTGTGAAGGGGTTTCTCTTCACCATGCCATCTCTTCACTATTCTGCGATCATCCACCACTGTTGTCTTCCTTGGGCACCCAGGTCTTTTTGCATTGATGAGTTCACCAGCGCTTTCTTTCTTTCTTTCTCAGGCTGTACCAAACTGTAGATATTGCCATTCCTAATATTGTAGCAATTTCTTGGATGGGTATTTTCTGTTTTCGCAGCGTAAGGATGGCTTGTTTCACCTGCATGGAGAGCTCCTTTAACAGCATGTTTACTTCACAGCAAAACCTTCCAAATGCAAGCACTACACCTCAAATCAACTCCAGGCCTTTTATCTGCTTAATTGAGAATGACATAACGAAGGGATTTCCTACACCTGTCCATGAAATAGCCTTGGAGTCAATTGTCCAATTATTTTTGGTCCCTTTAAAAAGAGGGTGGCACATGTTAAGGAGCTGAAACTCCTAAACCCTTCATCCAATTTTAATGTGCATACCCTCAAATGAAAGCTGAAAGTCTGAACTTCAACGGCATCTGAATTGTTTTGTTTAAAATACATTGTGGTAATGTCTATAACCAAAATTAGAAATATGTTGTCTCTGTCCAAATATATATGGACCTAACTGTATATCCATCCTGGCTCCCCATATATCCATCCTAGTCCCTATATATATATAACACAAGTGGACTTAGTAAATCAGTAGTCCAAAGAAGCGAGCCATAATATTAAAAAACAAGTTTTTATTAGAAATCATAAAATATACAAGGCAAATAATAAATTATTATTATTATTTATTGTTATAGCGCCATTAATTCCATGGCGCTTTACATGTGAGGAGGGGTATACATAATAAAAACAAGTACAATAATCTTAAACAGTACAATTCATAACTGGTACAGGAGGAGTGAGGACCCTGCCAGCGAAGGCTTACAATCTACAAGGGATAGGTGAGAATACAGTAGGTGAGGATAGAGCTAATCATGCAGTGGTTTGGTCGATCGGTGGTTAGTGCAGGTTGTAGGCTTGTCGGAAGAGGTGGGTCTTCAGGTTCTTTTTGAAGGTTTTGATGGTAGGCGAGAGTCTGATGTGTTGTGGTAGAGGGTTCCAGAGTAGGGGTGATACGCGAGAGAAATCTTGTATATGATTGTGGAAGAGGAGATAAGAGGGGAGTAGGTTCGTTGGGGGGGTCGCGTGAGATTGGGTAAAGATGATGAATTCTGTTTTGTCCATGTTAAGTTTCAGAAATCTAGCTGAGAAGAAGGATGAAATAGTGGACAGACATTGAGGGATTCTGGTTAGTAGGGAGGTGATATCTGGTTCAGAGATGTAGATCTGTGTGTCATCAGCATAGAGGTGATACTGAAAGCCATGAGATTCTATGAGCTGTCCCAGGACAAAGGTGTAAATGGAGAAGAGCAGGGGCCCAAGGACTGAACCTTGTGGGACTCTGACAGATAGGGGGCGAGGTGAGGAGGTGGTGTGTGAGTGGGAGACGCAGAATGTCCGGTCTGTTAGGTATGATGAGATCCAGGATAGGGCCAAGTCTGTGATGCCAAGGGATGAGAGGGTCTGTAATAATAGGGAATGAGTCCACTGTTTCAAAGGCAGCCGACAGGTCGAGGAGGAGGAGGACAGAGTAGTGTCGCTTGCTCTTGGCGGTTAAGAGGTCATTGGTGACCTTAGTTAGGGCAGTTTCAGTGGAATGGTGTGACCAGAAGCCAGATTGTAAGCAGTCAAAGAGGGAGCAAGAAGAGAGATAGGAGGACAGTTAAAGGTAAACATGTTGTTCCAGTAGTTTGGAGGCATAAGGGAGAAGTGATATAGGGCAATAGCTAGATACAGAGGATGGGTCAAGACAGGGCTTTTTGAGGATAGGTGTGATGGAGGCATGTTTAAAGCTTGAGGGGAAAACACCAGTTGTTAGTGATAGGTTGAAGAGATGGGTTAGGGTTGGGATGAAGACTGTGGTGAGGTTTGGAATGAGGTGGGATGGGAGCGGGTCAAGTGCACAGGTGGTGAGATGCGATCCTGAGAGTAGAGTGGAGAGTTGGTCTTCTGTAATGGTGGAGAAGTTGGTTTTGGAGGTGGAGGGCTGGGAAGTCGGGAGGAAGGGCTCTGGGGGTTGTTGACCAAACTGTCTCTGATGCTATCAATCTTCTGCTTGAAAAATGAGGCACAGTCTTCAGCGGAGATAAGTGGGGAGGGAGGAGGTGCTGGGGGACGGAGGAGAGAATTGAAGGTGTTGAATAACTGTTTAGGGTTGTGAGACAGGGAGGATATGAGAGATGAGAATTAGGATTGATTAGCTGTGGCGAGTGTGGTCTTGAAAGTACAGGAATGTCCAATATGGGGGCTCTAAAACTGCATCAATGGCTATACATATCCAAGATAGTAAATATACAGCTCCAATGTATCACATAAATAATTCCCTATTTCCAGTAGATGTTAATCCATTCTAAAACAGGCAGTATATTGAAAAATATAAACCAAATAACTTCTGCAAAATAACCTGGAACAGATAAAACACTAGTACCGACTGCTGCACACAAATGTAATACACTCCCAGTATATGTAAGTTTACCCTGTACATATATATTATGAGGTATGCAAAAAATAGGATGCATACAGTCATGGCCAAAAGTATTGACACCCCTGCAATTCTGTCAGATAATACTCAGTTTCTTCCTGAAAATGATTGCAAACACAAATTATTTGGTATTATTATCTTCATTTAATTTGTCTTAAATGAAAAAACACAAAAAGAATTGTCCTAAAGCCAAATTGGATATAATTCCACACCAAACATAAAAAAGGGGGTGGACAAAAGTATTAGCACCGTTTGAAAACTCATGTGATGCTTCTCTAATTAGTGTAATTAACAGCACCTGTAACTTACCTGTGGCACCTAACATGTGTTGGCAATAACTAAATCACACTTGCAGCCAGTTGACATGGATTAAAGTTGACTCAACCTCTGCCCTGTGTCCTTGTGTGTACCACATTGAGCATGGAGAAAAGAAAGAAGACCAAAGAACTGAAGAGGACTTGAGAAACCAAATTGTGAGGAAGCATGAGCAATCTCAAGGCTACAAGTCCATCTCCAAGGACCTGAATGTTCCTGTGTCTACCGTGCGCAGTGTGATCAAGAAGTTTAAAGGACATGGCACTGTGGCTAACCCCCCTAGATGTGGACGGAAAAGAAAAATTGACAAGAGATTTCAACGCAAGATTGTGCGGATGTTGGATAAAGAACCTCGACTAACATCTAAACAAGTTCAAGCTGCCCTTCAGTCCGAGGGTACAACAGTGTCAACCTGTACTATCCGTCGGCGTCTGAATGAAAAGGGACTGTATGGTAGGAGACCCAGGAAGACCCCACTTCTTACCTCGAGACATAAAAAAGCCAGGCTGGAGTTTGCCAAAACTTACCTGAAAAAGCCTAAAACGTTTTGGAAGAATGTTCTCTGGTCAGATGAGACAAAAGTAGAGCTTTTTGGGCAAAGGCATCAACATAACGATTACAGGAGAAAAAAAGAGACATTCAAAGAAAAGAACAAGGTCCTTACCGTCAAACATGGTGGAGGTTCCCTGATGTTTTTGGGTTGCTTTGCTGCCTCTGGCACTAGACTGCTTGACCGTGTGCATGGCATTATGAAGTCTGAAGACTACCAACAAATTTTGCAGCATAATGTAGGGCCCAGTGTGAGAAAGCTGGGTCTCCCTCAGAGGTCATGGGTTTTTCAGCAGGACAATGACCCAAAACACACTTCAAAAAGCACTAGAAAATGGTTTGAGAGAAAGCGCTGGAGACTTCTAAGGAGGCCAGCAATGAGTCCAGACCTGAATCCCATAGAACACCTGTGGAGAGATCTAAAAATGGCAGTTTGGAGAAGGCACCCTTCAAATATCAGGGACCTGGAGCAGTTTGCCAAAGAAGAATGGTCTAAAATTCCAGCAGAGCATTGTAAGAAACTCAGTGATGGTTACCGGAAGCAGTTGTCGCAGTTATTTTGGCTAAAGATTGTGCAGCCATGTATTAGGCTGAGGGTGCCAATACTTTTGTCTGGGCCATTTTTGGAGTTTTGTGTGAAATGATCAATGTTTTGCTTTTTGCTTCATTCTCTTTTGTGTTTTTTCATTTAAGATAAATTAAATGAAGATAATAATGCCAAGGAATTTGTGTTTGCAATCATTTTCAGGAAGAAACTGAGTATTATCTGACAGAATTGCAGGGGTGTCAATTCTTTTGGCCATGACTGTATATATATATATATATATATATATATATATATATATATATATATATATATACCGTATACATATATATATATATATATATATACATATATATATGTATATATATATATTTATATATATATAAATATATATATATATACATATATATATTTATATATCCATTGCTCAAAAAATAAAGGGAACACTTAAACAACAGAACATAACGCCAAGTAAATCAAACTTCTGTGAAATCAAGCTGCCACTTAGGAAGCAACACTGTTTGACAATCAATCTCACATGCTGTTGTGCACATGGAATAGACAACTGATGGAAATTATCGGCAATTATCAAGACAAACTCAATAAAGGAGTGGCTCTGCAGTTGGGGACCACAGACCACCTCTCAGTACCAATGCTTTCTGGTTGATGTTTTGGTCACTTTTGAATGTTGGTTGTGCTTTCTCACTCATGGTAGCATAAGATGGACTCTACAACCCACACAAGTGGCTCAGGTAGTGCAGCTCATCCAGGATGGCACATCAATGCGAGCAGTGGCAAGATGGTTTGCTGTGTCTGTCAGCATAGTGTCCAGAGGCTGGAGGTGCTACCAGGAGATAGGCCAGTACACCAGTAAACATGGAGGGGGCCATAGGAGGGCAACAACCCAGCAGCAGTACCGCTCCCTCAGCCTTAGTGCAAGGAGAAACAGGAGGAGCACTGGCAGGGCCCTGCAAAATGATCTCCAGCAGGCCACAAATGTGCATGTATCTGCACAATCGGTTAGAAACCAACTCCATGAGGATGGTCTGAGTGCCCGACGTCCACAGATGGGGTTTGCTCACAGCCCAACACCTTGCAGGATGCTTGGCATTTGCCACAGAACATCAGGATTGGCAAATTCGCCACTGGTGCGAGATACAGTGTCGTGCAAAGATACAAAGATCCAAGATACAGTGTCGTGCAAAATCCAGGCCAGAGAGGAAAAGAAAGTGACACTCTGTGATCCAGAAAAACAATTTTTCTTTATTCATGGCAATCAATACATGGATGCGTGGTAGTAGATGCAGAGGAGGACAATGGCAATTTTGAAACAATCAGACAGGTCCAGGTACCAAATTCAAGTCCATGCATGTCTAGTTAGCACATGATCACATGAATTCAGATCACATACTAGTGGCCACATGATCCTTCACTTTTGGAATCAGAGAATTTTGCTCCTCCCTGCTTCCCCATTATAATAATGACCTTCCGTTGTTTCTCCATATAAGGGTTAGCTCACACTGGTGCCTAACAAGGACTAGGGCATTCCAATAAAAAATCATTTAGCCCTCAGACCAATGTCATTCAATGAGGCAGTGCAGATCTGCATATTTTTTCTCAGCTGTATTCAGCATGAGAAAAAAAATCACAGTATTCTGCGATTTCAAACGCAGCCGCCGGCTTCCTGCAGCTGTAAAAAAAAACTATTACTTACCTTCCGTGTGCTCCCTCGCAGCATCCTGTTCTGGCTTCCAGCAGCTCCTGTGGCTGAGCGATCACGTGTCCCCGGTGAATGAATATTCATTACCTTAATGAGCAGGAACACATGATTGCTTGGCCCCAGGAGCTGCTGGAAGCCAGAACAGAATGCTGAAACGGCACGCAGGAAAGGTAAGTAGTTTTTTTATGCTTCTCTCATGGGGGACCATGCATTCAGGGATAGGGATGAGAAACCATGCATACAAGGATAGGGATGAGGTGCCATGCATACCAGGAGAGGGATGAAGAGCCATGCAGACAAGGATGGGGATAAGGACTCATGCATACAACGATAATGATGAGGAGCCATGCATAGTAGGATAGGGATGAGAAGCCATGCATACAAGGACAGTGATAAGGAGCAACGAATGCAAGGACAGGGATGGAGAGCCATGCATGCAAGGATAAGAATGGGGGACAAGGCATACCCGGCTTGTACTCGAGTCAATATGTTTCCCAAGTATTTTGTGGCCAAATTTCTTGCCTCGGCTTATAATCGGGTCGACTTATACATGAGTATACACAGTAAATCATGATAAATGTGAGTATTATCGAAAAATAAATATTGTCAAGAGACCTGACTTGTCGAAATATACAACAAATAAACTAAAGGTTTGTTCCCATTGTCATTCATATTTCTGCTTTTAATCTTTTACTGGTATTTCCACGACTTTTAAAGCATGCACTGCTATTTGTGCTGTGATAATGATGGATACCTAAACAGGAAAACAGCAGACTTCATTAGTACTTAATGTTGTCCTTTGGGTACCAAGTGGTTTTGTCAAATTATTGATTTGACATAATATACTGGACCTTGTGGATTCAGATCAAATAGTTCTATGGATGTTATGCAATATAAATTGATCCAAACTTGAAATTTGATCACAAATCCAACTTAACTACACCTTTTCTGCTTCTGGGTGCCTTCGATATGTTGAAAGTGTATTTGTATGCTGCTGATGAATGGTTTGTGACATCTCTAGTTCAAGTGCTATAGAGGACAAAAGCATAGCAGGCAGCATGCTAATATTTTCATTTCCTTGTGAGAATGAGCACCTGTCCAGAAAAGATTAATGAAAATAGAAGTGGCTTTGTTTAGATCTTGGTTTTTAAAGTACCGTCCTTTTTTCACCTACTCGATCAAAAAGAATAATATGAATTGGGTGCATGGCTGTATATGTCACTTTTTTTACACTGACCTTCATTCTCTTCTATTTACCTTGAGATTGTTTTCTGAATAAATATGATACTTGACATAAAGTTTGATGTATGCTTCTTCAGATGACACCTATTACATTTCATTTATTAGGGAGTAAGCACTTACATACAAAAGTCTTTCATTTTAATTTCTCTCTTTAAAGAAGCACTTCCATCAGTTTTTATCCTCTTAGCATATTGCAGTCATCATACTATACAGCACTGTGTAGTTACAATTACTTATTTTACCTTTCTACCCAGCTAATTGTTATCTTTTCTCTATGTGCAGAAACAGGAAGTCTCTTTTCCCTGCAGAAATCATTGCCCTCTTGAACTCCTGCTTCCTTTTCCACTCTGCCAGGGACTTTTGCAGTGACTCATGAGTCATGCAGTGAATAGAGATTTCCTGTTTCTACATAGAGCTTGGAAGGATTAATCTAGTATGTTCTTAATCACGTGATGTCATGGACCTAATTGAAAGTTGAAGAATCAGCTGACTAGAACTACAAAATCAGCAATGGTAAGTACACCACATATAATATGTCATATAATATGATTATCGCAATATGTTAAGAGGATAAAAACTTAAACTGATGGGAGTGCATCTTTAATATACAAGTATTTTCAGACTTGCAATAGAAAACTTGTGAAATGATCAAAATGTCAAATGGCATAAATGAACACACAAGCTCGCCGTTCAAAAAAAACAAGCCTTTACGCAGCTCCATTTGACTGAAAAATAAATTTACTAAGCTCAAAAAATGTTGACACAAAGAGAATAATTTTAGTTCACAAATTCCTCATGCCGATGAAAAAAAATGTGTTTCTTATCAATATAATCACACTGACCTGGGAAATCATGTTGCCAGGTCATTTTTATTACACAATGAACAATGTAAAAATAAACCTCAAAAAATAACCGTAGAATCACGTTTTGATACCTACTTCCACATACTCTGTTCTCTAGTATACTGTGTTGTAAGTAGAATACAAATCATCCCGATTTAAGCAAGTTTTCATACAATTATGTTTTCATAAAAATATAATATAAATATTATGGATCTTGGAAGAAAAGGAGTAAAAATGGAAGAGCAAAATCCCCAAAATGTGTCCAAGAAAACACAGGAGAAGGTGTTGACTTTTATTTCTGATGGCCATTTATCTTCACATAGAACTTTTGAAGTTAAGTTTTACCTATATCTCATACATATATTACCTGATTTATAGCACCATACCTACAATCTACTGGACCAGTAAGTGTAGATTGGTTGTCAATATATGGAATTACAGTTCTAACATCAGTCTACAGAAAGCGAAAAACTTCCCATCTGCCATTGTTTTTGTGTGCAAGCTATCTCTACCTCCTTCCCCACAGCCTAGAGTTACTTTCCCCTCCCCTAGAAAGAAATTATTTTTGAATAACATTGGATAAGCTTTTTCTACAGAGAGGGTGCACAAATTGGTTAATTAAATAATAAATTAATAGAGATATGCATGATTGAGGACAGGTTAAAAAAATATTTATATGCACATTATATACAACATGGAAAGTTGATTTTACATGCAAGTCTGATAAAATCAAACCTTTTTCCTTAAAATAAATGTTCTTGTATTTTGCTGAATAAATCCACATAAGTTCCTTTTAGGGATTATCTTATTAGGCATTTTAATTGCAAATATCCTGCAAGGTTTCAGTAGCTGGTTTAAAGGGACTCTGTCACCTGAATTTGGCGGGCTATGTAAATGCCCTGTGTCCTGTCCGATTGGCGGTGTTCCCTCTTCTTTCATTCACCCCTTCCTTTCCCTGTGTCCACAATATTTTCTTGAAATTGAGTAGGTTTCCTCCATAGTTCACGCGTGCCCAATGCAATCTTGCCTTGCGCACGTGCAGTATGCTTTGCCCATCTGCGGGCAAAGCCGAAAAGCATTACTGTGCATGTGCCACTGCACTATGTCCCAGAACACAGCAAAATACTTCCGGGACCTAGTGCATCGGCGCATGCGCAGTAACGCTTTTCGGCTTTGCCCGCAGTTGGGCAAACCATAATATGCATGCGCGAGGCAAGATTGAATTGCACATGCGTGAACTACGGAGGAAACCTACTCAAATTCAAGAAAATATTGCGGACAGCGGGAACGGAAGGGGTGGATGAAAGAAGAGGAAACTGTTATGAAAGGCAATTCAGTACTACAATGGACATAGCGGTCAGAGCACATACAGTGATCTGACAATAACCCAAAATCATAGAACGAGCTCTGAGACGTGGGAACTCTGCAGACCGCAATCCCTAATCCTCTCCAAACAACACTAGAGGCAGCCGTGGATTGCACCTAACTCTGCCTATGCAACTCGGCACAGCCTGACAAACTAACTAGCCTGAAGACAGAAAATAAGCCTACCTTGCCTCAGAGAAATACCCCAAAGGAAAAGGCAGCCCCCCACATATAATGAGTTAAGATGAAAAGACAAACGTAGAGATGAAATAGATTCAGCAAAGTGAGGCCCGACTTTCTTAACAGATCGAGGATAGAAAAGGTAACTTTGCGGTCTACACAAAACCCTAAAGAAAACCATGCAAAGGGGGCAAAAAGACCCTCCGTACCGAACTAATGGCACGGAGGTACACCCTTTGCGTCCCAGAGCTTCCAGCAACAAATTAGACAAGCTGGACAGAAAAAATAGCAAACAAATAGCAAAGAAGAACTTAGCTATGCAGAGCAGCAGGCCACAGGAATGATCCAGGGAAAAGCAAGTCCAACACTGGAACATTGATAGGAAGCCAGGATCAAAGCATTAGGTGGAGTTAAGTAGAGAAGCACCTAACGTCCTCACTAGATCACCTGAGGGAGGAAACTCAGAAGCCGCAGTACCACTTCCCTCCACCAACAGAAGCTCACAGAGAGAACCAGCCGAAGCACCACCCGTGACCACAGGAGGGAGCCCTGCCACAGAACTCACAACAGTACCCCCCCTTGAGGAGGGGTCACCGAACCCTCACAAGAGCCCCCAGGCCGACCAGGATGAGCCACATGAAAGGCACGAACAAGATCGGGAGCATGGACATCAGAGGCAAAAACCCAGGAATTATCTTCCTGAGCATAACCCTTCCATTTAACCAGATACTGGAGTTTCCGTCTAGAAACACGAGAATCCAAAATCTTCTCCACAATATACTCCAATTCCCCCTCCACCAAAACCGGGGCAGGAGGATCAACAGATGGAACCATAGGTGCCACGTATCTCCGCAACAATGACCTATGGAATACGTTATGTATGGAAAAAGAATCTGGAAGGGTCAGACGAAAAGACACAGGATTAAGAACCTCAGAAATCCTATATGGACCAATGAAACGAGGTTTAAACTTAGGAGAGGAAACCTTCATAGGAATATGACGAGAAGATAACCAAACCAGATCCCCAACACGAAGTTGGGGACCCACACGGCGTCTGCGATTAGCGAAACGTTGAGCCTTCTCCTGGGACAAGGTTAAATTGTCCACTACATGAGTCCAAATCTGCTGCAACCTGTCCACCACAGTATCCACACCAGGACAGTCCGAAGACTCAACCTGTCCTGAAGAGAAACGAGGATGGAACCCAGAATTGCAGAAAAATGGCGAAACCAAGGTAGCCGAGCTGGCCCGACTATTAAGGGCGAACTCAGCCAAAGGCAAAAAGGACACCCAGTCATCCTGATCGGCAGAAACAAAGCATCTCAGATATGTTTCCAAGGTCTGATTGGTTCGTTCGGTCTGGCCATTAGTCTGAGGATGGAAAGCCGAGGAAAAAGACAAGTCAATGCCCATCCTACCACAAAAGGCTCGCCAAAACCTTGAAACAAACTGGGAACCTCTGTCAGAAACGATATTCTCTGGAATGCCATGTAAACGAACCACATGCTGGAAGAACAATGGCACCAAATCAGAGGAGGAAGGCAATTTAGACAAGGGTACCAGATGGACCATCTTAGAAAAGCGATCACAGACCACCCAAATGACTGACATCTTTTGAGAAACGGGAAGATCAGAAATAAAATCCATAGAGATATGTGTCCAAGGCCTCTTCGGGACCGGCAAGGGCAAAAGCAACCCACTGGCACGAGAACAGCAGGGCTTAGCCCGAGCACAAATCCCACAGGACTGCACAAAAGTACGCACATCCCACGACAGAGATGGCCACCAAAAGGATCTAGCCACCAACTCTCTGGTACCAAAGATTCCAGGATGACCAGCCAACACCGAACAATGAACCTCAGAGATAACTTTATTGGTCCACCTATCAGGGACAAACAGTCTCTCCGCTGGACAACGATCAGGTTTATTAGCCTGAAATTTTTGCAGCACCCGCCGCAAATCAGGGGAGATGGCAGACACAATTACTCCTTCCTTGAGGATACCCGCCGGCTCAGACAAACCCGGAGAGTCGGGCACAAAACTCCTAGACAGAGCATCCGCCTTCACATTTTTAGAGCCCGGAAGGTACGAAATCACAAAGTCAAAACGGGCAAAAAACAGCGACCAACGAGCCTGTCTAGGATTCAACCGCTTAGCAGACTCAAGATAAGTCAAGTTCTTATGATCAGTCAATACCACCACGCGATGCTTAGCTCCTTCAAGCCAATGACGCCACTCCTCGAATGCCCACTTCATGGCCAGCAACTCTCGGTTGCCCACATCGTAATATCGCTCAGCAGGCGAAAACTTCCTGGAAAAAAAAGCACATGGTTTCATCACTGAGCAATCAGAACCTCTCTGCGACAAAACAGCCCCTGCTCCAATCTCAGAAGCATCAACCTCGACCTGGAACGGAAGAGAAACATCTGGTTGACACAACACAGGGGCAGAAGAAAAACGACGCTTCAAGTCTTGAAAAGCTTCCACAGCAGCAGAAGACCAATTGACCAAATCAGCACCCTTCTTGGTCAAATTGGTCAATGGTTTGGCAATACTAGAAAAATTGCAGATGAAGCGACGATAAAAATGAGCAAAGCCCAGGAACTTTTGCAGACTTTTCAGAGATGTCGGCTGAGTCCAATCATGGATGGCTTGGACCTTAACAGGATCCATCTCGATAGTAGAAGGGGAAAAGATGAACCCCAAAAATGAAACCTTCTGCACACCAAAGAGACACTTTGATCCCTTCACAAACAAAGAATTAGCACGCAGGACCTGAAAAACTGTTCTGACCTGCTTCACATGAGACTCCCAATCATCCGAGAAGATAAAAATGTCATCCAAGTACACAATCAGGAATTTATCCAGGTACTCTCGGAAGATGTCATGCATAAAGGACTGAAACACTGATGGAGCATTGGCAAGTCCGAATGGCATCACTAGATACTCAAAATGACCCTCGGGCGTATTAAATGCAGTTTTCCATTCATCTCCTCACCTGATTCGCACCAGATTATACGCACCACGAAGATCTATCTTGGTGAACCAACTAGCCCCCTTAATCCGAGCAAACAAATCAGATGACAATGGCAAGGGGTACTGAAATTTAACCGTGATCTTATTTAGAAGGCGGTAATCTATACAAGGTCTCAGCGAACCATCCTTCTTGGCTACAAAAAAGAACCCTGCTCCTAATGGTGACGATGACGGGCGAATATGCCCCTTCTCCAGGGATCCTTCACATAACTGCGCATAGCGGCGTGCTCAGGCATGGATAAATTAAACAGTCGAACTTTTGGGAATTTACTACCAGGAATCAAATTGATAGCACAATCACAATCCCTATGCGGAGGTAGGGCATCGGACTTAGGCTCATCAAATACATCCCGGTAATCAGACAAGAACTCTGGAACCTCAGAAGGGGTGGATGACGAAATTGACAGAAATGGAACATCACCATGTACCCCCTGACAACCCCAGCTGGACACCAACATGGATTTCCAATCTAATACTGGATTATGGGCTTGTAGCCATGGCAACCCCAACACGACCACATCATGCAGATTATGCAACACCAGAAAGCGAATAACCTCCTGATGTGCAGGAGCCATGCACATGGTCAGCTGGGTCCAGTATTGAGGCTTATTCTTGGCCAAAGGCGTGGCATCAATTCCTCTCAATGGAATAGGACACTGCAAGGGCTCTAAGAGAAACCCACAACGCTTAGCATACTCCAAGTCCATCAAATTCAGGGCAGCGCCTGAATCCACAAATGCCATGACAGAATATGATGACAAAGAGCAGATCAAGGTAACGGACAGAAGAAATTTAGACTGTACCGTACCAATGGTGGCAGACCTAGCGAACCGCTTAGGACAATCAGAGATAGCATGAGTGGAATCACCACAGTAGAAACACAGCCCATTCAGACGTCTGTGTTCTTGCCGTTTAACTCTGGTCAAAGTCCTATCGCACTGCATAGGCTCAGGTTTAAGCTCAGGTTATACCGCCAAATGGTGCACAGATTTACGCTCACGCAAGCGTCGACCGATCTGAATGGCCAAAGACATAGACTCATTCAAACCAGAAGGCATAGGAAATCCCACCATGACATCCTTAAGGGCTTCAGAAAGACCCTTTCTGAACATAGCTGCCAGCGCAGATTCATTCCATTGAGTGAGCACGGACCACTTTCTAAATTTCTGACAATATACCTCTATCTCATCCTGACTCTGACAAAGAGCCAGCAAATTTTTCTCTGCCTGATCCACTGAATTAGGTTCATCGTACAGCAATCCGAGCGCCAGGAAAAACGCATTGATATTACTCAATGCAGGATCTCCTGGCGCAAGAGAAAATGCCCAGTCCTGAGGGTCGCCGCGCAAAAAAGTAATAACAATCAAAACCTGTTGAACTGGATCACCAGAGGAGCGAGGTTTCAAGGCCAGAAATAATTTACAATTATTTTTGAAACTCAGAAACTTAGTTCTATCTCCAAAAAACAAATCAGGAATAGGAATTCTTGGTTCCAACATAGCTTTCTGATCAATAGTGTCTTGAATCTTTTGTACTCTTGCCGAGAGCTGATCCACAAATGAAGACAGAATTCTAATGTCCATCGCTACACCTGTGTACTGAACCACCCAAATGTCTAGGGGAAAAAAAAGGCAAAACACAGTGCAAAGAAAAAAAAATGGTCTCAGAACTTCTTTTTTCCCTCTATTGAGAATCATTAGTACTTTTGGCTTCCTGTACTGTTATGAAAGGCAATTCAGTACTACAATGGACATAGCGGTCAGAGCACATACAGTGATCTGACAATAACCCAAAATCATAGAACGAGCTCTGAGACGTGGGAACTCTGCAGACCGCAATCCCTAATCCTCTCCAAACAACACTAGAGGCAGCCGTGGATTGCGCCTAACTCTGCCTATGCAACTCGGCACAGCCTGACTAACTAACTAGCCTGAAGACAGAAAATAAGCCTACCTTGCCTCAGAGAAATACCCCAAAGGAAAAGGCAGCCCCCCACATATAATGACTGTGAGTTAAGATGAAAAGACAAACGTAGAGATGAAATAGATTCAGCAAAGTGAGGCCCGACTTTCTTAACAGATCGAGGATAGAAAAGGTAACTTTGCAGTCTACACAAAACCCTAAAGAAAACCACGCAAAGGGGGCAAAAAGACCCTCCGTACCGAACTAACGGCACGGAGGTACACCCTTTGCGTCCCAGAGCTTCCAGCAACAAATTAGACAAGCTGAACAGAAAAAATAGCAAATAAATAGCAAAGAAGAACTTAGCTATGCAGAGCAGCAGGCCACAGGAATGATCCAGGGAAAAGCAAGTCCAACACTGGAACATTGATAGGAAGCCAGGATCAAAGCATTAGGTGGAGTTAAGTAGAGAAGCACCTAACGACCTCACCAGATCACCTGAGGGAGGAAACTCAGAAGCTGCAGTACCACTTCCCTCCACCAACAGAAGCTCACAGAGAGAACCAGCCGAAGCACCACCCGTGACCACAGGAGGGAGCCCTGCCACAGAACTCACAACAGGAAACACCGCCCATCAGACCGGACACAGGGCTTTTACATAGCCCGCCAAATTCAATTGACAGAGTCCCTTTAAATTAAAACTAAAACATAATTTGCTTCTGTCTATCTCTTGTTTTTACTGGTCTTCTTAAATGGCTTGGTTGGTTTGAGTGTTATTGTACAAGAGATGAAGTACATAGTACAGTGAAAAATTTGGAGGATCAGCAAAAGCAATATGTCCTTAAATGTTGCTGTCTTGTTAGGTAACAGGAGTAGTTTCTAAAGAGCATAATTAGCCGTTCTGCTTCACACAATGTAGCAGATGCTTTTATTTTTTTCTTGGTAATGCCCCCACATTATGGCTTAAAATATGGACAAGTTTCAAAATCTGAGACACTTTGAAAATAGCTGATGGTGTCAGAGCATCGTCAAAAAGTTAAGTGTTTTTCAGTGTTCCTGGTACACTATGGTTTGTACAGATACAAAGTGGTCCAAAGAAGGACAACTAGTGAACCAAAAACATAATCATGGCCTCAAAGCAAATGTAGATGCAAGCAGTGGGGAAAGATTAACCTCAGCCAAATTTATGAGTCCACAAATTTGCTACTATGGGACAAATTACTGAAAATGTTAAAGGGAGTCTCTAATCCCTAAATAAAATTAAGACTAACCTTGTAGCCATTTAGTGGACTAAGCTCCTATAAAAATAATACTTTTGATTTAGCAATCTGTCCCTTTGTGCTCAAAATAACTTTTAATCCAATATCAAAAATGTATTTTTGGTACATACTTGGCAAGGCCGAGCTGTTAAGTGCACTATTCCACCCACTGCTCTTACATGCTTTGCTGCATGCTTCTGCCTTAATTGACAGTGCTCGTTTCACAGGTGCAATCATTGTTTGCAACATGATGATATTCAGGTATTCATTATATACATTTTTTAATGGCTACATAGATAATAAGGTGAAATGTATTTATAGAAATATACTGTATAGTTTATGTATTTCAATCCGTCAGGGTAAGATAACTGGTTGATAGCATTAGCTGAAAGTTATCGGTCTTCATGAGAACAAGTGATGATGTCACCATGCAACAGGCAATGACGTGCCTGTATATTACATTTAATAAAGGTAATATTGATACTTGATTCAAGTACAGATGAGCAAAAGAGGCAAAATATGAATTGCTGATCTTGCAGATTTTCCTGGGAAATTCAATTTCCGGACAGTTAATGTCTCTTGTTATATTCTGGGGTCTCTCCAGACGCAAGATTATAATAAACAGAAGATGCAAAAAATACTCATATTCACTTTACTACTCACATGTCCGGCCCCTCTAAATCTCACCATCACCCATCCGATCCTAGCTGTATCTCCTGATTACTGTCAATTGTGTTGAAATCCTGATGAGGCCTGGGAGGTTTCTGTGCAACTGCGGGAAATGTTATGACATCACAGCTATCTGCATTTTGCTCAACTTGCATGGAACTGAATTACAAAAAAGTCAGCATTATGTCAAATGCAAATTTTTGTAAACTTCAAGTAGAATCCCATTCCAACCGAATATATTTGCTCATTTCTAAATTCATGGCTATTGGCTCCTTTTATTATAGAATGTCTACTGATATAGTTTCTTTTTATTATTCCCCAGCTTCAGAATTTTTCTCCTTTCTAGAGGTTCCACTTTATCAAAAGTTACAGTATAACACTTAATGATGTCTTTTAAATATATCAACATCTTGCATTGAAAAATTAATGCTCACAAGTGATTTTATAATTGGCTGATTAACGTAATACTGATTGCATGATGTGATCTCAAGTCACCCAAAATAGTAATATGCCTTATTTGCATCACTTTGCATAAAAGGAGAATAATCAAAAAGCCATTAAAAACCATGATTTACAAGAGAAAGGTCTTTGATTTTACAGCTATTGCTTGTTCAAGTACCCGGACGTGATCAATCTTCTGTAGTACTCAACCTACCATTTTTAATCAACAAATAATAATTAAATATATAAGTTGCTATATTATTATTATTATACATTTTTTTATAGCGCCATTTATTCCATGGCGCTTTACATGTGAATACGGGGCAAATATAGACAAATACATTAAACATGAGCAGATAACAAGGCACACGAGTACATAAGGAGGGAGGACCCTGCCCGCGAGGGCTCACAGTCTGCAGGGGGTGGGTGAGGATACACTAGGAGAGGGAAGAGCTGGCTGTGCGGCTGTTCAGTAGGTTGAGGATCACTGCAGGCTGTAGGCTTGTCGGAAGAGATGAGTCTTCAGGTTCTTTTTGAAGGTTTCTATGGTAGGCGCAAGTCTGATGTGTTGGGGTAGAGAGTTCCAGAGTATGGGGGAAGCACGGGAGAAGTCTTGGATGCGGTTATGGGAAGAAGAGATGAGAGGGGAGTAGAGAAGGAGGTCTTGGGAGGACCGGAGGTCGCGTGTAGGTAGGTACCGGGAGACCATGTCACAGATGTATGGAGGAGACAGGTTGTGGATGGCTTTGTATGTCAGTGTGAGGGTTTTGAACTGGAGTCTCTGGGCGATAGGAAGCCAGTGAAGGGCTTGACACAGGGGAGAGGCTGGGGAATAGCGGGGGGACAGGTGGATTAGTCGGGCAGCAGAGTGTAGGATGGATTGGAGTGGTGCCAGAGTGCTAGAGGGGAGTCCAGAGAGTAGGAGGTTGCAGTAGTCGAGGCGGGAGATGATAAGGGCATGCACTAGCGTTTTTGCAGTGTTGCGGTCAAGGAAAGCACGGATCCGGGAAATATTTTTGAGTTTGAGACGACAGGAGGAGGCAAGGGCTTGGATATGTGGCTTGAAAGAGAGGGCAGAGTCGAGGATCACCCCGAGGCACCGGGCGTGTGGGTACATTATATTATAATGTAAAGTACAAGTTTCATAAGATTGGAATAGTTTAACTTAAACTATAGTACTTTATAAATCAGTTTATATTTAACTTATACTGCTCTGGATTGAGAATATACAATAGACTCTATGTAAATGCATGGAATTCTAAATGGAAAGCTATATTTAACACATAGTGCTATAGTTATTTGTACTACAGGACCATTAAAGGGAACCTGTTGAAGGTGAGCTAAGCCCTTCAGCATCAGTGGCTTATCTACAGCATTCTGGAATGCCGTAGATAAGCCCCAGATGTATCCTGAAAGATGAGAAAAAGAGGTTAGATTATACTCACCCAGGGGCGGTCCCACTGCAATCCGGTCCGATAGGTGTCGCGGTCCGATAGGTGTTGTGGTCTGGTCCAGCGCCTCCCATCTTCTTATGATGACGTCCTCTTCTTGTCTACATGCTGCGGCTCCGGTGCAGGCGTACTTTGCCCTGTTGAGGGCAGAGCAAAGTACTGCAGTGCACAGGAATCGGGAAAGGTCTGAGAGGTCTGGCGCCTGCGCACTGCAGTACTTTGCTCTGCCCTCAACAGGGCAGACAAAGTACGCCTGCGACAGAGCCGCAGCATGAATACAAGAAGAGGACGTCATCGTAAGAAGATGGGAGGCCCCAGACCGGACCGGGATGCCCATTGTACCGGGACCGCCCTTGAATGAGTATAATCCAACATCTTTTTTCTCATCTTTCAGGATACATTGTGGGCTTACTACAGCATTACAGAATGCTGTAGATAAGCCCCTGATGCTGGTGGGCTTAGCTCACCTTTGATTTTGGGAGTGACAGCTTCCCTTTAACTAAAAATGTTATGGTTACTAATAGTGATGAGCGAGTGTACTCGTTGCTCGGGTTTTCCCGAGCACGCTCGGGTGATCTCTGAGTATTTATGACTTCTTGGAGATTAAGTTGTCATCACCTCAGCAGCATGATTTACGGCTATTAGCCAGCTTGATTACATGTGGGGATTACCTAGCAACCAGGCAACCCCCACATGCACTCAGCCTGGCTAATAGCTGTAAATCATTCAGCTGCCGTGATGAAAACTAAATCTCCGAACACTAACAAATTCTCGGAAGCCACCCGAGTGTGCACGGAAAAACCCGAGCAACGCGTACACTAGCTCATCACTAGTTACCAAAACACAAGATTTTTGCCCCAATACATGATTTCAAACAGTAGCCTAGAATTACATGCTTTGGGACTAGAGGTTTTGTGTGGTTACTCAATCCATGCTTCTATTGAAAGATTTTTTTTTCCTCCAATATTGTAGGCTTCTTGTATTATAAGTACACTGTTGTAAAAAGGCTTCAATAATGTACACTATTGTAAACTATTATGACCTGCAGTTTTAAGCTATTTTCAGAGTTATTGTATTAGGCTATGTGCACCCCATGCGGATTGGTGTGCACATTTTTCTGTACAGGTTTTTGGTAAATACGCAGGTAAACGGCACTGTGGATTTACTGTGGAATTACCACGGATTTACCGCAGTTTTTCTGCGGTTTTTGTGCTGTTTCCACCTGTGGTTTTACCCAGGCGGATTTCTATTGAGGAGCAGGTGTAAACCCGCTCAAAGAATTGACATGCTGCGGAGAATAAACCGCTGCTTTCCATACATTTTTTCTGCAGCATGTGCACTGCAGATTTTGTTTTCCATACATTTACCTGGTACTTTACACCTCATGGAAAACTGCTGCGGATCCGCAGCGTCAAATCCGCTGCGGATCCACGGCAAAATCCGCAGCGTGTGAACATAGCCTTAAGCTGACAGATTTTTCAGTACACTAATAAAATATTTTTTTTCTGTGCAGTATTCCTGCCTCAGTACACTTCAAACTATAACCTTAACTATTAAGGGATTTGCTCTGATTCTTTTATATGCATGTATACAGATCTTTCACGGACACGTCATATTCTTGTGTGAAGAAGGGAGCCCTATTGCAGTACACACAGAAATATTATGTCTCTCTCTCTCTCATCATAACTATGGCTTTGAGAATTGAGATTACTAACATGTGAAGAAGCTCTTATATGCAATACACTTGTAGACCGCTAATTTTGCCCTGAAAATGACTATATATTTTAAAGTATATGGGGCTTTTTGAATAGAGCTTACTGAAGTAAAAATGGCCCTGGAGTGACAGGTATCTAGGGCAGCTAAAGTTGTAGTAATGACAAAGTCTCTTATACTGAAGACACAGAAGCAAGGACTGGAGGAAACAATATGCAGATGAGCAAGGAATTGGCTAAACGACAAAGAGTTGCTATAATTGGTACATTCTCTAAATGGGATATAGTCAGTAGTGGGGTAACTCAAGGATCTGTGCTAGGACTAGTGTTGAGCATTCCGATACCGCAAGTATCGGGTATCAGCCGATACTTGCGGTATCGGAATTCCGATACCGAGATCCGATACTTTTGTGGTATCGGGTATCGGTATCGGATCAATAGGGATGTGTAAAATAAAGAATTAAAATAAAAAATATTGATATGCTCACCTCTCCGGCGGCCCCTGGACATCACGCTGGTAACCGGCCGGCTTCTTTGTTTAAAATGAGCGCCTTCAGGACCTGCGAAGCTGCGACGTCATTCTCATTCACAAAACTCCTAATTCTCGGAATTAAGGACCTGCGAAAGACGTCGCGGCTTCTGATTGGTCGCGTGCCGGTCACATGGGCGGCACGCGACCAATCAGAACCCGCGACGTCATTTGCAGGTCCTGAAGGCGCTCATTTTAAACAAAGAAGCCGGCCGGTTACCAGCGTGATGTCCAGGGGCCGCCGGAGAGGTGAGCATATCAATATTTTTTATTTTAATTCTTTATTTTACACATCCCTATGGATCCCAGGGCCTGAAGCAGAGTTTCCTCTCCTTCAGACCCTGGGAACCATGAGAATACCTTCCGATACTTGATGTCCCATTGACTTGTATTGGTATCGGATATCGGTATCGGCGATATCCGATATTTTTTGGGTATCGGCCGATACTATCCGATACCGATACTTTCAAGTATCAACACTAGCTAGGACTGATTCTTTTTAACCTCAGTGGTGGATAACTTTTAACCTCTTCATTAATGACCTGGTACATGGGATTGAGAGTAAAGTGTCAGCCTTTGCTGACGACACCAAACCATGTAGGATATTAAACTCTGACCTTGAAATTACAATATTGCAAAACTATCTGAATAAGATGTCTGAATGGGCAAAAACTTTGCAAATGAGATTTAATGTATATAAATGTAAAGTAAGGCAGCTGAGATGGAGTAATCCTATTGCTGCATATACATTAAATGGGAGTATACTCCGGACTACAGAACAGGAGAAGAACTTGGGTATTCTGATTACAAGTAAGCTGAGCAGCAGTACTCAATGTCAAGCAGCAGTCGCAAAAGCAAACAAAATTTTAGGATGTATAAAAACAGATAAAATCCAGTGATTCCAACGTATTACTACCCCTTTATTAATCGCTGGTGAGGCCACATCTAGAATACCGGTTGCAGTTTTGGGTTCCATATTTTAAAAAGGATATTCAAAAGTTAAAATCAGTTCAAAGAAGGGCAACTAGATTATTACAAGGGATGGAAGACCTCTGTAAATATTCGGACAGAAATCCGAGAGTGGACCCTCTGGGTCGTGACTCTAGAGCCCCCGGGGTCGAGCGGACCAGATGGAATCACCCCCTATACAGGGAGTGTTAGGAGCAGGACCTCGGGGGAATGGAGACACAACAGCTAGAGCCAAAGGGACGACCCAAAATAAAGAAGGAAACCACAGGCTATAAGGATGGCAGGGAATAATAGGAAAACAAGACTTAACTGAAAGAATGTCTGGAACACGGAACGGCAGGACTCAGCAGGAACACGGACCGGCAGGATACAACAGGAACACGGACTGGCGGGATACAGCAGGAACACGGACAGGCAGGATACAGCAGGAACACGGGCTGGCAGGACACAGCAGGAACACGGACTGGCAGGATACAGCAGGAACACGGACTGGCAGAATACAGCAGGAACACGGACAGGCAGGATACAGCAGGAACACGGACTGGCAGAATACAGCAGGAACACGGACTGGGAGGATACAGCAGGAACACGGACTGGCAGGATACAGCAGGAACACGGACTGGCAGGATACAACAGGAACACGGACTGGCAGGATACAGAGACAAAGCAAGGACTGGGCTGAGAAAAGACACTGGTACAGGGGAGCCTAGGGCATAGGGACACTGACGGCAGACAGTGCACCTACAAAGCAAAGGCGTCTTACCTAGGAAGACGCCGGGAAGAAATACCCGATGGGCGCCGCCATGTTGGGGCGGAGCCACCGGGTCGCGACCTCCCAGAAGGCTCAGCGACGGGGGAGACGCGACCGCGCATGCGCGAAGAGACCAGACGCCGAGAGCCGGCGAAGGAGGAGGCAGAGCGGCGCGGGACAGGACCGTGAGCGCGCCGAGGGATGGGAGAACCCGGGTAAGTATGTGCGGGCGTGACAGTACCCCCCTCCTTAGTCCCCCTCCTTTTAAGGCTAGAAAGGAATCTTTTCATGATAAGGGGAGCGTTGATGTCCTCTCGGGGCTCCCAGGACCTCTCCTCAGGGCCAAATCCCTCCCAATCAATCAAAAAATAAGTTTTACCCCTAACTACTTTTTTGGCAAGAATATCTTTAACATTAAAGATTCCATCAGAAGTACAGAGCTGAGGAGAGGAAGAGGTAGCGGAGTGAAAACAATTAAAGACTGCGGGTTTAAGAAGAGACACATGGAAGGCATTGGGGATGCGCAAAGAGGCAGGTAGCTTCAACTTATAAGAGACATCATTAATGCGACTCAAGATAGGAAAAGGACCAATGTAGCGAGGACCCAGTTTGTAAGAGGGAATTTTAAGCTTGATATAGCGAGAGGAGAGCCAAACTTTATCACCCGGAGAATATGGCGGAGCATCCAAACGCTTCTTGTCAGCAAACCTTTTCATATTAAGGCTAGCTTTCTCAAGAGCCACTTTGGTCTCATTCCAAATCGTAGAGAATTCCCGGGACAAGAAATCCGCTGCCGGTACCCCCGAGGAAAGAGAAACAGGAAGAGGAATGTTCGGATGTTGACCATAGACTACGAAAAAGGGAGATTTGGAGGAAGACTCGCTGGGAAGATTGTTGTAAGAGAATTCAGCCCAAGGGAGAAGAGAGACCCAGTCATCTTGGTGTGCATTGGTGAAGTGTCGCAGATATGTAGTCAGAACTTGATTAACTCGCTCCACTTGTCCGTTGGACTGAGGGTGATAGGCGGAAGAGAAGTCCAAGTTAACCTTTAATAGACTGCAGAGAGCTCTCCAAAAACGTGAGGTAAATTGTACTCCATGGTCTGAGACAATATGATGTGGAAAACCATGAAGACGGAAGACTTGGTGTAAAAAGATCTTTGCCAACTCAGGAGCGGAAGGCAGACCAGGCAAAGCGATGAAGTGAGCCATTTTAGAGAACCGATCTACAACAACCAAGATGACAGAGCAATTCAAGGAAGAAGGTAGATCAGTGATGAAGTCCATAGCGATATGACTCCATGGAATGGAAGGCACAGGCAGAGGATGCAGGAGACCGGAGGGAAGCTGCCTAGGGACTTTATTTTTTGCACAAGAAGGACAAGAAGCGATGAATTTGGTGACGTCTTGACGGAGAGATGGCCACCAGTAGTGCCGAGAGATAAGAGACAGTGTCTTCTTGACTCCTACATGTCCTGCAATTTTGGAGGAGTGACCCCAACGTAAAACTCTCTCCTTGTCTTGATTAGCCACAAGAGTCTTGCCAGGAGGAGTAGGAATCACTCTTAGAGGAGCAAGAGTGACGATCCTCGCAGGATCAATGATGTGAGCCGGAGAATCCTCAATGTCCTGAGGTTGAAAGGATCTCGAAAGAGCATCTGCTTTGACATTCTTATTTCCAGGTCAGAAATGAAGTTCAAACTCAAATCGTCCGAAGAATAAAGACCATCTGGCTTGTCGTGGATTTAGTCTTTGGGCAGACTGAATATAGGCCAGATTCTTGTGGTCAGTGTAAATGATGAATGGATGAAGAGACCCTTCAAGAAGATAACGCCATTCTTCCAAGGCTAGCTTGATAGCCAATAGCTCCTTATCCCCTATAGAGTAGTTACGCTCAGGAGCGGAAAAAGTTTTAGAAAAGAAACCACAGGTCACCAAACGTCCGGACGAAGATCTTTGCAAAAGTACTGCTCCAGCTCCAATAGAAGATGCGTCGACCTCAAGGACAAACGGTCTATTAGCATCAGGACGATGAAGCACAGGGGCCATAGCGAAACTTTGTTTAAGGGACAAAAAAGACTCTTCAGCCTCAGGGGTCCAAAGGCTGGAATTGACTCCCTTGCGAACTAGGGCAGAGATAGGCTTGGTCATGGAAGAAAAATGAGGAATAAATTGTCTATAGTAGTTGGCAAAGCCAAGAAAACGTTGGATTGCTTTTGTTCCAAGAGGACGAGGCCAATTCAGGACAGCAGAAACCTTCTCTGGATCCATCTCTAAGCCAGATCTTGAGACAATATACCCAAGGAAGGGAAGAGAGGACTGTTCAAAGACGCACTTTTCAATCTTAGCGAACAGATGATTCTCTCTTAGCCTTTGCAGGACTCGGCGGACATCTCGCCTGTGAGTGGAGAGATCCGGAGAGAAGATGAGGATGTCGTCAAGGTAAACCACGACTGAGGAGTAGAGAAGATCCCGAAATACATCGTTCACAAATTCCTGGAAAACCGCGGGGGCGTTGCAGATACCAAACGGCATAACCAAGTATTCGTAGTGACCGTCACGAGTATTGAAGGCGGTCTTCCACTCATCGCCTGCACGAATACGAACCAGATTGTATGCGCCACGTAGATCTAATTTGGTAAAGATTTGCGCACCCCGAAGACGGTCGAAGAGTTCCGGAATGAGTGGCAGAGGATATTTGTTCTTCACCGTGATGTTGTTTAGGCCTCGATAATCAATGCAGGGACGGAGGGAACCGTCTTTCTTCTTCACGAAAAAAAACCCTGCTCCGGCCGGAGAAGAAGACTTGCGGATGAAACCTTTAGCAAGATTTTCTTGAATGTACTCAGACATAGCTTGAGTCTCAGCAGGAGAGAGAGGATAGATTCTGCCTCTGGGCGGGTTAGTTCCCGGCACGAGATCTATGGGACAATCATAGAGACGGTGAGGCGGAAGCTCCTCAGCCTCCTTCTTGTTGAAGACATCAGAAAAAGCGCTGTAGACAGAGGGTAAGGCGGGAAAGGAAGAAGAAGGAGAAGAATTAGAGGAATATCCCACAGGACGCACCGGCAGCAGACAACGTTCCCGACAAAGCTCACCCCAGCGCAAGATATTACCATTGCGCCAATGTAAAATGGGCTCGTGGCTCCGTAACCAAGGAAGACCTAAGAGCATAGGATGAGACAGACCCGCTAAAACATAAAATGCAATTCTCTCCTTGTGCAGAGCCCCAACCTGAAGTTCCACCTCAAGTGTCACTTGAGTAATGGTCTCCTGTAAAGGTTTACCATCCACAGATGCTAGAATCACAGGAGCCTCTAAGGTTCTGACTGGAACGGAGAATTTCAAAACCTCTTCCAACCTAATAAAATTCCCGGCAGCGCCTGAATCCACATACGCATCCAGAGAAACGCCCTTGCCCGCAATATGCAAAAGAACGGACAAAGTAAGGGGTTGAGAGGAATCACACACACCTAGGGAGGCCTCTCTTACCTGACCTAGGCGGAGGAGTTTTCCGGACGTTCAGGGCAAGAGCGCAATAAATGAGCAGCACTTCCGCAGTAAAAACATAACCCCTGAGTGCGCCTCTCTTTACGACGTTGTTCGGACATTTTAAGACGGTCCACTTGCATAGGTTCCGGTGCGGACGCCTGAGAGGAGGTTCTAGGCTGTGGACTGAGTGGCTTACGGGTGGCAGAAGAAGGACGAAGAGACCTCCGCTCGCGAGCGCGTTCTTGGAACCGAAGGTCAATACGGGTCGCTAAGGAAATTAATTCCTCCAAAACCGTAGGGGTGTCCCGACCAGCTAACTCATCCTTTATGCGCCCAGAGAGACCCCGCCAGAAAGCACCCACCAACGCCTCATTGTTCCAGCCCAAGTCAGAGGAGAGGGTGCGGAACTGAATAGCGTACTGGCTTACGGATAACGATCCCTGATGGAGAGAGAATAGGGCTTCAGTTGTAGAGGCCAGTCGTCCAGGTTCGTCAAAGACAAGACGGAAAGTCTCCAAAAATTCAGACAACCGGGAGACTAGGGGATCGTCTCGCTCCCAGAGTGGATTAACCCATGCCAAGGCGTCACCCTCTAGATGGGAAATCAAAAACGCAACTTTGGACCGATCCGTCGGGTAATGCTGGGGCAGAAGCTCAAAGTGAAGACGGCATTGGTTTAGAAATCCTCGGCAGGACTTAGGATCCCCATTGTACCGAGGCGGTTTAGCCAAGCGGGGTGGAGGGTGGGAAGCAGGAGCAGACGTAGAAGCGGCTGTCTGGATGGAAAGCAGCCGATCGTCAATAGAAGACATATAACTAAGTATATGGGCCTGGGTGTCACGCTGCTGAGCTAACTCTTGCTGTAAGCCAATGAGTAGAGCGGCGTTGCCAGGATCGGAGGACTGGAGCGTGGACAAACGAGAATCCATAGCCTTCATAAAGGACATCATACGGGACTGATTCTCCCGCAAAAAGAGTAGCTCTTTTTGCGTAGCAGAGGCCCCAGCGGGGTCCATGGCCTTTGCTTCCTGTAAGTATTCGGACAGAAATCCGAGAGTGGACCCTCTGGGTCGTGACTCTAGAGCCCCCGGGGTCGAGCGGACCAGATGGAATCACCCCCTATACAGGGAGTGTTAGGAGCAGGACCTCGGGGGAATGGAGACACAACAGCTAGAGCCAAAGGGACGACCCAAAATAAAGAAGGAAACCACAGGCTATAAGGATGGCAGGGAATAATAGGAAAACAAGACTTAACTAAAAGAATGTCTGGAACACGGAACGGCAGGACTCAGCAGGAACACGGACCGGCAGGATACAACAGGAACACGGACTGGCGGGATACAGCAGGAACACGGACAGGCAGGATACAGCAGGAACACGGGCTGGCAGGACACAGCAGGAACACGGACTGGCAGGATACAGCAGGAACACGGACTGGCAGAATACAGCAGGAACACGGACAGGCAGGATACAGCAGGAACACGGACTGGCAGAATACAGCAGGAACACGGACTGGGAGGATACAGCAGGAACACGGACTGGCAGGATACAGCAGGAACACGGACTGGCAGGATACAACAGGAACACGGACTGGCAGGATACAGAGACAAAGCAAGGACTGGGCTGAGAAAAGACACTGGTACAGGGGAGCCTAGGGCATAGGGACACTGACGGCAGACAGTGCACCTACAAAGCAAAGGCGTCTTACCTAGGAAGACGCCGGGAAGAAATACCCGATGGGCGCCGCCATGTTGGGGCGGAGCCACCGGGTCGCGACCTCCCAGAAGGCTCAGCGACGGGGGAGACGCGACCGCGCATGCGCGAAGAGACCAGACGCCGAGAGCCGGCGAAGGAGGAGGCAGAGCGGCGCGGGACAGGATCATGAGCGCGCCGAGGGATGGGAGAAGCTGGGTAAGTATGTGCGGGCGTGACAACCTCTCATATGATGAAAGGTTGGAAAAGTTGGGCTTGCTTAGCTTAGAAAAAAGACGCCTCAGAGGGGATCTCATTTACATGTAAAATTATATGTTTGGCTAGTACAAAACACAGGCACATGACTTATTCCATCCAAAAACCGTACTGAGGACTAGGGGGCACTCAGTACAGATGGAAGAAAGGCGATTCCGGCAGCTAAACAGGAAAGGGTTCAATACAGTTAGAACACTCAGACTGTGGAATGCCCTACCACAAGAGGTAGTAGTGGCAGACACTAACAGCTTTTAAAAAAGGTCTGGATGATTTCCTTGATACACATAACATTGCGGGTTATAGTTAAATTAGTGGCAAAATGTACATTTGATGGAGAAAGGTTGAACTTGATGGAGCGGGGTCTTTATTCAAATACATAACTATGTAAATATGTATAAGTGTTAATATTTCAAGTATGGCTTCAAAAATGCTTGGTTGTCATTCCCACAATATTTGACATTTTTGAAGGTACTTTCTATACAAGATTATCCCTTTTTTGTTTGAAAATAAATGATATAAAGTGGTTGTAGGACATGAAGAGGACAAATATAACATTAATATGCAGAATTGGTTCCAATTATATCTGCCTGCAAACAATTCAATAAGTCAAACTTATATTAAGAACTAGTTAACCTAAGGCTGAACAATACCAATCAAGATAATAAAGCTAAAATGTAGGTTAAAGAAGCAAATAAAAGAAAAGCTGTGTATGTTGATGGCTACATGTTTTGACACCACTTTGGCATTACACTATAGTCTTGTATTATAAAGTAATAGTCATGAAGTGACTTTTCAGATGGGAAACAGCAGAAACTACAAATGTTGTTTTCTTCTTTTCCAGAACTCATATTGCCTTTAGCAATGAACTTGACCTTTAGTAAAATAATTATTAAAGTAACAGAATGCAAACTTTAGAACATATTAATCAGGAAATCTAATATTTCCTGTACAATACTCATTCTTGTGCTTTGTAAAATAGTGTTAAATAGAGATGAGTGGATAAGAGAAAATTCAGATTTACCTGTACATACGATTTTTCCCAGGAAATTTGATTTGCAGAGAAGTTATTTTCCATGAATTTGATGTTCCTTATTAAGTGTGGAGTGACTTCAGACCACAGAGCATAAAAAATGCAATATGTATAAAAACAATCCTTATACTCCTCTTACTGCTCCTCTACTGTAGTCCCTTCACTTCTCAGTCATCTGTCTGGATGACATTTGGGCAGAGGCTGCTTCCCCTTGTGCTGTGTAACTTGTCTACCTAGCTTTCCACAGGCAGGCACCATAAAGGATTGGTACATTTGGGGGAGGGGGTCACTCCCTTCCAGGCTGTGCACCTTACCTCTCTAATTTTTCTTAGACAGGTGCCATAAACAGTAATGCCCAAGTCTTGCTCCAACATCTGTTTATTTTGAGGCCTGCTGACACATGGCGAGGCGAGTCACTAGAGTTATGGACTATCCTGATTAGATATGCCTTGCTGTGGTGGTAAGTATTTTGATGAAAATAGTGCTAAGTACCATATGTTTTTTATATGTATTACAATTCCTTAATTACTTACCACAGAATGTCTATTCATGACTTTCATTTCAAGTATTGTCTGTTAATGGCCACATTTTGAAAATGGCATACAGTATATACTAACAGTAAAGTTGACCTATTTTTTTGGTTTATGTTTAATTTCTTGCAATTGGTATATTGGGGGGACTCGTCCTTGGGCTATGCACCTTTCCTATTTATATTTCCGCAGGCAGGTGCCATATAAAGTAAGGACCAGGTCCAGCTCTGCCCCTTCTATATTTTAAGCCCTATTAGCATATAGCAAGAAGATTTAGTAGAGTTAGGACCATCATGATTGGGTACAACTTGTCACGGTGGGTTGGCATTTGATCAAAATAGTGTTGACCAAGTATCCTATATTGTTTACAAGTATTACTTCTAATTATTTACTTACTTCATGGTATCTATTCATTGTTTTTATTATATATTTGGTTTAGCATTTCTCCCTCTTAATTATTATCGACTAAGCTTCTATTTTGGTGTTGATCTAGGCTTTAAAATTATGGTCTGGAATGAAGCTATTTATGAATTTTATCATCATGTTTGAATTTTTTGTATCGCTATCAACTTAGAGTGGATGGAGATTAATTTTGGGGAACTGATAGCTGCTATGCCTTTTTTGTATCTGTAACCAAATTATTGTGTCTTTTGGTTGGAAATAATGCGAAAATAACACGGTAGTGATAGGAAGACTATTGCATTAGGATATAAAATTGATTGGTTATTGCTTCCCACTTATTTACCAGTGTTTTACTATGGGAATAAAGTAATAGTTCATGGTAATAATATACAGTGTACCAAGCTCAACAGTGTACTAAACATTTCATGTGTATTTGAGCAAAACCGAAAATTTGCTGTGACGAAATTTTGCCAACTAAATAGTAGCATTTTGCGATAAAGATAACATATTAAAATACTGTACAGAGAAAGGTTAGTTAGTTACCCTCCACTGTCATATTGAAAGGAAATAGGACTAAATAGTAATTTTGTTTTCATTGAAGCACATTTTTTAAGATTTGCTCATGTTTTTTGGCAACGCATATTCCAATTCATGTTAGTAAACAAATTGTACAGTTTATTTAGGTTTGAACTACTTGATTTTCTTCCCAGCAATAATTATATCAATCTTCTAGCTTAATCACATGAAGACTGAGCCTCATTTTTAAAATCTGACATGCGTCTCTTTGTGAGGTAATAGCTCTGGAACACTTCATCGTATCCTAGTTTTTTTTTTGTGACCAGTTGTACTATAGGTTAGTGGTACAGTTTTGACAATATGATTTGCATTTATTTATGAAAATATTGAAAATCTGACCCAAAAATTTGAAAATATTGCAATTTTCCAACTTTGAATTTTTGCGTCCTCAAATCAGAGTTATAGCCCAAACAATAGCTTATAAATAACATTTCCCATTTGCCTATTTTACATTAACATCATTTTTTTAAACATTTTTTTGCTAGAAACTTAAAATAGTTAAATGTTTATCAGCAATTTTCCATTTTTTCAGCAAAATTTACAAAACCAACTTTTTTAGTGACCACAGCATATTTGAAGTGACTTTGAGGTACAACTAGACAGAAAATACCCCAAAATTACACAATCTTAAAAATTAAATTTAAGAAGTATATTAGCCCTTTTGCCTAGTTGTGTAGTGAGAATTTTAAACCCTTATTTTTTGCACAACATGTTGATGTTTTCATTGATACCATTTTTGGGCACATAATATTTTTTGATTGTTTTCGAACCCAATTTTTGTGAGGCACAATGAACACAAACCAGCAACTCAGAGATTGCTCTTTGGAGGTTTTTTATGCCATTCATGGTGTTGTAAAAGTGATATTTTTGTGATTTGCCACTTTTACACAATAAAAACATTTATAGAAAAAAATATGTTTGCATCACTTTATTTTGAGAGCTATAACTTTTTTTTTCTCCACTGATGGGGCTCTATGGCAGCTTGTTTTTCGCAGGAAAATGTTTTTTTTTTTCAGCTATACCATTTTTATTCATATTTGTCCTTTTGATGGCATTTTATTCCTCTTTTTTTCCAACAATATGGGACTTCAAATTGTATTAGTCTGATCTGGTCTCATTCATTGTAATGCACCAGCACAGAAATGCATGAGACCTGTATTATTTCATAGGCAGAAAGCCTCTTAAACCCTGCCTAAAGTTGGATCTAACAGGCCAGAGTGCCTGGCACATGAAAATGTCATAGTTTTCATGGCAGCCAAAGGTCAAACAATCAGCTCCCCTTGATTTTGCTGCAGGGATGCTGATGGGAGTGAGAGAAGGTGCCCAATCCCTCTCACAACCTTCCAAATACTGACAAACGTGCACATCCTGCAATTGGTTAGTCAAATTGACTGATCGATCACAGCAATAAGAAAGTGGGAACCGCTGAAATGGGTCCCTGCATCTCTAGCTGCTCTGGTCTGCTGTCAGTCACCGCTTTCAAGACGAAGCTGTCACTCTGTATTTTCACATAGTGATAGTTTTAATGCATGACGGACAAAGCAAATCATGATGCGGGAACTGACACCTGCTCATAACGTGCTATATATACCATTGATTTTTAAGTTGTTAAATGTTTTTTCTGTTTCAATTTCTTTTTCTGTGGAAATATGAAAAGCAATCATCTGATCTTATATTATTTTTAAAATATAATAAGACTCTAAGATAAAAAGATGTCACAGCTAAACTAATTTAACTTGATGCTGAATATTAGCTAAGATGATACTTACTTAGAAGGTGAATTCTAAATTAATTAGAATAAAAAGACTTGGTTCACTTCAAATATATTTCAATATTGCATCACCTCAATAATTGCACTAAATGCCTAGAAAATGCAAAAAGTAAACACTTTAGAGACCCCTTAAAAAGTCACCAAAGTAAAGCAATCGCCCCCAAATTTATTTTATGCGAGAACTTGAAACTAGCCATTCACTTGTGATAGTAAGCTTGCAAACAAAGCCCTTACTCCTTTTGGTATCTGAGTTGTGTAAAGGTACCATCACACTAAGCGACGCTGCAGCGATACCGACAACGATGTCGATCGCTGCAGCATCGCTGTTTGGTCACTGGAGAGCTCTCACACAGGCAGCTCTCCAGCGACCAACGATCCGGAAGTCCCCAGGTAACCAGGGTAAACATCAGGTTACTAAGCGCATGGCCGCGCTTAGTAACCCGATGTTTACCCTGGTTACCATTGTAAATGTAAAAAAACAAACACTACATACTTACATTCCGGTGTCTGGTCAAGTCCCTCGCCTTCAGCTTCCAGCACTGACTGAGCGCCGACCGTAAAGTACAGCGGTGACGTCACCGCTGTGCTTTGCTTTACGGCTGGCCGGCGCTCACCAGTCAGTGCGGGAAGCTGAAGGTGGGGGACATGACCAGACACCGGGAATGTAAGTATGTAGTGTTTGTTTTTTTACATTTACAACGGTAACCAGGGTAAACATCGGGTTACTAAGCGCGGCCCTGCGCTTATTAACCCGATGTATACCCTGGTTACCAGTGACGACATCGCTGAATCGGCGTCACACACGCCGATTCAGCAATGTCAGCGGGAGATCCAGCGACAAAATAAAGTGCTGGACTTTCCCCAGCGACCAACGATCTCCCAGCAGGGGCCTGATCGTTGGTCGCTGTCACACAGAACGATTTAGTTAACGATATCGTTGCTACGTCACAAAAAGCAACGATATCGTTAACGATATCGTTCAGTGTGACGGTACCATTACTCTGTAATGTCTTTATTGTCTGTATTGTCTGTAAGTCCCCTCTAAAATATAAAGTGTTGCACAATGTGTTGGCATTAAAGAAATACAAATTATGATTACTTTGTCCAGAAACATTTTATTACATTCTGGATCAAATTTTCCCAAAGCATTTAGTACTGTATCAAGAAATGCTCTTTACTAAATCTCTCGGAGCACTCCAAGAGGACTTTTAGACATAATATGCATCAAGATATCTAAATATTTAAACACAAAGTTTTTTTTAGTGCAAATAAAACAGACAGGCAGTAAATGAAAGTAATAATAGTACATTTTCAGAACACAATTGTAATAATGAATATATAAAATAATGCTCCGCTAGTAAGCAGTTACAAAATAAATTTAACGCTTTCACCACTGGCCACTGTCTTTTGATGGTGGACAATGTGGGTCCTACGTCTGCAGCAACATTTATTTTAATTATCCTGTTCATGCAGTCTTATGAGAGAAGGTTAGATCCTTGGCTGATAGCAATAGCAGGAGTTTTAAGTAGAAATTGGCAGTGGCAATGCAGATAATTCTATTGGAGTAGACAATCATAAAAAAATTAAAAAAGAGAAAATTAAAAAAAAATATTTCCAAAAATGATTGTAAAAATGCAGAACAAGATTAATCCCTTCACAACCTTTGACGTACCTACATGCTATGATGTAACCCATAAAGCATACTTACGTTAAGGCAATCGTGCATGGCACAGGAGCTATAACTCTATGATTGCTGTTGGGAGCTCAGCTTATATGGTAGCTGAGTGCTGACTTTCATTGTTGGTTGGCTAAAATGCAACAACGGGCAATCAAAAGATCGTATCTGCACCTAAATGGTATCATTTAAAACGTCAGCTAGGCGTGCAAAAGATAAGCCCTCACCCGACCCGAGTTCATGAAAAATGGAGAGGCTACGGGTATCGGAAAATGGTGATATATATATATATATATATATATATATATATATATATATTTTTTTTTTTTAACAAAGTTTGAAATTCTTTTCACCACTTAGATAAAGAAGAACCTAGACATGTTTGGTGTCTATGAACTCGTAATGACCCGGAGAATCATCATGGCAGGTCAGTTTTAGCATTTAGTGAACCTAGTAAAAAAAAGTCAAGCAAGAAATCAGTGTGGGATTGCACTTTCTTGCAATTTCACAGGACTTGGAATTTTTTTCCGCAAACTGGATATTTTGTCAAATGCTGAAGGCACACTTAACACTGCAGCGGCAATCATTTAAACTGGATCATTCAAGATCATCATAGCAGCCGCTCTCACATGATATATGTAATCCAGGGTGACAGAATGATTCACAATAATTCCCTGACTCCCCTGATGTATCAAAGAGAGGAAATGCACTGGGAAATTGGAATATAATAACAAAGACTACCTCTGAGCTTTATGATAATTAAGGAATCCACAGCCAATAGAATGGGTGAGATTTTTCCATACTTAAATATATTTTTGACTTGCCAATATCTATAGTGATTTTTAGGCAGAGGTCACTTTTGAATACACATGCTGTATGGGATTTTACTATATGCATTATATTTGGTATTTATCTTCAGTAATTGTGTGCATGAGACTTGGCATTTCATTTTGAAGATGGAGTCTCTCAACTTTGAATGGCATATAAAGATACAGTTTTTTCTATGTGATTTAATATAAGCTGATATACTCAACTCTTCAGCATACTTAGATCACTTTACCCTTCCTGGTTTTAACTACCAGTAGAGTGGGTTATTTATTCCTGACTCCTCTTTCTATTTGAAGAATTTCTTGGTTCTTTGCAGCTATCACATCTACAGTAGTTGAAATACCCACAACTTACCGTATGTTGCTGCTATATATTTTTAAATGCTTCATTTTTAATTAATTAATGTGATGCATTTTATATTTTACCCTATGCATTTGCTTAAGATATACTCACCATCTTTCCCAGTTTACTGCACCACTTCAGTCCTCTTCTCAGTAATGTGACTGAAACACTGACTTGTCTGATCACACAGGGGTTTATGTGTTACCGAAAGTGGCTTTTATAATACTAATAGGCATATGGAGCGCCCCCAGATGCAGGGCCACGGGTTACTCGGTACCGGTCCTCTGCTGTCTCAGTTATGGGGATGTCACGGTGGCTGGACCCGGTCCGTGATCCTGCTAAGGAGCGCCCAATGAAAGGTGATAAGAGTCTGTCAAGGGTTTGTGACTAGGGTTGAGCGAAACGGGTCGAACATTTTCAAAAGTCGCCGACTTTTGACAAAGTCGGGTTTCATGAAACCCGATCCGACCCCTGTGCGGGGTCGGCCATGCGGTACGCGACTTTCGCGCCAAAGTCGCGTTTCAATTACGCGAAAAGCGCCATTTCTCAGCCAATGAAGGTAAACGCAGAGTGTGGGCAGCGTGATGACATAGGTCCTGCTCCCCACCATCTTAGAGAAGGGCATTGCAGTGATTGGCTTGCTGTACGCGGCGTCACAGGGGCTATAAAGGGGCGTTCCCGCCGACCGCCATGTTACTGCTGCTGATCTGAGCCTAGGGAGAGGTTGCTGCCGCTTCGTCAGAAGCAGGGATAGCGTTAGGCAGGGTCCATTAACCACCAAACCGCTTGTGCTGTAGCGATTTCCACTGCCCAACACCACCTTCGGTGTGCAGGGACAGTGGAAGCTACATTTTTTTTTTTCCCCTCAGCGCTGTAGCTCATTGGGCTGCCCTAGAAGGCTCCCTGATAGCTGCATTGCTGTGTGTATGCCGCTGTGCAAACCAACTGCTTTTTTCAAAGCACAAATCCTCTTGTTCCTTCCTTTCTGCACAGCTATCTTGTTTGTTTGTCCACACTTTTTATTTAATTTGTGCATCAGTCCACTCCTTATTGCTGCCTGCCATACCTGGCTGAGATTACTGCAGGGAGATAGTAATTGAAGGACAGTTCCTTTTTTTTTTTTTTTTTTTGTGGGAGATTAAGATTGGCATTTCTGCTAGAGTGCCATCCCTGTGTGTGCCATCTCTCACTCAGTGGGCCATAGAAAGCCTATTTATTTTTTTGCTTGATTTGGGTTCTAAAATCAACCTGAAAAAATCACTACATCAATCAGTGGGAGAAAAATATTGGCCTCAGGGCTTGTGTGCCACTCCTTACTCCTGTGTGTGCCATCTCTCAGTGGGCCATAGAAAGCCTATTTATTTTTTTGCTTGATTTGGGTTCCAAAATCTACCTGAAAAAATCAATAAATCAATCAGTGGGAGATTATTATTGGCCTTTGGGCTTGTGTGCCAGTCCTAAGCGTGCCATCTCTCTCTCTCAGATAGTGGGCCATAGAAAGCCTATTTATTATTTTTTTTATTGGGTTTATAAATTTTCCCTGGAAAAAAAAAAAAGTGGGAGATTAATATTGGCCTCTGGGCTTGTGTGCCAGTCCTGAGCGTGCCATCTCTCTCACAAATAGTGGGCCATAGAAAGCCTATTTATTTTTTTGGTTGATTTGGGTTCTAAATTCTACCTGAAAACATCAATAAATCAATCAGTGGGAGATAAATATTGGCCTCTGGGCTTGTGTGCCACTCCTGACTCCTGTGTGCGTCCTCTCTCACTCAGTGGGCCCTAGAAAGCCTATTTTTTGTTTTATTTGTCTTCTAAATTCTCCCTGAAAAAATCATTTTATTTTATTTGGTTTCTAAATTATTCCTGAAAAAAAATCATTTTTTTTTTTTCTAAAGTCTCCCTGAAAAAATAAAACAAAAACAAATCAGTGGGAGATTAATATTGCCCTTTCTGCTTGTGTGCCAGTCTTGACTCCTGGGTGTGCCATCTCTCTCTCTCCAATTGTGGGCCATAGAAAGCCTATTAATTTTTTTGCTTGATTTGGGTTCCAAAATCTACCTGAAAAAATCACTAAATCAATCAGTGGGAGATAAATATTGGCCTCTGGGCTTGTGTGCCACTCCTGACTCCTGTGTGCGTCCTCTCTCACTCAGTGGGCCCTAGAAAGCCTATTTTTTGTTTTATTTGTTTTCTAAATTCTCCCTGAAAAAATCATTTTATTTTATTTGGTTTCTAAATTATTCCTGAAAAAAATCATTTTTTTTGTATTTTTTTTTCTAAAGTCTCCCTGAAAAAAAAAACAAAAAACAAATCAGTGGGAGATTAATATTGCCCTTTCTGCTTGTGTGCCAGTCTTGACTCCTGGGTGTGCCATCTCTCTCTCTCCAATTGTGGGCCATAGAAAGCCTATTAATTTTTTTGCTTGATTTGGGTTCCAAAATCTACCTGAAAAAATCACTAAATCAATCAGTGGGAGATAAATATTGGCCTCTGGGCTTGTGTGCCACTCCTGACTCCTGTGTGCGTCCTCTCTCACTCAGTGGGCCCTAGAAAGCCTATTTTTTGTTTTATTTGTTTTCTAAATTCTCCCTGAAAAAATCATTTTATTTTATTTGGTTTCTAAATTATTCCTGAAAAAAATCTTTTTTTTTGTATTTTTTTTTCTAAAGTCTCCCTGAAAAAATAAAACAAAAACAAATCAGTGGGAGATTAATATTGCCCTTTCTGCTTGTGTGCCAGTCTTGACTCCTGGGTGTGCCATCTCTCTCTCACCAATTGTGGGCCATAGAAAGCCTATTAATTTTTTTGCTTGATTTGGGTTCCAAAATCTACTTGAAAAAATCACTTAATCAATCAGTGGGAGATAAATATTGGCCTCTGGGCTTGTGTGCCACTCCTGACTCCTGTGTGCGTCCTCTCTCACTCAGTAGGCCCTAGAAAGCCTATTTTTTGTTTTATTTGTTTTCTAAATTCTCCCTGAAAAAATCATTTTATTTTATTTGGTTTCTAAATTATTCCTGAAAAAAATCATTTTTTTGTATTTTTTTTTCTAAAGTCTCCCTGAAAAAAAAAAAAAAATCAAATCAGTGGGAGATTAATATTGCCCTTTCTGCTTGTGTGCCAGTCTTGACTCCTGGGTGTGCCATCTCTCTCTCTCCAATTGTGGGCCATAGAAAGCCTATTAATTTTTTTGCTTGATTTGGGTTCCAAAATCTACCTGAAAAAATCACTAAATCAATCAGTGGGAGATAAATATTGGCCTCTGGGCTTGTGTGCCACTCCTGACTCCTGTGTGCGTCCTCTCTCACTCAGTGGGCCCTAGAAAGCCTATTTTTTGTTTTATTTGTTTTCTAAATTCTCCCTGAAAAAATCATTTTATTTTATTTGGTTTCTAAATTATTCCTGAAAAAAATCATTTTTTTTGTATTTTTTTTTCTAAAGTCTCCCTGAAAAAAAAAACAAAAAACAAATCAGTGGGAGATTAATATTGCCCTTTCTGCTTGTGTGCCAGTCTTGACTCCTGGGTGTGCCATCTCTCTCTCTCCAATTGTGGGCCATAGAAAGCCTATTAATTTTTTTGCTTGATTTGGGTTCCAAAATCTACCTGAAAAAATCACTAAATCAATCAGTGGGAGATAAATATTGGCCTCTGGGCTTGTGTGCCACTCCTGACTCCTGTGTGCGTCCTCTCTCACTCAGTGGGCCCTAGAAAGCCTATTTTTTGTTTTATTTGTTTTCTAAATTCTCCCTGAAAAAATCATTTTATTTTATTTGGTTTCTAAATTATTCCTGAAAAAAATCATTTTTTTTGTATTTTTTTTTCTAAAGTCTCCCTGAAAAAATAAAACAAAAACAAATCAGTGGGAGATTAATATTGCCCTTTCTGCTTGTGTGCCAGTCTTGACTCCTGGGTGTGCCATCTCTCTCTCACCAATTGTGGGCCATAGAAAGCCTATTAATTTTTTTGCTTGATTTGGGTTCCAAAATCTACTTGAAAAAATCACTTAATCAATCAGTGGGAGATAAATATTGGCCTCTGGGCTTGTGTGCCACTCCTGACTCCTGTGTGCGTCCTCTCTCACTCAGTAGGCCCTAGAAAGCCTATTTTTTGTTTTATTTGTTTTCTAAATTCTCCCTGAAAAAATCATTTTATTTTATTTGGTTTCTAAATTATTCCTGAAAAAAATCATTTTTTTGTATTTTTTTTTCTAAAGTCTCCCTGAAAAAAAAAAAAAAATCAAATCAGTGGGAGATTAATATTGCCCTTTCTGCTTGTGTGCCAGTCTTGACTCCTGGGTGTGCCATCTCTCTCTCTCCAATTGTGGGCCATAGAAAGCCTATTAATTTTTTTGCTTGATTTGGGTTCCAAAATCTACCTGAAAAAATCACTAAATCAATCAGTGGGAGATAAATATTGGCCTCTGGGCTTGTGTGCCACTCCTGACTCCTGTGTGCGTCCTCTCTCACTCAGTGGGCCCTAGAAAGCCTATTTTTTGTTTTATTTGTTTTCTAAATTCTCCCTGAAAAAATCATTTTATTTTATTTGGTTTCTAAATTATTCCTGAAAAAAATCATTTTTTTTTTATTTTTTTTTTCTAAAGTCTCCCTGAAAAAAAAAAAAAAAAACAAATCAGTGGGAGATTAATATTGCCCTTTCTGCTTGTGTGCCAGTCTTGACTCCTGGGTGTGCCATCTCTCTCTCCAATTGTGGGCCATAGAAAGCCTATTAATTTTTTTGCTTGATTTGGGTTCCAAAATCTACCTGAAAAAATCACTTAATCAATCAGTGGGAGATAAATATTGGCCTCTGGGCTTGTGTGCCACTCCTGACTCCTGTGTGCGTCCTCTCTCACTCAGTGGGCCCTAGAAAGCCTATTTTTTGTTTTATTTGTTTTCTAAATTCTCCCTGAAAAAATCATTTTCTTTTATTTGGTTTCTAAATTATTCCTGAAAAAAATCATTTTTTTTGTATTTTTTTTTCTAAAGTCTCCCTGAAAAAAAAAAAAAATCAAATCAGTGGGAGATTAATATTGCCCTTTCTGCTTGTGTGCCAGTCTTGACTCCTGGGTTTGCTATTTCTCTCTCTCCAATTGTGGGCCATAGAAAGCCTATTAATTTTTTTGCTTGATTTGGGTTCCAAAATCTACCTGAAAAAATCACTAAATCAATCAGTGGGAGATAAATATTGGCCTCTGGGCTTGTGTGCCACTCCTGACTCCTGTGTGCGTCCTCTCTCACTCAGTGGGCCCTAGAAAGCCTATTTTTTGTTTTATTTGTTTACTAAATTCTCCCTGAAAAAATCATTTTATTTTATTTGGTTTCTAAATTATTCCTGAAAAAAATCATTTTTTTTGTATTTTTTTTTCTAAAGTCTCCCTGAAAAAAAAAAAAAAATCAAATCAGTGGGAGATTAATATTGCCCTTTCTGCTTGTGTGCCAGTCTTGACTCCTGGGTGTGCCATCTCTCTCTCTCCAATTGTGGGCCATAGAAAGCCTATTCATTTTTTTGCTTGATTTGGGTTCCAAAATCTACCTGAAAAAATCACTAAATCAATCAGTGGGAGATAAATATTGGCCTCTGGGCTTGTGTGCCACTCCTGACTCCTGTGTGCGTCCTCTCTCACTCACTGGGCCCTAGAAAGGCTATTTTATGTTTTATTTGTTTTCTAAATTCTCCCTGAAAAAATCATTTCATTTTATTTGGTTTATAAATTCTTCCTTAAAAAATCATTTTTTTTTTTTTTTTCTAAAGTCTCCTTTTTAAAAAAAACACAAATCAGTGGGAGATTAATATTTACATTTGCGCTTCAGTGACAGTCCTGCGTGTGTGGCATCTCTCTCACTTGTTGCCACCAACAACAGAGTGTGTAACATTGTGCCTGATTTTCGTTGTGGTCTCACCCACCTGTAAAGGGGTAGCTAAATCATACTGAAGTTATAGCTCACCGTGTAAGTTGTGTGACTGCAACAAATACCGTTAGTTTGGTAACGTTTTTAAAACAATGAGGAAGTCTGGTGGAAGAGGTCGTGGCCGGGGGCGTTCATTGTCAGCTGGTAATGAGGGTAGTGGTAGTGGTGGAGCATCAGGTGGTCGTGGGAAAAAAAATATTGCACCTAAGTCTGGAGCTGTGGAGCCAGGTTCGTCGTCTGGCTACACAAGGCCTCGAACGCTCCCTTTTCTGGGAGTAGGAAAACCGCTTTTAAAGCCGGAGCAGCAAGAGCAAGTTTTGGCTTATCTTGCTGACTCAGCCTCTAGCTCTTTTGCCTCCTCTCGTGAAACTGGTAAAAGTAAAAGCAGCGCGTCGTTAGTGGATGTTCACGGTCAGGGACAAGTCGCTTCCTTGTCCTCTTCAGCAAAAACAACAACAGAGAAGAATGCAGCAGGCGACACAACGGGTTACTCCATGGAGCTCTTTACACATACCGTCCCTGGCTTAGAAAGTGAAGCAGTTAACAGTCCATGCCCATTACAAGTTGAATCTGACATGGAGTGCACTGATGCACAGCCACAGCCAGACTACTATGCTGGTCCTTTGACTCAGACCACAACATTGCCCTCGCAGGGTGCTGATCAAGAATCAGACCCTGATGAGACTATGTTGCCCCATCACAAACGCTATACCACCGACCGACAAGGTGACACAGACGAAGTTGCACACGAGCTACAAGAAGAGGTAATAGATGACCCAGTTCTTGACCCCGATTGGCAGCCATTGGGGGAACAGGGTGCAGGCGGCAGCAGTTCTGAAGCGGAGGAGGAGGGGCCGCAGCAGGCATCAACATCGCAACAGGTTCCATCTGCCGGGCCCGTATCTTGCCCAAAACACGTGGCAAAGTCCAAACCTGTTGGAGGACAGCGTGGCCATCCGGTTAAAGCTCAGTCTGCAATGCCTGAAAAGGTATCCGATGCTAGAAAGAGTGCAGTCTAGCATTTTTTTAAACAACATCCAATTGATCAGCGCAAAGTCATCTGTCAAAAATGTTCAACTACCTTAAGCAGAGGGCAGAATCTGAAAAGTCTCAATACAAGTTGCATGCATAGACATTTAACCACCATGCATTTGCAAGCTTGGACTAACTACCAAACGTCCATTAAGGTTGTAGCACCCTCGGCCAATGAAGCTAGTCATCAACGCAACATCCCTTCCAGCAGTGTAGGGCCACCATTTTCTGCACCACCTGCAGTATCTGTGCAGGTTTCTTTGCCAGGCCAAAGAAGTCAGGGTCAGGGAATCACCAGTTTCGTAATAGGAAACACTGCATCTAGGGCACCGGCGGCAACAATACCATCTCCCACCGTCTCTCAGTCTGCCATGTCCACCGGCACCCCCGCTAGTTCCACGATCTCCAGCTCTCCAGTCCAGCTCACCCTACATGAGACTATGGTTAGAAAAAGGAACTACTTAGCCTCGCATCCGCGTACACAGAAAGCCTCTTAAACCCTGCCTAAAGTTGGATCTAACAGGCCAGAGTGCCTGGCACATGAAAATGTCATAGTTTTCATGGCAGCCAAAGGTCAAACAATCAGCTCCCCTTGATTTTGCTGCAGGGATGCTGATGGGAGTGAGAGAAGGTGCCCAATCCCTCTCACAACCTTCCAAATACTGACAAACGTGCACATCCTGCAATTGGTTAGTCAAATTGACTGATCGATCACAGCAATAAGAAAGTGGGAACCGCTGAAATGGGTCCCTGCATCTCTAGCTGCTCTGGTCTGCTGTCAGTCACCGCTTTCAAGACGAAGCTGTCACTCTGTATTTTCACATAGTGATAGTTTTAATGCATGACGGACAAAGCAAATCATGATGCGGGAACTGACACCTGCTCATAACGTGCTATATATACCATTGATTTTTAAGTTGTTAAATGTTTTTTCTGTTTCAATTTCTTTTTCTGTGGAAATATGAAAAGCAATCATCTGATCTTATATTATTTTTAAAATATAATAAGACTCTAAGATAAAAAGATGTCACAGCTAAACTAATTTAACTTGATGCTGAATATTAGCTAAGATGATACTTACTTAGAAGGTGAATTCTAAATTAATTAGAATAAAAAGACTTGGTTCACTTCAAATATATTTCAATATTGCATCACCTCAATAATTGCACTAAATGCCTAGAAAATGCAAAAAGTAAACACTTTAGAGACCCCTTAAAAAGTCACCAAAGTAAAGCAATCGCCCCCAAATTTATTTTATGCGAGAACTTGAAACTAGCCATTCACTTGTGATAGTAAGCTTGCAAACAAAGCCCTTACTCCTTTTGGTATCTGAGTTGTGTAAAGGTACCATCACACTAAGCGACGCTGCAGCGATACCGACAACGATGTCGATCGCTGCAGCATCGCTGTTTGGTCACTGGAGAGCTCTCACACAGGCAGCTCTCCAGCGACCAACGATCCGGAAGTCCCCAGGTAACCAGGGTAAACATCAGGTTACTAAGCGCATGGCCGCGCTTAGTAACCCGATGTTTACCCTGGTTACCATTGTAAATGTAAAAAAACAAACACTACATACTTACATTCCGGTGTCTGGTCAAGTCCCTCGCCTTCAGCTTCCAGCACTGACTGAGCGCCGACCGTAAAGTACAGCGGTGACGTCACCGCTGTGCTTTGCTTTACGGCTGGCCGGCGCTCACCAGTCAGTGCGGGAAGCTGAAGGTGGGGGACATGACCAGACACCGGGAATGTAAGTATGTAGTGTTTGTTTTTTTACATTTACAACGGTAACCAGGGTAAACATCGGGTTACTAAGCGCGGCCCTGCGCTTATTAACCCGATGTATACCCTGGTTACCAGTGACGACATCGCTGAATCGGCGTCACACACGCCGATTCAGCAATGTCAGCGGGAGATCCAGCGACAAAATAAAGTGCTGGACTTTCCCCAGCGACCAACGATCTCCCAGCAGGGGCCTGATCGTTGGTCGCTGTCACACAGAACGATTTAGTTAACGATATCGTTGCTACGTCACAAAAAGCAACGATATCGTTAACGATATCGTTCAGTGTGACGGTACCATTACTCTGTAATGTCTTTATTGTCTGTATTGTCTGTAAGTCCCCTCTAAAATATAAAGTGTTGCACAATGTGTTGGCATTAAAGAAATACAAATTATGATTACTTTGTCCAGAAACATTTTATTACATTCTGGATCAAATTTTCCCAAAGCATTTAGTACTGTATCAAGAAATGCTCTTTACTAAATCTCTCGGAGCACTCCAAGAGGACTTTTAGACATAATATGCATCAAGATATCTAAATATTTAAACACAAAGTTTTTTTTAGTGCAAATAAAACAGACAGGCAGTAAATGAAAGTAATAATAGTACATTTTCAGAACACAATTGTAATAATGAATATATAAAATAATGCTCCGCTAGTAAGCAGTTACAAAATAAATTTAACGCTTTCACCACTGGCCACTGTCTTTTGATGGTGGACAATGTGGGTCCTACGTCTGCAGCAACATTTATTTTAATTATCCTGTTCATGCAGTCTTATGAGAGAAGGTTAGATCCTTGGCTGATAGCAATAGCAGGAGTTTTAAGTAGAAATTGGCAGTGGCAATGCAGATAATTCTATTGGAGTAGACAATCATAAAAAAATTAAAAAAGAGAAAATTAAAAAAAAATATTTCCAAAAATGATTGTAAAAATGCAGAACAAGATTAATCCCTTCACAACCTTTGACGTACCTACATGCTATGATGTAACCCATAAAGCATACTTACGTTAAGGCAATCGTGCATGGCACAGGAGCTATAACTCTATGATTGCTGTTGGGAGCTCAGCTTATATGGTAGCTGAGTGCTGACTTTCATTGTTGGTTGGCTAAAATGCAACAACGGGCAATCAAAAGATCGTATCTGCACCTAAATGGTATCATTTAAAACGTCAGCTAGGCGTGCAAAAGATAAGCCCTCACCCGACCCGAGTTCATGAAAAATGGAGAGGCTACGGGTATCGGAAAATGGTGATATATATATATATATATATATATATATATATTTTTTTTTTTTTTAACAAAGTTTGAAATTCTTTTCACCACTTAGATAAAGAAGAACCTAGACATGTTTGGTGTCTATGAACTCGTAATGACCCGGAGAATCATCATGGCAGGTCAGTTTTAGCATTTAGTGAACCTAGTAAAAAAAAGTCAAGCAAGAAATCAGTGTGGGATTGCACTTTCTTGCAATTTCACAGGACTTGGAATTTTTTTCCGCAAACTGGATATTTTGTCAAATGCTGAAGGCACACTTAACACTGCAGCGGCAATCATTTAAACTGGATCATTCAAGATCATCATAGCAGCCGCTCTCACATGATATATGTAATCCAGGGTGACAGAATGATTCACAATAATTCCCTGACTCCCCTGATGTATCAAAGAGAGGAAATGCACTGGGAAATTGGAATATAATAACAAAGACTACCTCTGAGCTTTATGATAATTAAGGAATCCACAGCCAATAGAATGGGTGAGATTTTTCCATACTTAAATATATTTTTGACTTGCCAATATCTATAGTGATTTTTAGGCAGAGGTCACTTTTGAATACACATGCTGTATGGGATTTTACTATATGCATTATATTTGGTATTTATCTTCAGTAATTGTGTGCATGAGACTTGGCATTTCATTTTGAAGATGGAGTCTCTCAACTTTGAATGGCATATAAAGATACAGTTTTTTCTATGTGATTTAATATAAGCTGATATACTCAACTCTTCAGCATACTTAGATCACTTTACCCTTCCTGGTTTTAACTACCAGTAGAGTGGGTTATTTATTCCTGACTCCTCTTTCTATTTGAAGAATTTCTTGGTTCTTTGCAGCTATCACATCTACAGTAGTTGAAATACCCACAACTTACCGTATGTTGCTGCTATATATTTTTAAATGCTTCATTTTTAATTAATTAATGTGATGCATTTTATATTTTACCCTATGCATTTGCTTAAGATATACTCACCATCTTTCCCAGTTTACTGCACCACTTCAGTCCTCTTCTCAGTAATGTGACTGAAACACTGACTTGTCTGATCACACAGGGGTTTATGTGTTACCGAAAGTGGCTTTTATAATACTAATAGGCATATGGAGCGCCCCCAGATGCAGGGCCACGGGTTACTCGGTACCGGTCCTCTGCTGTCTCAGTTATGGGGATGTCACGGTGGCTGGACCCGGTCCGTGATCCTGCTAAGGAGCGCCCAATGAAAGGTGATAAGAGTCTGTCAAGGGTTTGTGACTAGGGTTGAGCGAAACGGGTCGAACATTTTCAAAAGTCGCCGACTTTTGACAAAGTCGGGTTTCATGAAACCCGATCCGACCCCTGTGCGGGGTCGGCCATGCGGTACGCGACTTTCGCGCCAAAGTCGCGTTTCAATTACGCGAAAAGCGCCATTTCTCAGCCAATGAAGGTAAACGCAGAGTGTGGGCAGCGTGATGACATAGGTCCTGCTCCCCACCATCTTAGAGAAGGGCATTGCAGTGATTGGCTTGCTGTACGCGGCGTCACAGGGGCTATAAAGGGGCGTTCCCACCGACCGCCATGTTACTGCTGCTGATCTGAGCCTAGGGAGAGGTTGCTGCCGCTTCGTCAGAAGCAGGGATAGCGTTAGGCAGGGTCCATTAACCACCAAACCGCTTGTGCTGTAGCGATTTCCACTGCCCAACACCACCTTCGGTGTGCAGGGACAGTGGAAGCTACATTTTTTTTTTTCCCCTCAGCGCTGTAGCTCATTGGGCTGCCCTAGAAGGCTCCCTGATAGCTGCATTGCTGTGTGTATGCCGCTGTGCAAACCAACTGCTTTTTTCAAAGCACAAATCCTCTTGTTCCTTCCTTTCTGCACAGCTATCTTGTTTGTTTGTCCACACTTTTTATTTAATTTGTGCATCAGTCCACTCCTTATTGCTGCCTGCCATACCTGGCTGAGATTACTGCAGGGAGATAGTAATTGAAGGACAGTTCCTTTTTTTTTTTTTTTTTTGTGGGAGATTAAGATTGGCATTTCTGCTAGAGTGCCATCCCTGTGTGTGCCATCTCTCACTCAGTGGGCCATAGAAAGCCTATTTATTTTTTTGCTTGATTTGGGTTCTAAAATCAACCTGAAAAAATCACTACATCAATCAGTGGGAGAAAAATATTGGCCTCAGGGCTTGTGTGCCACTCCTTACTCCTGTGTGTGCCATCTCTCAGTGGGCCATAGAAAGCCTATTTATTTTTTTGCTTGATTTGGGTTCCAAAATCTACCTGAAAAAATCAATAAATCAATCAGTGGGAGATTATTATTGGCCTTTGGGCTTGTGTGCCAGTCCTAAGCGTGCCATCTCTCTCTCTCAGATAGTGGGCCATAGAAAGCCTATTTATTATTTTTTTTATTGGGTTTATAAATTTTCCCTGGAAAAAAAAAAAAGTGGGAGATTAATATTGGCCTCTGGGCTTGTGTGCCAGTCCTGAGCGTGCCATCTCTCTCACAAATAGTGGGCCATAGAAAGCCTATTTATTTTTTTGGTTGATTTGGGTTCTAAATTCTACCTGAAAACATCAATAAATCAATCAGTGGGAGATAAATATTGGCCTCTGGGCTTGTGTGCCACTCCTGACTCCTGTGTGCGTCCTCTCTCACTCAGTGGGCCCTAGAAAGCCTATTTTTTGTTTTATTTGTCTTCTAAATTCTCCCTGAAAAAATCATTTTATTTTATTTGGTTTCTAAATTATTCCTGAAAAAAAATCATTTTTTTTTTTTCTAAAGTCTCCCTGAAAAAATAAAACAAAAACAAATCAGTGGGAGATTAATATTGCCCTTTCTGCTTGTGTGCCAGTCTTGACTCCTGGGTGTGCCATCTCTCTCTCTCCAATTGTGGGCCATAGAAAGCCTATTAATTTTTTTGCTTGATTTGGGTTCCAAAATCTACCTGAAAAAATCACTAAATCAATCAGTGGGAGATAAATATTGGCCTCTGGGCTTGTGTGCCACTCCTGACTCCTGTGTGCGTCCTCTCTCACTCAGTGGGCCCTAGAAAGCCTATTTTTTGTTTTATTTGTTTTCTAAATTCTCCCTGAAAAAATCATTTTATTTTATTTGGTTTCTAAATTATTCCTGAAAAAAATCATTTTTTTTGTATTTTTTTTTCTAAAGTCTCCCTGAAAAAAAAAACAAAAAACAAATCAGTGGGAGATTAATATTGCCCTTTCTGCTTGTGTGCCAGTCTTGACTCCTGGGTGTGCCATCTCTCTCTCTCCAATTGTGGGCCATAGAAAGCCTATTAATTTTTTTGCTTGATTTGGGTTCCAAAATCTACCTGAAAAAATCACTAAATCAATCAGTGGGAGATAAATATTGGCCTCTGGGCTTGTGTGCCACTCCTGACTCCTGTGTGCGTCCTCTCTCACTCAGTGGGCCCTAGAAAGCCTATTTTTTGTTTTATTTGTTTTCTAAATTCTCCCTGAAAAAATCATTTTATTTTATTTGGTTTCTAAATTATTCCTGAAAAAAATCTTTTTTTTTGTATTTTTTTTTCTAAAGTCTCCCTGAAAAAATAAAACAAAAACAAATCAGTGGGAGATTAATATTGCCCTTTCTGCTTGTGTGCCAGTCTTGACTCCTGGGTGTGCCATCTCTCTCTCACCAATTGTGGGCCATAGAAAGCCTATTAATTTTTTTGCTTGATTTGGGTTCCAAAATCTACTTGAAAAAATCACTTAATCAATCAGTGGGAGATAAATATTGGCCTCTGGGCTTGTGTGCCACTCCTGACTCCTGTGTGCGTCCTCTCTCACTCAGTAGGCCCTAGAAAGCCTATTTTTTGTTTTATTTGTTTTCTAAATTCTCCCTGAAAAAATCATTTTATTTTATTTGGTTTCTAAATTATTCCTGAAAAAAATCATTTTTTTGTATTTTTTTTTCTAAAGTCTCCCTGAAAAAAAAAAAAAAATCAAATCAGTGGGAGATTAATATTGCCCTTTCTGCTTGTGTGCCAGTCTTGACTCCTGGGTGTGCCATCTCTCTCTCTCCAATTGTGGGCCATAGAAAGCCTATTAATTTTTTTGCTTGATTTGGGTTCCAAAATCTACCTGAAAAAATCACTAAATCAATCAGTGGGAGATAAATATTGGCCTCTGGGCTTGTGTGCCACTCCTGACTCCTGTGTGCGTCCTCTCTCACTCAGTGGGCCCTAGAAAGCCTATTTTTTGTTTTATTTGTTTTCTAAATTCTCCCTGAAAAAATCATTTTATTTTATTTGGTTTCTAAATTATTCCTGAAAAAAATCATTTTTTTTGTATTTTTTTTTCTAAAGTCTCCCTGAAAAAAAAAACAAAAAACAAATCAGTGGGAGATTAATATTGCCCTTTCTGCTTGTGTGCCAGTCTTGACTCCTGGGTGTGCCATCTCTCTCTCTCCAATTGTGGGCCATAGAAAGCCTATTAATTTTTTTGCTTGATTTGGGTTCCAAAATCTACCTGAAAAAATCACTAAATCAATCAGTGGGAGATAAATATTGGCCTCTGGGCTTGTGTGCCACTCCTGACTCCTGTGTGCGTCCTCTCTCACTCAGTGGGCCCTAGAAAGCCTATTTTTTGTTTTATTTGTTTTCTAAATTCTCCCTGAAAAAATCATTTTATTTTATTTGGTTTCTAAATTATTCCTGAAAAAAATCTTTTTTTTTGTATTTTTTTTTCTAAAGTCTCCCTGAAAAAATAAAACAAAAACAAATCAGTGGGAGATTAATATTGCCCTTTCTGCTTGTGTGCCAGTCTTGACTCCTGGGTGTGCCATCTCTCTCTCACCAATTGTGGGCCATAGAAAGCCTATTAATTTTTTTGCTTGATTTGGGTTCCAAAATCTACTTGAAAAAATCACTTAATCAATCAGTGGGAGATAAATATTGGCCTCTGGGCTTGTGTGCCACTCCTGACTCCTGTGTGCGTCCTCTCTCACTCAGTAGGCCCTAGAAAGCCTATTTTTTGTTTTATTTGTTTTCTAAATTCTCCCTGAAAAAATCATTTTATTTTATTTGGTTTCTAAATTATTCCTGAAAAAAATCATTTTTTTGTATTTTTTTTTCTAAAGTCTCCCTGAAAAAAAAAAAAAAATCAAATCAGTGGGAGATTAATATTGCCCTTTCTGCTTGTGTGCCAGTCTTGACTCCTGGGTGTGCCATCTCTCTCTCTCCAATTGTGGGCCATAGAAAGCCTATTAATTTTTTTGCTTGATTTGGGTTCCAAAATCTACCTGAAAAAATCACTAAATCAATCAGTGGGAGATAAATATTGGCCTCTGGGCTTGTGTGCCACTCCTGACTCCTGTGTGCGTCCTCTCTCACTCAGTGGGCCCTAGAAAGCCTATTTTTTGTTTTATTTGTTTTCTAAATTCTCCCTGAAAAAATCATTTTATTTTATTTGGTTTCTAAATTATTCCTGAAAAAAATCATTTTTTTTTTATTTTTTTTTTCTAAAGTCTCCCTGAAAAAAAAAAAAAAAAACAAATCAGTGGGAGATTAATATTGCCCTTTCTGCTTGTGTGCCAGTCTTGACTCCTGGGTGTGCCATCTCTCTCTCCAATTGTGGGCCATAGAAAGCCTATTAATTTTTTTGCTTGATTTGGGTTCCAAAATCTACCTGAAAAAATCACTTAATCAATCAGTGGGAGATAAATATTGGCCTCTGGGCTTGTGTGCCACTCCTGACTCCTGTGTGCGTCCTCTCTCACTCAGTGGGCCCTAGAAAGCCTATTTTTTGTTTTATTTGTTTTCTAAATTCTCCCTGAAAAAATCATTTTCTTTTATTTGGTTTCTAAATTATTCCTGAAAAAAATCATTTTTTTTGTATTTTTTTTTCTAAAGTCTCCCTGAAAAAAAAAAAAAATCAAATCAGTGGGAGATTAATATTGCCCTTTCTGCTTGTGTGCCAGTCTTGACTCCTGGGTTTGCTATTTCTCTCTCTCCAATTGTGGGCCATAGAAAGCCTATTAATTTTTTTGCTTGATTTGGGTTCCAAAATCTACCTGAAAAAATCACTAAATCAATCAGTGGGAGATAAATATTGGCCTCTGGGCTTGTGTGCCACTCCTGACTCCTGTGTGCGTCCTCTCTCACTCAGTGGGCCCTAGAAAGCCTATTTTTTGTTTTATTTGTTTACTAAATTCTCCCTGAAAAAATCATTTTATTTTATTTGGTTTCTAAATTATTCCTGAAAAAAATCATTTTTTTTGTATTTTTTTTTCTAAAGTCTCCCTGAAAAAAAAAAAAAAATCAAATCAGTGGGAGATTAATATTGCCCTTTCTGCTTGTGTGCCAGTCTTGACTCCTGGGTGTGCCATCTCTCTCTCTCCAATTGTGGGCCATAGAAAGCCTATTCATTTTTTTGCTTGATTTGGGTTCCAAAATCTACCTGAAAAAATCACTAAATCAATCAGTGGGAGATAAATATTGGCCTCTGGGCTTGTGTGCCACTCCTGACTCCTGTGTGCGTCCTCTCTCACTCACTGGGCCCTAGAAAGGCTATTTTATGTTTTATTTGTTTTCTAAATTCTCCCTGAAAAAATCATTTCATTTTATTTGGTTTATAAATTCTTCCTTAAAAAATCATTTTTTTTTTTTTTTTCTAAAGTCTCCTTTTTAAAAAAAACACAAATCAGTGGGAGATTAATATTTACATTTGCGCTTCAGTGACAGTCCTGCGTGTGTGGCATCTCTCTCACTTGTTGCCACCAACAACAGAGTGTGTAACATTGTGCCTGATTTTCGTTGTGGTCTCACCCACCTGTAAAGGGGTAGCTAAATCATACTGAAGTTATAGCTCACCGTGTAAGTTGTGTGACTGCAACAAATACCGTTAGTTTGGTAACGTTTTTAAAACAATGAGGAAGTCTGGTGGAAGAGGTCGTGGCCGGGGGCGTTCATTGTCAGCTGGTAATGAGGGTAGTGGTAGTGGTGGAGCATCAGGTGGTCGTGGGAAAAAAAATATTGCACCTAAGTCTGGAGCTGTGGAGCCAGGTTCGTCGTCTGGCTACACAAGGCCTCGAACGCTCCCTTTTCTGGGAGTAGGAAAACCGCTTTTAAAGCCGGAGCAGCAAGAGCAAGTTTTGGCTTATCTTGCTGACTCAGCCTCTAGCTCTTTTGCCTCCTCTCGTGAAACTGGTAAAAGTAAAAGCAGCGCGTCGTTAGTGGATGTTCACGGTCAGGGACAAGTCGCTTCCTTGTCCTCTTCAGCAAAAACAACAACAGAGAAGAATGCAGCAGGCGACACAACGGGTTACTCCATGGAGCTCTTTACACATACCGTCCCTGGCTTAGAAAGTGAAGCAGTTAACAGTCCATGCCCATTACAAGTTGAATCTGACATGGAGTGCACTGATGCACAGCCACAGCCAGACTACTATGCTGGTCCTTTGACTCAGACCACAACATTGCCCTCGCAGGGTGCTGATCAAGAATCAGACCCTGATGAGACTATGTTGCCCCATCACAAACGCTATACCACCGACCGACAAGGTGACACAGACGAAGTTGCACACGAGCTACAAGAAGAGGTAATAGATGACCCAGTTCTTGACCCCGATTGGCAGCCATTGGGGGAACAGGGTGCAGGCGGCAGCAGTTCTGAAGCGGAGGAGGAGGGGCCGCAGCAGGCATCAACATCGCAACAGGTTCCATCTGCCGGGCCCGTATCTTGCCCAAAACGCGTGGCAAAGTCCAAACCTGTTGGAGGACAGCGTGGCCATCCGGTTAAAGCTCAGTCTGCAATGCCTGAAAAGGTATCCGATGCTAGAAAGAGTGCAGTCTAGCATTTTTTTAAACAACATCCAATTGATCAGCGCAAAGTCATCTGTCAAAAATGTTCAACTACCTTAAGCAGAGGGCAGAATCTGAAAAGTCTCAATACAAGTTGCATGCATAGACATTTAACCACCATGCATTTGCAAGCTTGGACTAACTACCAAACGTCCATTAAGGTTGTAGCACCCTCGGCCAATGAAGCTAGTCATCAACGCAACATCCCTTCCAGCAGTGTAGGGCCACCATTTTCTGCACCACCTGCAGTATCTGTGCAGGTTTCTTTGCCAGGCCAAAGAAGTCAGGGTCAGGGAATCACCAGTTTCGTAATAGGAAACACTGCATCTAGGGCACCGGCGGCAACAATACCATCTCCCACCGTCTCTCAGTCTGCCATGTCCACCGGCACCCCCGCTAGTTCCACGATCTCCAGCTCTCCAGTCCAGCTCACCCTACATGAGACTATGGTTAGAAAAAGGAACTACTTAGCCTCGCATCCGCGTACACAGGGTTTGAACGCCCACATAGCTAGACTAATCTCGTTAGAGATGATGCCCTACCGGTTAGTTGAAAGCGAAGCTTTCAAAGCCCTGATGGACTACGCTGTACCACGCTACGAGCTACCCAGTCGACACTTTTTTTCCAGAAAAGCCATCCCAGCCCTCCACCAGCATGTTAAAGAGCGCATCGTCCATGCACTCAGGCAATCTGTGAGCACAAAGGTGCACCTGACAACAGATGCATGGACCAGTAGGCATGGCCAGGGACGTTACGTGTCCATCACGGCACACTGGGTAAATGTGGTGGATGCAGGGTCCACAGGGGACAGCAAGTTTGGGACAGTTCTGCCTAGCCCACGGTCTAGGAAACAGTTGGCTGTAGCCATTCGCACCCCCTCCTCCTCCTCCTCGTCCTCCTGCAGAAGCGAGACCTCGTCCACAGACCGCAGTCGCACAACCACTCCATCCGCAGCTGCCACTGTTGCACACCAGGTCTCCCATTATGGGGCAGCTACTGGCAAACGTCAGCAGGCTGTATTGGCTATGAAGTGTTTGGGCGACAACAGACACACCGCGGAAGTTCTGTCCGAGTTCTTGCAGAAAGAAACGCAGTCGTGGCTGGGCACTGTAGATCTTGAGGCAGGCAAGGTAGTGAGTGATAACGGAAGGAATTTCATGGCTGCCATCTCCATTTCCCAACTGAAACATATTCCTTGCCTGGCTCACACCTTAAACCTGGTGGTGCAGTGCTTCCTGAAAAGTTATCCGGGGTTATCCGACCTGCTCCTCAAAGTGCGTGGACTTTGCTCACATATCCGCCGTTCGCCCGTACACTCCAGCCGTATGCAGACCTATCAGCGTTCTTTGAACCTTCCCCAGCATCGCCTAATCATAGACGTTGCAACAAGGTGGAACTCAACACTGCACATGCTTCAGAGACTGTGTGAACAGAGGCGGGCTGTTATGTTTTTGTGGGAGGATACACATACACGGGCAGGCAGTAGGATGGCAGACATGGAGTTGTCAGGTGTGCAGTGGTCGAAGATTCAAGACATGTGTCAAGTCCTTCAGTGTTTTGAGGAATGCACACGGCTGGTTAGTGCAGACAACGCCATAATAAGCATGAGCATCCCCCTAATGCGTCTGCTGATGCAAAGTTTGACGCACATAAAGGATCAGGCGTCTGCAGCTGAGGAAGAGGAAAGCCTTGATGACAGTCAGCCATTGTCTGGCCAGGGCAGTGTACAGGACGAGGTAGCGGGCGAAGAGGAGGAGGAGGACGAGGAGGATGATGGGGATGATTATATTTTTAATGAGGAAGCTTTTCCGGGGCCAGTGGAAATTGTTGGCGCGGCAAGGCCGGGTTCTGGTTTTTGGAGGGACACAAGTGACGTGGATTTGCCTGAAACTGCCCCTCAACCAAGCACAACCACAGATTTGAGAACTGGATCTTTTGTCCCACATGGCGGATTATGCCTTACGTATCCTCAAAAGGGACACACGCATAACAAAAATGATGAACGATGACGATTACTGGTTGGCCTGCCTCCTTGATCCTCGCTATAAAGGCAAATTGCAAAATATAATGCCACATGAGAACTTGGAACTAATATTAGCAACCAAACAATCAACTCTTGTTGACCGTTTGCTTCTGGCATTCCCTGCACACAGCGCCCGTGATCGTTCTAACACGAGCTGCAGGGGCCAGCAGACCAGAGGTGTTAGAGGGGCAGAAATCAGAAGTGTCGTTGGCCAGAGGGGTTTTCTGACCAGGTTGTGGAGTGATTTTGCTATGACCGCAGACAGGACAGGTACTGCAGCATCAATTCAAAGTGACAGGAGACAACATTTGTCCAGTATGGTTACTAACTATTTTTCATCCCTTATCGACGTTCTCCCTCAACCGTCATTCCCATTTGATTACTGGGCATCAAAATTAGACACCTGGCCAGAATTGGCAGAATATGCATTGCAGGAGCTTGCTTGCCCGGCAGCTAGTGTCCTATCAGAAAGAGTATTCAGTGCTGCAGGTTCAATACTAACCGAAAAAAGGACTCGTCTGGCTACCCAAAATGTAGATGATCTAACCTTCATTAAAATGAACCACAACTGGATTTCGAAATCTTTTGCCCCACCTTGCCCGGCTGACACCTAGCTTTCCTATGTAAAGGTCTTGCCTGTGGACTATTCTGAACGACTTTTCCAATCTCGTAATTTGCTGCACCTGATTGTCCAGCATCCGACATGTTAACACCTCCCTAAATGGCCAAAGTCCCCACACGGGGCCGTGGTATCGCCACTTGGCGCCAGCACCCGTGAGAGTACTGTTTGTCTGAAGAGGTGGGTGTGCCCGCTTTTGGTCGACGGCACTGCCACTAGGTCCCTCATAGTACAATAAAGTGTCTGGCGGTGGTGGTGCGCACCCAACGTCAGACACACCGTTGTAATATGAGGGGCCCTGGGCCTGTACCGCCGGCCACAAGACAGTCCCCCCCCCCAGGTCAAACAGTGCTCTACCACTTGCAAAATTTTCTCTCACAGCTCCACCAATGTTCAGTCTATGCGCTGACATCCTTCAATGCCTGGCACTGTCAATACCATTGTATTGACATTTTTCTTATGTTAGGCCTTCGAAGCCTGTCTGCGGTCACTCCTTCCACTAGGCCTCCACTGACCTGTCTACTGCTGCCCGGGTTCCCCTGGAACCAATTTTAAATTGCCTACAGCCAGCCCAATTTATTATGTTAGGGCTTCGAAGCCTGTCTGCGGTCCCTCCTTCCACTAGGCCTCCACTGACCTGTCTACTGCTGCCCGGGTTCCCCTGGAACCAATTTTAAATTGCCTACAGCCAGCCCAATTTATTATGTTAGGGCTTCGAAGCCTGTCTGCGGTCCCTCCTTCCACTAGGCCTCCACTGACCTGTCTACTGCTGCCCGGGTTCCCCTGGAACCAATTTTAAATTGCCTACAGCCAGCCCAATTTATTATGTTAGGGCTTCGAAGCCTGTCTGCGGTCCCTCCTTCCACTAGGCTTCCACTGACCTGTCTACTGCCGCCCGTGTTCCCCTGGAAACAATTGTAAATTGCCTACAGCCAGGCCAATTTATTATGTTAGGGCTTCGAAGCCTGTCTGCGGTCCCTCCTTCCACTAGGCCTCCACTGACCTGTCTACTGCTGCCCGGGTTCCCCTGGAACCAATTTTAAATTGCCTACAGCCAGCCCAATTTATTATGTTAGGGCTTCGAAGCCTGTCTGCGGTCACTCCTTCCACTAGGCCTCCACTGACCTGTCTACTGCTGCCCGTGTTCCCCTGGAACCAATTTTAAATTGCCTACAGCCAGCCCAATTTATTATGTTAGGGCTTCGAAGCCTGTCTGCGGTCCCTCCTTCCACTAGGCCTCCACTGACCTGTCTACTGCCGCCCGTGTGCCCCTGGAACCAATTTTAAATTGCCTACAGCCAGCCCAATTTATTATGTTAGGGCTTCGAAGCCTGTCTGCGGTCCCTCCTTCCACTAGGCCTCCACTGACCTGTCTACTGCTGCCCGTGTACCCCTTGAACCAACATCAGAAAATATAAAAATAAGTATTTTGCTTATAAAAAAGAAAATACTGGAGAGATATCAAATGCAGACATTTTAACATTAAAAACAAACACATACAACAAAAATCTGGTACAGTACTAAAAATGGCCACCAGCTACAATAACTTTCTCCTGCAAGTAGTTAACTGAAAGTTTTTTCAATTTAAAACACAGATATGGCATTTACCGAGTGTTGTCCTGTCGCGTCTTCTTTATATTATTGCCAAGAAGATGCAAAACAATGAAAATAATAAAATCATTATTTACCAAAAAAATAGAGTAAGTCAAAACAACATTGCAAATAAACATTCATTACAAATAAAGAAGCAGGGCGCGTCCGAGGGTGAGTATATACCTAATAAGAATATAATCACCCTCGGACGCGCCCTGCTTCTTTCCGACAGCCTTCCTTCCTAAGAATCAGCCCTTCCGTGGTGTAGAGAGAGGGCTTGTTACACTCCAAGGTGTTCCCCAGGTTGCCTTTCCTGAGCTTCGATCTTCATGCTCTCGTTTAGTAGTTGTTGGAAACTACACTGCATTAGGCCTACAAATTGGGTATGGGGTGTAGAGAGATGATGTGTTCAACTCCAAGGTGTTCTCCAGGTTGCCTTTCCTGAGCTTCGATCTTCCGGCTCTCGTTTAGTAGTTCTTGGAAACTACACTGCATTAGGCCTACAAATTGGGTATGGGGTGTAGAGAGATGGTGTGTTCCACTCCAAGGTGTTCTCCAGGTTGCCTTTCCTGAGCTTCGATCTTCCGGCTCTCGTTTAGTAGTTCTTGGAAACTACACTGCATTAGGCCTACAAATTGGGTATGGGGTGTAGAGAGATGGTGTGTTCCACTCCAAGGTGTTCCCCAGGTTTTCTCGCCAATGCTTCGATCTTCATGCTCTCGTTTAGTAGTTGTTGGAAACTACGCTGCATTAGGCCTACAAATTGGGTATGGGGTGTAGAGAGATGGTGTGTTCCACTCCAAGGTGTTCTCCAGGTTGCCTTTCCTGAGCTTCGATCTTCCGGCTCTCGTTTAGTAGTTCTTGGAAACTACACTGCATTAGGCCTACAAATTGGGTATGGGGTGTAGAGAGATGGTGTGTTCCACTCCAAGGTGTTCTCCAGGTTGCCTTTCCTGAGCTTCGATCTTCCGGCTCTCGTTTAGTAGTTCTTGGAAACTACACTGCATTAGGCCTACAAATTGGGTATGGGGTGTAGAGAGATGGTGTGTTCCACTCCAAGGTGTTCTCCAGGTTGCCTTTCCTGAACTTCTATCTTCAGGCTCTCATTAAATTGTGGTTAAACGGAACAACTGCATTTGGCGTACTAGTTGGTTTGGGGCCTACTATCGGTGTCTGCCACTCCTTGCTGTTCTCCTGGTTTCCTGTCCTGAAATTCCGTTTTCAGGCGCTCGTTAAGTAGTTGTTAATGTTAGACTGCATTTGGCCTACTAGTTGGGTTGGGGCCTACTATCGGTGTCTGCCACTCCTTGCTGTTCTCCTCCACTGAACAAAGCTGTGCCGCCTGTTTACTACGGTTGCCAATTTTGAACTGCATTTCGACTACTTACTGATTTGGGCCTACTCTCTGTGTCAGCCTCTCATTCCAGTTGTCCTCCACTGCAATGCCCCCTGGTTATTCCTGTGTTACCAATTTTGAACTGCATTTAGCCAACTTTATTCTTTGGGCCTATATCTGTGTTTCCTCCTCATCCTGCCCATTGCCCAGCCAGTGATAGATGAGTCTGCTGGTACATTGACCCATAACGCAACATTCCCCGTGCACGCTACACAACAACATTGTGACCCTGCTGAAAGTCAGGTTGCTCTTCCCGCATACCATACCACCTTACACGGGGACAAAGAGGAAGGTGCAGATGAAAGTGCAGGTTCCTTCATCAGGTGGGGGGAGGAATACTAGTTGGCGACGTCACTGGCACAGGGCCTCTCATAGTACGCAAAAGTGTTGCTGCCGGTGGGAGGCGCCCCCGCCGTGCAAACACACCGCTGTACTTTGAGGGGCCCTGTGCCAGTGCCAATGCCAACGAGTGGGCCCCCCCTGCTTGCTCAGGTTCACAGCACTTGCAAAGTTGAAATACTTACCTCTCCCTGCTCCACTGCCGTGACGTGGTCCAGATTTCCTGGGCCCACTAATTACTTGAACCAGCCCTACCCACCACAACTTTAGCCAAATGACCCCCAATTTCAAATGCCTTCCAATTATTATAAGGTAAATTACACTTGACAAGCTTCATTAAGAAGAATGGATGGTTTTGACATTAAAATGGGCACTCTAGGTGTTTTCCTGGCCCCCACTCACTGCCGACTATGCTGCCCCATTGACTTGCATTGGGTTTCGTGTTTCGGTCGATCCCGACTTTACGTCATAATCGGCTGATTTCACTTGACCCGACTTTTGAGATAGTCGGGTTTCGCGAATCCCGGCTCGACTCTAAAAAGGTCAAGGTCGCTCAACTCTATTTGTGACGCCACCTGTGGTGTTCGGTCAGGGTGACCGACGCTGCTTGGGGTCCACTGGGGTGATGTGATGGCAGCTAGAGGGTATACCTTCCCACAGGTGAAGTATGTCCCCAGGGCTTCCCAGTAAGGTGGATGGTGATGGTGTGAGGTGCAGACAATAACGAGGACACAGGGTTGCAGTCTCTTTACCTCTTTACTGAAGACTTCAGGATCCGCAATCCAGAGCACAGTTAACAGGGCTGTCTGAGACCGGCCGGTCCGAAGGCACACAGAGTTCCCTTTGCAGGTGGAAATTGTTGCCTACCACTAGCACCTGTGTGTTGTAGTGCTTCCCTGCTCAGCATTTGGGATAGTCCTCACAACTTCTATTGTCGTTCGTTCTAATTCATTCCAGTTCTTTCTAGTTCTCCGTCCCCAAGGATGTTATGGCTAGGATGCACTCGTTTGACGGGTAGGCTCGGAACTCTTCCGGGACCCTAGAGACGCCCCTCTCCACTAGGGTTGAGCGACTTTTACTTTTATAGGATCGGGTCGGGTTTCACGAAACCCGACTTTCTCAAAAGTCGGGTCGAATGAAATCGGCCGATCCTATAGAAAACTCGGGGTCGGGGTCGGCCGAAACACGAAACCCAAAGCAGTGCAATGGGATACTATGTTTCCCAGGGTCTGAAGGAGAGGAAACTCTCCTTTAGGCCCTGGGATCCATATTTAAGTGTAAAATAAAGAATTAAAATAAAAAATATTGCTATACTTACCCTCTGACGCGCCCTGGTACTAACCGGCAGCGTTCCTTCCTTAGAATCAGCGCGTGAAGGACCTTAGATGACATCGCGGCTTGTGATTGGTCGCGCGACCGCCCATGTGACCGCTCACATGACCAATCACAAGCTGCGACATCACCGAAGGTCCTATTAGGTATATACTCACCCTCGGACGCGCCCTGCTTCTTTCCGGCAGCCTTCCTTCCTAAGAATCAGCGCTTGAAGGACCTTCGGTGACGTCACGGCTTGTGATTGGTCGCGTGAGTGGTCACATGGGCGGTCGCGCGACCAATCACAAGCTGCAACATCATCTAAGGTCCTTCACGTGCTGATTCTAAGGAAGGAAGGCTGCCGGTTAGTACCAGGGCACGTCAGAGGGTGAGTATAGCAATATTTTTAATTTTAATTCTTTATTTTACACTTAAATATGGATTCCAATACCGATTTCCGATATTGCAAACATATCGGAACTCGGTATCGGAATTCCGATACCAGATTCAGAAGATCACCGACCTCATGGCCGACCCCACACAGGGGTCGGGTCGGGTTTCATGAAATCCGACTTTGCCAAAAGTCGTCGACTTCTGAAAATGGCCGACCCGTTTTGCTCAACCCTACTCTCCACGCGTTGCCCCCTATGTCTGCTTAGGTGATGTAAGGTAGACAGCCAACCTATAAATAACTGTCCTGCGGTATTTGAAGTAAGGCATAAAGTCAGTCACTTCCTCGGTGTTCCAGGCATTGGCTACGCGCCTCAGTAGGATGTTGCCGTTCTCCGGGCACGACTCCTACTGGCTCTCCTTTGTGCTTGATCTCGTTTCTCACTGTCCACAATATCCTTCACTTTGTGTCTCTTTCTTAGGATACCGCCGTGGGTAGTGCAGGCACGGTTCCGTAACGTTCTGTTCTTGTTGCTAGGTACCTGCCAGGTTCCCACGCCTGACAGGGACCCCCCTGAATCTTCTCCCTGCAACACCCACTGCCACGGGATGTTGCCTGAATCCAACCCAGTCAGCTTCTTACTAACTTCCTATCCAACTCCTAGTTTTACCAGTGTGAGGAGTGGCCTAATAAATAAAACCTTTTGCTCCCCCTAGTGGCAGGAGTGTGAAGTGTAATGTGTGCTGGTGATACCTGGTCAGATGAACTCCTTTAGTGCCATCAGACGTACCATAACTCCCCTTAGTGGCAGAGCGACGTTACTGCAATGACCAGGTCTCTGGGGCGCTGCACTCCCCCCCGGTTAAATCCAGTACAACAATACATGTCAGCAAAAGACATACAAAATTTTGGAATGCTTGAAACAAGTAAATATAACAATGCTTCCCTTTATGGGAGGTGATGACACTTGAACGTTACAAACGAAAACAAGGTTAAATATTTTAAATAACATTCTGACTATAAATAACTTCTAGTACCCTGCCGGGTATTCTATTAAGTGCAAATTCTGAACAATTATTTAACTTCTCCTTTACGGGCGTATAGGCTGAACCCACTAATGGCTTACTATAAAGTACTTTAATACAAACTCAACTTTTTCTTTATTTTCTAACTTCACCAATGCAGGACCGCCTAGCTCCTTGGCTGGGCCTACTGTCATTGTCTTTCTATCAGCAACCAACCATCTTCCTATGGTTCTCAGGAGGACTCTCTAACCCCTACGGGTTTTAGCAGCAGCAACAAGAAGAACAAACAGTTAGGTAACTATGTACAAGGTCTTCAAGGTTTCTTTCTGCGAAGGCTGTGGCCTTACCTCGCAGACCACCCCTCTCGGTCGGGAACGGGTGGATCCAACAGTTACACGAGGGGCCTGGTCAGTCTGACGGTCGGTAGCGGAGGCCTCTCCCTCTGGAGTTTCAGCTGCAACCTGAAGGACTGCGCACCGCTGGACGCCCTTGGCCATCCAGCCGGTCCCCCACTGCCATCGGGTGTAGGTCACGGCATCCCCAGGCTTCAGGTCACGGTCCTCATCAACCGCTCCATAGCAGGGCTCCACCTCGCCCCGGGTGACATGGACCTGCAGGGGCTCTCCGATCTCCTGAATGACTCCCCTCTCTTCCTTGGGATTGAAGAGGACCACTACCCCCCAGTGCGATGGTGGGACCTTCACCTCCTCTGTGAGGTCAATCATGGTCACAGGTCGTGGCTGCTTCCTCCATGCCGCCAAAAGGCGCCGCTGATGTTCCGTCACCGGCAGGATCTTCAGGTCCGGCTCCTGCGGTGCGCGATCCCCTTGCCGGGTTCGGGGGTCTGCCGCGGTCGGAGCGGGTAAAGGAGGGGACACGGGCGAAAGACGGATCTCCGTCGGGTGGCCAACCGGGAACTCACACTAGCACTGGCCTCTCTGCAACGCGCCAGGCTCCGGGCCTCGGCTGCGGCCACCCAGCCATCAGGCATCATCCGCCTGCCGGGTGCCTCTCTAGGCGGCTCCGCAACGGTCAACCCCTGCAGCACCGGTGGTTCCGGGGCTGGTACGGATGCTGTAGCCCCGCGCTGGGCCGGGATGTCACCATGCGGGGTCCTGGAAGTCGCCATCTTTGTCCCCTCCTCTGGATCTTCTTCCCGGGCTCTTTTTCAGGGGTGGCTCCATCCCCACTGTCCCCACCCTCCATAGAGGATGAAAAGGCGGACCTCAGCGGCTGATGGGCACGCCCTCAGAATGCAGCAATACTTAGACTGAGCGGCCATTGCTTTTCACGCTCTCAGTTCTCTCACGCCCACAACTCCATGCCCCTCTTATTCTCCTGCGCTCCTCGTGGCGCTATAATGGCGGCAGTTTTGGCAGGAATCTTGCGGCAATCAGCAATACACAGTCCTTGCAATAAATCACGGTCCAAGCACAATTCAATCACAGTTCCAAGGCACACATGACCTGTTTCTCAGGCTTAAGTAGATCCTGTTCGTGACGCCAAGTTGGAGCGCCCCCAGACGCAGGGCCATGGGTTACTCGGTACCGGTCCTCTGCTGGCTCAGTTCTGGGGATGTCACGGTGGCTGGACCCGGTCCGTGACCCTGCTAAGGGGTGCCCAATGAAAGGTGATAAGAGTGTCAAGGGTTTGTGACGCCACCTGTGGTGTTCGGTCAGGGTGACCGACGCTGCTTGGGGTCCACTGGGGTGATGTGATGGCAGCTAGATGGTATACCTTCCCACAGGTGAAGTATGTCCCCAGGGCTTCCCAGTAAGGTGGATGGTGATGGTGTGAGGTGCAGACAATAACGAGGACACAGGGTTGCAGTCTCTTTACTAGTGTTGAGCGATACCTTCCGATATCGGAAAGTATCGGTATCGGTTTGGATCGGCCGATATTCAAAAAATATCGGATATCGCCGATACCGATACCCGATCCCAATGCAAGTCAATGGGACCAAAATATCGGAATTAAAATAAACCCTTTCTTTCCTTGTAGGTTCATTCTACATGAAGGAAAACAACTAAGAATAATGTAGGATGTATGGGGGAGGTGGTGGAGACATTAAAGGCAATGAGGATTAGTCCAATCAAATAGAATAGCATGATTTTTTTTTTTTTTAAAGACGTTCGGATTGAAAAAGATATTGACTATGTAAATTTTTTTTATTTTGTCAGATATTGATGTTTCACTATTCCACGACCTTCCCCTTCTTTTTTTTCCTTTTCCCACACTTTCATCTTCATCATCATCAGCATCTTTGACATCAACTTCTTCACCTTATTCATCTTCTTCTTCATCTTCTACCTATATTTTTTTTTTTATTACATTCTTCATATTCATTTTCTTCAACTATTATTATTCTTCCTATTCTACATATTCTTTTTATTCCACTGTTATTATTCTTCCTATTCTACTTCTTCATCATATTCTCATTTGTGACAGGCATTCCCGTAGTTGTTATCTATAAAAGTTGGAAGATTACACCTTCCGTTCTGCCAGTCACAAAAGTTACATTTGTCCGCGTTCAGTTTGGCCTGCAGCATCAGGCTTTATTTAGGGGCACCACGAGGAGGAACGGACTCACCCCCATACACTGCTTAGTCTTCTTCTGCATATAATTTAGATAATATCTTTTGCTCTGATATTAAGTCTTATGCTTAATGTTCTTCTGCTCTTTGTTCTGCAGCCTCTTGTTCTTCTGCTTCTTGGTCTTCCATGTTGTCGTCTCCAGGGTCGTCGTCTCCAGTGTCGTCATCTCCGCCGTCGTCGTCTCAGCCGTCGTCGTCTCCGCCGTCGTCGTCTCCGCCGTCGTCGTCATCGTCATCGGGGTGGTCTTCCGGGTCGTCGTCATCGGGGTGGTCTTCCGGGTCGTCGACGTTAGGGTCTTCAACTTGGAAATGTAGCAGAAGGTACAAGAAGGCTGAGAAAATGCCAAGAACCAGCTGATGGAACTGGAACTCGGATGGCTACCCGAAGGTTCAAGAGCCTATGGAACTACCGAGGACCAGCTGACGTTACTGGAACCCGGTTACTAAGCAGGAGGTACCCGTGCTAAAAAGCACTACCAAGGACCGCCTGACGTTGGCGGAACTCGGATACCCAGAAGGAGGCACCTAAGCCAAAGGCTCTGCCCGGAACCAGCTGACGTTACTGGAACCAGGATGGGGAGCAGAAGGTACAAGAGCAAAAGACACTGCCGAGAACCAGCTGACGGTACTGGAACCCGGATGGGTAGCCGAAGGTCCAAGAGCCAATGGAACTACCGAGGACCAGCTGACGTTACTGGAACCCGGTTACTAAGCAGGAGGTATCCGTGCCTGAAAGCACTACCAAGGACCACCTGACGTTGGTGGAACTTGGATACTCAGAAGGAGGCACCTAAGCCAAAGGCTCTGCCCGGAACCAGCTGACGGTACTGGAACCAGGATGGGGAGCAGAAGGTACAAGAGCAAAAGACACTGCCGAGAACCAGCTGACGGTGCTGGAACCAGGTGGTGGACCCGAAGGCCCACAGGAGAGGAGAGAACAGCTAGGCCGCGAGGCAGCCGCAGTTACCGAACCCCAACAGTCCTACAGGGGGAGCTGGGCCTACTGGCACTACAGAACCAGCCTTGACTACCAGTTCACGCAGCCCACATAGGAAGCTCCTAAACTGGAGGCACCCTGGAGTTGGCTAACTCGACCGCACCACGACGGGGCAAGCATAGGCGTCTCAGTGAAGTTGACACAACCCGGAAACAGCTGACGGTGCTGAAACCAGGCTTGGCACGAGGGAGTACCTGTGACAAGAACACTGCCGAGAACCAGCTGGCGGTGCTGGAACCCGGATGCGTTGCCCCAGTGTGCAAGAGCCAATGGCACGACCGAGGACCAGCTGACGGTGCTGGAACCCGGTTACTAAGCTGTAGGTGCCCGCGCTTAAAAGCACTACCAAGGACCGCCTGGCGTTGGCGGAACTCGGATACCCAGGAGGAGGCACCTAAGCCAAAGGCTCGGCCCGGAACCAGCTGACGGTGCTGGAACCAGGTGGTGGACCCCAAGGCCCACAGGAGAGGAGAGAACAGCTAGGCCGCGAGGCAGCCGCAGTTACCGAACCCCAACAGTCCTACAGGGGGAGCTGGGCCTACTGGCACTACAGAACCAGCCTTGACTACCAGTTCACGCAGCCCACATAGGAAGCTCCTAAACTGGAGGCACCCTGGAGTTGGCTAACCCGACCGCACCACGACGAGGCAAGCATAGGTGTCTCAGTGAGCTTGACACAACCCGGAAACAGCTGACGGTGCTGAAACCAGGTTTGGCACGAGGGAGTACCTGTGACAAAAACACTGCCGAGAACCAGCTGGCGATGCTGGAACTCGGATGCGTTGCCCCAGTGTGCAAGAGCCAATGGCACGACCGAGGACTAGCTGACGGTGCTGGAACCCGGTTACTAAGCTGTAGGTGCCCGCGCTTAAAAGCACTACCAAGGACCGCCTGGCATTGGCGGAACTCGGATACCCAGGAGGAGGCACCTAAGCCAAAGGCTCGGCCCGGAACCAGCTGACGGTGCTGGAACCAGGTGGTGGACCCCAAGGCCCACAGGAGAGGAGAGAACAGCTAGGCCGCGAGGCAGCCGCAGTTACCGAACCCCAACAGTCCTTCAGGGGGAGCTGGGCCTACTGGCACTACAGAACCAGCCTTGACTACCAGTTCACGCAGCCCACATAGGAAGCTCCTAAACTGGAGGCACCCTGGAGTTGGCTAACCCGACCGCACCACGACGAGGCAAGCATAGGTGTCTCAGTGAGCTTGACACAACCCGGAAACAGCTGACGGTGCTGAAACCAGGCTTGGCACGAGGGAGTACCTGTGACAAGAACACTGCCGAGAACCAGCTGGCGGTGCTGGAACCCGGATGCGTTGCCCCAGTGTGCAAGAGCCAATGGCACGACCGAGGACCAGCTGACGGTGCTGGAACCCGGTTACTAAGCTGTAGGTGCCCGCGCTTAAAAGCACTACCAAGGACCGCCTGGCGTTGGCGGAACTCGGATACCCAGGAGGAGGCACCTAAGCCAAAGGCTCGGCCCGGAACCAGCTGACGTTGCTGGAACCAGGTGGTGGACCCCAAGGCCCACAGGAGAGGAGAGAACAGCTAGGCCGCGAGGCAGCCGCAGTTACCGAACCCCAACAGTCCTACAGGGGGAGCTGGGCCTACTGGCACTACAGAACCAGCCTTGACTACCAGTTCACGCAGCCCACATAGGAAGCTCCTAAACTGGAGGCACCCTGGAGTTGGCTAACCCGACCGCACCACGACGAGGCAAGCATAGGTGTCTCAGTGAGCTTGACACAACCCGGAAACAGCTGACGGTGCTGAAACCAGGTTTGGCACGAGGGAGTACCTGTGACAAAAACACTGCCGAGAACCAGCTGGCGGTGCTGGAACCCGGATGCGTTGCCCCAGTGTGCAAGAGCCAATGGCACGACCGAGGACTAGCTGACGGTGCTGGAACCCGGTTACTAAGCTGTAGGTGCCCGCGCTTAAAAGCACTACCAAGGACCGCCTGGCGTTGGCGGAACTCGGATACCCAGGAGGAGGCACAAAAGCCAAAGGCTCGGCCCGGAACCAGCTGACGGTGCTGGAACCAGGTGGTGGACCCCAAGGCCCACAGGAGAGGAGAGAACAGCTAGGCCGCGAGGCAGCCGCAGTTACCGAACCCCAACAGTCCTACAGGGGGAGCTGGGCCTACTGGCACTACAGAACCAGCCTTGACTACCAGTTCACGCAGCCCACATAGGAAGCTCCTAAACTGGAGGCACCCTGGAGTTGGCTAACCCGACCGCACCACGACGAGGCAAGCATAGGTGTCTCAGTGAGCTTGACACAACCCGGAAACAGCTGACGGTGCTGAAACCAGGTTTGGCACGAGGGAGTACCTGTGACAAAAACACTGCCGAGAACCAGCTGGCGGTGCTGGAACCCGGATGCGTTGCCCCAGTGTGCAAGAGCCAATGGCACGACCGAGGACTAGCTGACGGTGCTGGAACCCGGTTACTAAGCTGTAGGTGCCCGCGCTTAAAAGCACTACCAAGGACCGCCTGGCGTTGGCGGAACTCGGATACCCAGGAGGAGGCACCTAAGCCAAAGGCTCGGCCCGGAACCAGCTGACGGTGCTGGAACCAGGTGGTGGACCCCAAGGCCCACAGGAGAGGAGAGAACAGCTAGGCCGCGAGGCAGCCGCAGTTACTGAACCCCAACAGTCCTACAGGGGGATCTGGGCCTACTGGCACTACAGAACCAGCCTTGACTACCAGTTCACACAGCCCACATAGGAAGCTCCTAAACTGGAGGCACCCTGGAGTTGGCTAACCCGACCGCACCACGACGAGGCAAGCATAGGTGTCTCAGTGAGCTTGACACAACCCGGAAACAGCTGACGGTGCTGAAACCAGGTTTGGCACGAGGGAGTACCTGTGACAAAAACACTGCCGAGAACCAGCTGGCGGTGCTGGAACCCGGATGCGTTGCCCCAGTGTGCAAGAGCCAATGGCACGACCGAGGACTAGCTGACGGTGCTGGAACCCGGTTACTAAGCTGTAGGTGCCCGCGCTTAAAAGCACTACCAAGGACCGCCTGGCGTTGGCGGAACTCGGATACCCAGGAGGAGGCACCTAAGCCAAAGGCTCGGCCCGGAACCAGCTGACGGTGCTGGAACCAGGTGGTGGACCCCAAGGCCCACAGGAGAGGAGAGAACAGCTAGGCCGCGAGGCAGCCGCAGTTACCGAACCCCAACAGTCCTACAGGGGGAGCTGGGCCTACTGGCACTACAGAACCAGCCTTGACTACCAGTTCACGCAGCCCACATAGGAAGCTCCTAAACTGGAGGCACCCTGGAGTTGGCTAACTCGACGGGGCAAGCATAGGCGTCTCAGTGAAGTTGACACAACCCGGAAACAGCTGGCGGTGCTGAAACCAGGCTTGGCACGAGGGAGTACCTGTGACAAGAACACTGCCGAGAACCAGCTGGCGGTGCTGGAACCCAGATGCGTTGCCTTGCCTATTAAAGATTGTCTTCCTAGAGCCCCAACTAGCGGTGTTGGAGCAAAGGGTAAGCAGAGGGAGATGAGTGTAGGCCGAAGCCTGCACTGGAGGCAGCTTTGTGTCTGCGTTGCGTTTGCAGGACACTTTGCCGGCTACACACTGGGGGAACAGCTGGCGTTGCTGAACCCCACTAACACAATGGCGTGTGTTTTTCTCTGTGCAGCTAGCACTTGCGGGCAAAAACTAGCGATGTTAGAGCCCGTGTTGAAGCAGGAGGAGGAGGAGAGGAGCAGAGTGTAGGCCGAAGCCTAGTTGAACCAATTTCAAAGGAAACCTTTAACCCCCCCCTCAGGTGTTACAAAGTACAAGAGACACACCTTGTGCAGTATTAATGCTGCACAAGTGAAAGGTTGCTCTATTAATTTGTCTACTTGCACACGCTGAATGAAAGACATACACAATTTACCCCATTCTACAGTCAAACTGTAGTGGATGCGTGACTTGGTTTTTTGATGAGACGCAGCACAGGTGTCCAAAATAACGCCTTGGTGCTTGGCGCAGCTTCCTGAGCGTTGTTATTTGCTGTACAGGAGTCTGCGCTCTTGTGTTATCCCTTGGCAATGCCCTGTTAGCGCTGCCCATCTTATGACATCATTTCATGTTGGCCGGTGCGGTTAACGATGGCCATAAATCCCAGACCCACAGTGTCTTTTCATAAAGCCACACTGCGGTGCTGGGATTCGTGGCCTTGAGCAGTAAATATTTTGGTGGCTCACACACGTCCTTACACCTGCTTCAGACTGGGCGGCCTCTGCTGATCCCTTCTCGCATGCCGCGGCCATGAGGCTGCACAGTCTGAAGAAGGCGGAAGGAGATGAGTTAAGACAGGCGAAGATATGCACTGCTCGTGCCCATCAATCACACCCTCGCAGTCAAAATAATTAAGACAACGAGGAGCATTTTATTCAGGCAGGGCGGACGAACAGGCGCAAGTAGCCAACCAATGATGTCAGAAGACGGGAAGCGCTACCAAGGGGGGTGCTGCGTATCATTAGAAAGGAAAGTCACACCTCAGGGACAGTGGAATGGTCTCAAAGAGACACGTTTTGTACGTGTTGAGTTCCACGTGGGCAAGGAGAAAACATCAGCCACCTTGTACAAATGCAGCAGTACTGCTGTACAAGGTGGCTGTTATACATAGAAACACCTGGGGGTGGGGGCCAGGCTCCCTTCAATTTCAGTTCATGTGCCTGCGTGGCGTTTGCAGGTCACGTTGCAAGCTGCACAGCAGGGGAACAGCTGGCGGTGCTGAACCCCACTTACACATTGGCTGGTGTTTTTCTCTGTGCAGCTAGCATTTCCGGGCAAAAACTAGCGGTGTTTGAGCCCAGGGTCAGCAGGAGGAGGAGGAGAGGAGCAAAGTGTAGGCCGAAGCCTGCACTGGTGGCAGCTTTTGGTCGGTTGTGCCAGCGTGGCTTGTGCTGGACACGATGCCGGCTACACAGCGGGGGAACAGCTGGCGGTGCTGAACCCCACTAACACATTGGCTGGTGTTTTTCTCTGTGCAGCTAGCATTTCCGGGCAAAAACTAGCGGTGTTTGAGCCCAGGGTCAGCAGGAGGAGGAGGAGAGGAGCAAAGTGTAGGCCGAAGCCTGCACTGGTGGCAGCTTTTGGTCGGTTGTGCCAGCGTGGCTTGTGCTGGACACGATGCCGGCTACACAGCGGGGGAACAGCTGGCGGTGCTGAACCCCACTAACACATTGGCTGGTGTTTTTCTCTGTGCAGCTAGCATTTCCGGGCAAAAACTAGCGTTGTTAGAGCCCAGGGTCAGCAGGAGGAGGAGAGGAGCAGAGTGTAGGCCGAAGCCTAGTTGAACCAATTTCAAAGGTTACCTTTAACCCCCCCTCAGGTGTTACAAAGTACAAGAGCCACTCCTTCTGCAGCATTAATGCTGCACAAGTAAAAGGTTGCTCTATTAATTTGTCTACTTGCACAAGCTGAATGCAACACGTAGACTATTTAGCCCATTATACTGTTAATCAGTAGTGGAGGCGTGACTTGTCTTTTTAAAGAAAAGCAGCACAGGTGTCGAAAACAACACCTTTTTGCATGGGCGCAGCTTCCTGAGCGTTGTTAGTTGCTGTACAGGAGTCTGCGCTCTTGTGATCCTTTGGCCATGCGCTGTGAGCGCTTCCTGTCTTATGACCTCATTTCATTTTGGCCGTTGCGGTTAGCGATGGACATGAATCCCAGACCCACAGTGTGTTTTTAAAAAATCACACTGCGGTGCTGGGATTCGTGCCCTGGTGCACTAAATATGTTTGCCGCTCACACATGTCCTTACACCTGCTTCAGACTGGGCGGCCTCATCTGATCCCTTATCGCCTGCCGCGGCCATGAGGACACCCAGTCTGAAGAAGGCGGAAGGAGATGAGTGAACACAGGCAAACATATGAACTGCACATGCCCATCAATCACACCCTCGCTGTCCAAAAAAATAAGACACCGAGGGGCGTTGTTTCGAGCAGGGGAGATGCACAGGCGCAGCCAGCTAACCAATGATGTCAAAAGACGGGCAGCGCTAACAAGGGTGGTGCTGCGTGTCATTACAAAGGAAAGTCACACCTCAGGGACATTGTAATGGTCTCTAATGAGACACATTTTGTATGTGTTGAGTTCCACGTGGGCAAGGAGAAAAAGTCAGCCACCTTGTACAAATGCAGCAGTACTGCTGTACAAGGTGGCTGTTATACATAGAAACACCTGTGGGTGGGGGGCAGGCTCCCTTCAATTTCAGTTCATGTGCCTGCGTGGCGTTTGCAGGTCACGTTGCAAGCTACACAGCAGGGGAACAGCTGGCGTTGCTGAACCCCACTGACACATTGACTGGTGTTTTTCTCTGTGCAGATTGCATGTCCGGGCAAAAACTAGCGGTGTTAGAGCCCAGGGTCAGCAGGAGGAGGAGGAGAGGAGCAAAGTGTAGGCCGAAGCCTGCACTGGTGGCAGCTTTTGGTCGGTTGTGCCAGCGTGGCTTGTGCTGGACACGATGCCGGCTACACAGCGGGGGAACAGCTGGCGGTGCTGAACCCCACTAACACATTGGCTGGTGTTTTTCTCTGTGCAGCTAGCATTTCCGGGCAAAAACTAGCGGTGTTTGAGCCCAGGGTCAGCAGGAGGAGGAGGAGAGGAGCAAAGTGTAGGCCGAAGCCTGCACTGGTGGCAGCTTTTGTTCGGTTGTGCCAGCGTGGCTTGTGCTGGACACGATGCCGGCTACACAGCGGGGGAACAGCTGGCGGTGCTGAACCCCACTAACACATTGGCTGGTGTTTTTCTCTGTGCAGCTAGCATTTCCGGGCAAAAACTAGCGGTGTTTGAGCCCAGGGTCAGCAGGAGGAGTAGAGGAGCAGAGTGTAGGCCGAAGCCTAGTTGAACCAATTTCAAAGGTTACCTTTAACCCCCCCTTCAGGTGTTGCAAGGTACAAGAGCCACACCTTGAACAGCATTAATGATGCACAAGTCAAAGGTTGCTCTATTTAATTTTGCTCCTTGCACATGCTGAATTAAACACGTACACTATTTAGCCCATTATACTGTCAAACAGTAGTGGAGGCGTGACTACTAGTCTTTTTAAGGTGACGCAGCACAGGTGTACAAATTTACACCTAGGTGCTGTGCGCAGATTCCTTACCGTTGTTATTTGCAGTACAGGAAACTGCGCTCTTGTGTTATCCCTTGGCAATACCCTGTTAGTGCAGGCCGTCTCATGACCTCATTTCATGTTGGCCGGTGCGGTTAACGATGGCCATAAATCCCAGACCCACAGTGGCTTTTCCTAAAGTCACACTGCGGTGCTGGGATTCGTGGCCTTGTGCAGTAAATATGTTCGCCGCTCACACATGTCCTTACACCTGCTTCAGACTGGGCGGCCTCAGCTGATCCCTTATCGCATGCCGCGGCCATGAGGCCGCACAGTCAGAAGAAGGCGGAAGGAGGGGAGTGAAGACAGGGGAACATATGCACTGCTCGTGCCCATCAATCACACCCTCGCAGTCAAAATATATGAGACAACGGGGGGCGTTGTGTCGGGCAGGGGGGACGCACAGGCACAGCCAGCCAACCAATGATGTCAGGAGACGGGCAGCGCTAACAATGGGGGTGCTGCGTGTCATTAAAAAGGAAAGTCACACCTCAGGGACATTGTAATGGTCTGTAATGAGACACATTTTGTACTTGTTGAGTTCCACGTGTGCAAGGAGAAAAAGTCAGCCACCTTGTACAAATGCAGCAGTACTGCTGTACAAGGTGGCTGTTATACATAGAAACACCTGGGGGGGTGGGGGGCAGGCTCCCTTCAATTTCAGTTCATGTTCCTGCGTGGCGTTTGCAGGAAACGTTGCCAGCTACACAGCAGGGGAACAGCTGGCGGTGCTGAACCCCACTAACACATTGGCTGGTGTTTTTCTCTGTGCATCTAGCATGTCCGGGCAGAAACTGGCGTTGTTTGAGCCCAGGGTCAGCAGGAGGAGGAGAGGAGCAAAGTGTAGGCCGAAGCCTGCACTGGTGGCAGCTTTTGTTCTGTTGTGCCAGCGTGGCTTGTGCTGGACACGTTGCCGACTACACAGCAGGGGAACAGCTGGCGGTGCTGAACCCCACTAACACATTGGCTGGTGTTTTTCTCTGTGCAGCTAGCAGTTCCGGGCAAAAACTAGCGGTGTTTGAGCCCAGGGTCAGCAGGAGGAGTAGAGGAGCAGAGTGTAGGCCGAAGCCTAGTTGAACCAATTTCAAAGGTTACCTTTAACCCCCCTCAGGTGTTGCAAGGTACAAGAGCCACACCTTGTGCAGCATTAATGCTGCACAAGTAAAAGGTTGCTCTATTTGTTTTGCTCCTTGCACATGCTGACTAAAACACGTACACTATTTAGCCCATTATACTGTCAAACAGTTGTGGAGGCGTGACTTGTCTTTTTAACGAGACGCAGCACAGGTGTCAAAATTTGCACCTAGGTACTGGGCGCAGATTCCTGAGCGTTGTTATTTGCTGTACAGGAGTCTGCGCTATTGTGATCCCTTGGCCATGCGCTGTGAGCGCTTCCTGTCTTCTGACCTCATTTCATGTCGGCCGTTGCGGTTAGCGATGGACATGAATCCCAGACCCACAGTGTGTTTTCAAAAAATCACACTGCGTGGCTGGGATTCGTGGCCTTGTGCAGTAAATAGGTTTGCCGCTTACACATGTCCTTACACCTGCTCCAGACTGGGCGGCCTCAGCTGATCCCTTATCGCCTACCACGGCCAGGAGGCCGCACAGTCTGAAGAAGGCAGAAGGAGATGAGTTAAGACAGGCGAACATATGCACTGCTCGTGCCCATAAACCACACCCTCGCTGACAAAATAAATATGACAACGAGGGGCGTTGTTTCTAGCAGGGCGGATGCACAGGCGCAGCCAGCTAACCATGATGACAAAAGACGGGAAACGCTACCAAGGGGGGTGCTGCGTATCATTACAAAGGAAAGTCACACCTCAGGGACAGTGGAATGGTCTCAATGAGACACATTTTGTACGTGTTGAGTTCCACGTGGGCAAGTAGAAAAAGTCAGCCACCTTGTACAAATGCAGCAGTACTGCTGTACTAGGTGGCTGTTATACATAGAAACACCTGGGGGGGTGGGGCCAGGTTCCCTTTTAATTTCAGTTCCTGTGCCTGCATGGCGTTTGCAGGTCACGTTGCCGGCTACACAGCAGGGGAACAGCTGGCGTTGCTGAACCCCACTAACACATTGGCTGGTGTTTTTCTCTGTGCAGCTAGCACTTCCGGGCAAAAACTAGCGGTGTTTGAGCCCAGGGTCAGCAGGAGGAGGAGAGGAGCAGAGTGTAGGCCGAAGCCTGCACTGGTGGCAGCTTTTGTTCTGTTGTGCCAGCGTGGCTTGTGCTGGACACGTTGCCGACTACACAGCAGGGGAACAGCTGGCGGTGCTGAACCCCACTGACACATCACCTAGTGTTTTTTCTGTGTAGACAACACTTCCAGGTGGCAACTGACAGTGTTGAAACCCAGGGAATCAAAGAGGAGCAGAGTGTAGGCCGAAGCCTGCAGTGGAGCAAGTTGAAAGGGAACCTTTAACCCCCCCCCCAGGCATTTGTTGCTGAAAGAGCCATCTTGTACAGCAGTAATACTGCACATGGAAAATGGTGGCTCCGAAAATTATGCTCCTTGCAAACGCTGAAGTACACACTCATATAATGTGTCCCCTCACACCGTCAAACCATCCCGGAAGTGGGACTTTCCTTTGTAATGTGACACAGCACAGCCGTCATTCCAACCCCCTTGGTGCCGGGCGCCACCTCCTCAACGTTGTTTGGTTCTGTCACGGAGCCCGCGCTGTAATGTTATCCCTTGGCCATGCACAGTTAGCGGTGCCCGTCTTCTGACATCATGTAGGTGTCAGGCTGGCAGTGCCTGTGCGTCCAAGCTGCCCGAGATCCAACCTTGCAGTGTCATCTAATGTAGTCCCACTGCGGGCCAGGGATCCATGGGCATGCGCAGTGCATATCATCGCCTCTCACTCACCTCCTTCCTGCTTCTTCAGACTGTGCGGCGTCACGGCCGTGGCATGCTATTAGGGATCAGCTGACGCCGCCTAGTCTGAAGAAGCGTGAAGAAGGGGAGTGAGAGGCTAGTATATGCACTGCGCATGGCCATGGATACCAGGCCCACTGTGGGATCACATTAGACGACACTGCGAGGTGTGATTTCGGGCAGCGTGGACGCACAGGCGCAGCCAGGACGACAACAAATGATGTCAGAGGACGGGCAGCGCAAACTGTGCATGGCCAAGGGATAACATAACAGCGCAGGGTCCATGACGGAATCAAACAACGCTAAGGAGGCAGCGCACGGTGCCAAGGGGGTAGCAATGACGGCTGTGCTGCGTCACATTACAAAGGAAAGTCCCACCTCCGGGACGGTTGGACGGTGTGAGGGGACACATTACATGAGTGTGTAGTTCAGCGTTTGCAAGGAGCATAATTTCAAGAGCGACCTTTCCCCTTGTGCAGTATTAGTGCTGCACATGGTGGCTCTTTCAGTAACAAACGCCTAGGGGGGGGGGACAGGTCCCCTTACATTTTAGTTGTGCCAGCGTGGCGGTCGCATGACACGTTGCCGGATTCACAGCTGGGGATCAGCTGACGTTACTGAACCCCAATAACAGAGGAGCGACTGTTGACTGTGCACACAGCACTTCCAGGCACCAACTGGCGGTGTTAGAGCCCAGGGACAGCAGGAGGAGCAGATTGGAGGTATTGCCGCACACACAGCTGGGGATCAGCTGACGTTACTGAACCCCAATAACAGAGGAGCGACTGTTGACTGTGCACACAGCACTTCCAGGCACCAACTGGCGGTGTTAGAGCCCAGGGACAGCAGGAGGAGCAGA